>NC_138770.1:631333780-631725459 GCF_965119305.1 Pelophylax lessonae | reverse complement strand
AAAATGTAGCAAGAAAGAGAACAGTCAGTCAAACTACCAACCATAAATCTATAGAAATGACTTGTAGGAATGTGCCTCATTCAAACCAGGATATGAGAGGGCATTGAGCCTCTCAATCCAAAGTGTTTCTCGTTGGAGAATGCGACGGTCCCAGTTACCCCCTCTGGGGTCTGGGGGGATTACTTCTAAAACTCTAAAGGATATACATGTGTTGTTGTATCTATGTCTGAGGCCAATGTGGCGTGTGACAGGAGTGAGTATCTTGCCACCCTCTGAACAGTAAAGATGGTCCCCTATTCTTTGGCCTAGTTCACGGATGGTTTTGCCTACATAGAAGGCAGAGCATTGACATTGCATCAAATAAACTACTCCCCGTGTAGAGCAGTTAGCATATCCATTAAGTCTATGTGATTGACCGTTGGGTAGTGAGGTGACAATGCCTTCCCTGATCCAGGGGCATCTGGGACAATGCCCACATGCATATGTCCCCGTAATCTGTGGGACTATAGTGGTATGTTCCCTATAGTGACTGGTAATCAACCGATCACGTAGTGATGTTGCTCTTCGGAATACCAATTCAGGAGAGTCCTTGATATACCTGGAGAGGATAGGATCCTCATCCAGTATATGCCAATTTCTCTCCAAAATGTTCCGTAATTGCAATGAGTTACTAGAGTATTGCGTGATAAATCTCACTGTCTGAGTATTCTCATGTGTTTTTTTAGGATATAGCAAGTCAGCTCTAGATTGAGCTTGCGCTCGGTTGAAGGCTTTTCGCAGAATCTTACGGGAATATCCTCGCTGTAGGAGTCTATCCCGTAATTTTTTAGATTCTGCCAAAAAGTCTGCGTCTAATGTACAATTGCGACGAGTTCGCAGATATTGTGCGTAGGGGATACTATTCTTTAGGGGTTGAGGATGTAAACTAGATGCATGCAGTAGCATATTGCCTGCACTTGGCTTCCTATAGAGATTAGTGATGATGTGTCCATCATCTTCTCTTTTGATTTCGACATCAAGAAAGACAATTTGCCTGTCATGTATGTTGTGGGTAAATTTGAGGTTGAATTCGTTCACGTTCATGGCAGATAGCATAGCGTCTAGTTCGCTGCGTGGACCCGTCCATATAATTAGGAGGTCGTCAATATAACGAAACCAGCACAGTAGGTATTTTAGCCACTGTGCATATTGTTCATTGGCGAAAATGTATCTTTCCCAACTTCCAAGAAATAGATTAGCATACGAGGGGGCGCAACAGGTCCCCATTGCGACCCCTTGAATCTGCAAATAGGTCTTATCCATGAACGTGAAGAAATTCCTAGTCAAAATGAATCTTAATAAGGATAGAATGAAATCATTGTGAGACCAAGTGGAACGATCTTGCTCATACAAGAAAGACTTAACCGACCGGATGCCCTCCTCGTGCGGTATACTCGAGTATAAAGCCTCGATATCAACCGCCACGAGGAGGGCATCCGGGGGTGTATAAATGTCCTCAAGGTGGCGTAAGAGATCGGGAGTATCCTGGATGTAAGATGGTAAACTCTGCACAAAGGGGCGCAAAAAAGCGTCCACATATCGGCTGGCATGCTCTGACATGGATCCGATGCCGGAGACAATGGGTCTCCCCGGAGGCCTAGATAAATTCTTGTGGATTTTTGGGAGTGTGTACATAGTTGGGTTCTGGGGTATTGAACGCGCAGATACTCATATGTGTCTTTGTCTATAGTGCCTATAAGATAGGCATTCAGACATAAATTCTGTAGTTCGTTTTGAAAAGTATTTGTTAGTTCAGGGTTGTATAGGGAAAACACACCCGGGGCCTTTTGTTCTCTGTTTGTGACAGCTCCATTTATCTCTTTTTTCAAACCTAATCATTTTACACACTTATTTCTTTATATTTTACAATTAAGTAACTGTTTATCATGGATCTTTTAGGACAGGCCTGGACAGGTTTTATGTCTCACATTCAATCTACCTTCACATCTAATCGTAGGGATGAGGAAGAGCTCAAAATCTATCTACAAAAAATATTTGGATTACTTAAACGTAAATCTCACTTATATTGGCATATCGAGTTTTTTGAAAGTACATTACTGAAAATGTGAATCCTAGGGTCTTAGACTACACACCTTCCCGACCGTCCGGAACCCCACCGAGACGTTTAGGAAGACGTGGGAGTCAGGCCTTAGACAGATGTAGCAAGGAATTAATGACAATCCTTGTACAACAATACAATTTGGATATGTCTGGGTTGGATGCGGAAATTGACACTTTAAACATCCAATACAGACATGTTATGGATCACCCAAACTTTGCAGCCAAATGGCAAGAAATCAAACAACAACTTGAGGAAATTAATCAAGACATAATACTCAGGAAACAGGCTAAATACAATCGGGATAAATTGGCCTTTCTGGGTGGATACGCTTATAAGTGGACCCCCAGATTGACCACTCCCATTAACCAAACACTCAGAAATGAGAGAGCATCACACATTGATGAGTATCCTGAATCGGATTCTTCCAACACCAATCTTCCTCACTCACAGGCCAGTTCACGCCCCTCTAACTCAAGGGCTGCACGCACACGAGTCACTAAACGCACCAGACACAATGGTGGATATTCGTCTGATGACCCTTTGGGCAAAAGACGACCACAGACACCCACAGCTAGCACTTCAGATTTAACACCAACACTCCAGAAAATCCTTACCACTAATATTTTGCCTAATACTAAACAACCTAATACTAACGAGAATGGTTTTTTAGATGTCTCACTAGGAGCCATCCCGAAAACCAAAAAACAGACCAAACTAAAAGACTTTGTCACACTGACACCGACACAAACCCCACCATCACAGAAATAAATCAAGATTGTTTTAATATTATCAATCTCACAGATACACCCCTCACTCCGGATCAGACCACCGTTTTACAATTAGGTTTGGGATTTTGCCCTTCACAATCCATCAACATATATGACACTATTAAAGATGTGTACCTTTTTGCTCGTAACTTGACTTACAAGTACATTTTTGATGCTGACCGCCAAAAGAAAAAGCTTGAATTGGCTCTCACCGAGCAAATCAAGCATTTCTCAATGGGTGAGTTCCGGGCTCTCCGGGATCTGATGCTCCTCTATGAAGAGGGCTCCTCAGATCCCGGAGAGCCTAGCACCACATCCATTGCTACACCTTCCCTACAATCTGTTCCTCCAATTTTCAAACCTAAATCCACTAAATTTCCTGATCTATCTATTTGTCCAAAGATCTGGGCATTTGTTTGCCAGGTGATCCGTGATCTCAAACGGAAACGCTGGCAACCAATGCCCCAGAATCTAACCACCAATTAAAAAGCAGCTTTAAAGCAATTACAATCTAATCATGATATCATCATTAAACCCTCTGACAAAGGGGGAAACGTGGTAATCATGACACACCCACAATACCAGATGATGTGCTTAGATGTGCTCAACAATGAGTCGTGGTATCTCCCTATACAACCTGAACTAACAAATACTTTTCAAAACGAACTACAGAATTTATGTCTGAATGCCTATCTTATAGGCACTATAGACAAAGACACATATGAGTATCTGCGCGTTCAATACCCCAGAACCCCAACTATGTACACACTCCCAAAAATCCACAAGAATTTATCTAGGCCTCCGGGGAGACCCATTGTCTCCGGCATCGGATCCATGTCAGAGCATGCCAGCCAATATGTGGACGCTTTTTTGCGCCCCTTTGTGCAGAGTTTACCATCTTACATCCAGGATACTCCCGATCTCTTACGCCACCTTGAGGACATTTATACACCCCCGGATGCCCTCCTCGTGGCGGTTGATATCGAGGCTTTATACTCGAGTATACCGCACGAGGAGGGCATCCGGTCGGTTAAGTCTTTTTTGTATGAGCAAGATCGTTCCACTTGGTCTCACAATGATTTCATTCTATCCTTATTAAGATTTATTTTGACTAGGAATTTCTTCACGTTCATGGATAAGACCTATTTGCAGATTCAAGGGGTCGCAATGGGGACCTGTTGCGCCCCCTCGTATGCTAATCTATTTCTTGGAAGTTGGGAAAGATACATTTTCGCCAATGAACAATATGCACAGTGGCTAAAATACCTACTGTGCTGGTTTCGTTATATTGACGACCTCCTAATTATATGGACGGGTCCACGCAGCGAACTAGACGCTATGCTATTTGCCATGAACGTGAACGAATTCAACCTCAAATTTACCCACAACATACATGACAGACAAATTGTCTTTCTTGATGTCGAAATCAAAAGAGAAGATGATGGACACATCATCACTAATCTCTATAGGAAGCCAAGTGCAGGTAATATGCTACTGCATGCATCTAGTCTACATCCTCAACCCCTAAAGAATAGTATCCCCTACGCATAATATCTGCGAACTCGTCGCAATTGTACATTAGACGCAGACTTTTTGGCAGAATCTAAAAAATTACGGGATAGACTCCTACAGCGAGGATATTCCCGTAAGATTCTGCGAAAAGCCTTCAACCGAGCACAAGCTCAATCTAGAGCTGACTTGCTATATCCTAAAAAAACACATGAGAATACTCAGACAGTGAGATTTATCACGCAATACTCTAGTAACTCATTGCAATTACGGAACATTTTGGAGAAAAATTGGCATATACTGGATGAGGATCCTATCCTCTCCAGGTATATCAAGGACTCTCCTGAATTGGTATTCCGAAGAGCAACATCACTACGTGATCGGTTGATTACCAGCCACTATAGGGAACATACCACTATAGTCCCACAGAGTACGGGGACATATGCATGTGGGCATTGTCCCAGATGCCCCTGGATCAGGGAAGGCATTGTCACCTCACTACCCAACGGTCAATCACATAGACTTAATGGATATGCTAACTGCTCTACACGGGGAGTAGTTTATTTGATGCAATGTCAATGCTCTGCCTTCTATGTAGGCAAAACCATCCGTGAACTAGGTCAAAGAATAGGGGACCATCTTTACTGTTCAGAGGGTGGCAAGATACTCACTCCTGTCACACGCCACATTGGCCTCAGACATAGATATAATAACACATGTATATCCTTTAGAGTTTTAGAAGTAATCCCCCCAGACCCCAGAGGGGGTAACTGGGACCGTCGCATTCTCCAACGAGAAACACTTTGGATTGAGAGGCTCAATGCCCTCTCATATCCTGGTTTGAATGAGGCACATTCCTACAAGTCATTTCTATAGATTATGGTTGGTAGTTTGACTGACTGTTTTCTTTCTTGCTACATTTTCTCTTTTTCCCCCCTCCCCCGTCTGGGTTTCCCCTTTCCCCCCCCCCCCCTTTTTTCCCTCCCCTTTTCCTCCCCCCCCTCCTTCTTTTTTCCTTTTCCTTTTCTTCTCCCCTTCCTTTTCCCCTTTCCCCCCCCCCCCTTTTCCCTCTACTTTTTCCCTCCCCCCCCCCACTCCCTCCCCCCCCCCTTTATCTTCCTTTTTCCTTCTGTCCCCACCCTGTTCCTCTAATTGATCCATTATCCTATGATATTTAAGAGCTTGATTCCCACCATGGGAATTATCAGGCTCCATACCTGGGAAGCAGCTTCTCCCAGAATGTTATGCAATTGTCTGAAACCCCTTATCATTTGAATCAATGTTTATGATAACTATGTTGTTTTGCTCATATGTTGTCAATAATAATATTTTTCCATATGATCTGATGTATACATGTAAAATCTTGTATGTATATTTATTTATTGTACATCAATTATCTGTTGGTTATGGTCACAGAGGTATAGCGCCATTTGGCATTTATCTCCCCTGGTTAGTCCTTGTTCAGCAACCCGGACCAATTTCCATCACCATCCACGGATAGGAGGATCCTGCTGGATGTCCCCCATGGCGGGCATGTGACGCCCGTCTGGGTACACATTCAATATGTGTCCCTGAGCCATGGTGTAGTGTCTGGGTTCCGACACTGCTGACAGTCACTGGACATCCGGTGATTCGTCTGCGTAGGCGCCGCAGACACACCCACTGGCTATGCGCAGTACGTCACATCCGGCGCACCTTGATGAGCCGCTTGTGTACAAGCGCATTCGGAGCGTCTGCCCCGAACACAGCTATTACGTGGCCGGCTGATTACCGACCCAGCTGTGTTTGGGGTGGAGCGGTTCCTCATATAGGCGCCATCCCCATTGAGACACTCACTCGGCTACGGGATACCAGACTGCGAGGAGTGTTAGGTAAATATAACATATGGCTCCATTTTTTTGTTCTTCTCATTGGACTGTCCGCTGCTTATGATTCAAACACTATCACTCTTTGAGACGCCTGGGCTCTTGTCATCCACTTTATGGGTCTGCTTTCTGCCGTCCTTATTTCTTCACATTTTCATTTTCTATGTTCACCATTGCTACACTTCACGTTTTTTGTGATCATTTCACTTTCACCTTTTGGTTTTATTCACTTACTTTTGGTGATACGTGCACCTGGTTTTGGATCTTTGGCATAGTTCTTGGCTTACTCACAGCACAAGGTGTTTATATGCTATTCTCAAATTATTGAGATGGGTCTATCCTTCTTTCCACTTTCCTTCTTTAGCGTTCACGCATTGGTCCTAACCAAACATTTCAATACTGCGTTTTTCTGTCTCTTTATGGACATAAGGCTTGTTGGTCCTGATATCGACCTAATCTTCCGCTTACCAGTCCTGGCTACTCCAACAGCCACCCCTTAGCCCTGTCATGAGATACTACAGGGGACATATACAAGTACACTGTATTTGGTAAGTCCTCCTTCCACTATGGAGCTGACTTATACAAGCATGTATGCAATTATTCAATTTTGATTATATATTTCTCACTATCTAGAATACAGTCACTTTAAACGTTTTGATTTGGACCCCTATTTGGTGTGGACTGCTCCCATGTCCGCCGGGGGGGTACTAGTCCCAGTCGTGATCCCCAAGGTCTCCAGTTGTTTTTAGAACCGGCTATACAGGTGGGTTATATGTTAGTTGGCGCTTACCTCTGTTTTGACCTACCATTATGAGCTTTATTATGTGAGATGTCTCCCAAATAGATATGCACTGACTTTACTTTTTCTTAAAATTCTAGTAGCATTGTTGATATACATACCCACGTTATTTGCCCCTGAGGAAGCGGTCACCCGCGAAACATGTCGGGCTGGGTTTGGGTTTAGACACCCAGGTCCATCATACCAGACCCACCAGTCATACCATCTCTGGCATAGGTCTGCAGTGGACAGCGTGATCTACACCCACCCTCCGTGGATATTTGGCTCTCCTAAGCCTGTATATTGTATGTACTGCCCAATTGCTCTGTATGCTGTAATATTATTGGTGTTTTGTTAACACGATAATAGTTACTTTCAATGTTTTTCTCCTTTATTTTTGTTTTTGTATCAATAAAATTTGTGTATTTTACATATATGTGGATCTTTTGCTATTTGTCTTGATGACAGTATCCCTTTAAAAGTCCCCTTGGCCCATCCATTTTCCTTCTTTACTTTTAGGAATTTAGTTTGTTTTTTACCAATAATATCCCTATTGAGCTTGATTCCATACTCCTTCACCTCCTTCCATCTTGCCTCATAATGTACATGTTTTTTTAGATTCTCGTTCTTAGTATATAAAGATGATAACTCAGTATCTAAAGTAGCTAGGTCCAATTTGTATTGGGACACCAACAGCTGGCACAAGTCGGTACTGCATTTGGTTAGAATATGTTCCCACAAAGTTCTAAACTCACTCGAAGCATTATCGAAGGAGGGGAATAGATGAATCCTCAGACCCATAGGGCATACATTTGCCTGTATATACTTCAAGAAAAATTCTATATGCCAATATAGGTTTGACTTTTTTTTAATAAGTCTCTTTACTGTGTTTATATATTGGTTTAGGCTTATATCATCCTTGGCCGGGATGTTACAGGTAGATTCGATTTCGGTCATAAGACCCGTCCATGCATTTCCAACGAAATCCATGGTTGTCCTGTGAGTTCTATCAGTTGTTATTGGAATGGTTTGTGGTCTCTTCTATATAGGTTTCTAATTTTTGAAAAAATGTATATAGAGTATGACTTGACTAAGTAAACAACTACAAAACTATCTTTTTAAACTTGTTTATGAGGACTGCACACTGCTCATTCAGATCTTCAGTTCTGCCTGCCGTGGTTAGAACACACTTTGAAGCCACTGCAGGTTTAATTTTGATTGCCCTACATTCTAAATCCTTTGCCTTAATTGAAGTGTCTTCCAAACACTTGGTTGTCACTGCAAGCTGCTCCTTCAACAAGTCTATTTCTATAGCTCTATTTCTAACTCGCCTTTTTCTTCTTTTCAGATTCAATGTGTAGAGCATGACCGAAGAGCAGGTCAATTGGAGATGTCAAGTTCTAAGGAATTATACATCCAGCCAAATCAGATGTCGTAGAATTTCTCCTGCTTGTTTTAAACAGTTTATACTCATCTCTCTGTACTATTCCTTAGAACTTGACGTCTGCAATTGACCTGCTCTTCGGTCATTAAACTGATCTCTGGCTCTCAATGGCCACTTCCCTTATGCTAGGATTATACTGGAGAATACTAACATTACCTCAGGGGAATCTCTTATCACTCGACCTTGGACTGGACACTGACCTCTGGGTGGTGCCATACTGTATGTACTATAGATATTACCTCATATCTACGTAACCTTACTATCGAGATCTTAGGAAAGGAAAAACAGTATAGCATAAACCTTGTGTGAAGGTCAACTAAGATCTCGATAGTAAGCTTACGTAGATATGAGGTAATAAAAACACTGAGAACCAAATAGGAAAGGAAAAACAGTATAGCATAAACCTTGTGTGAAGGTCAACTATTTGGTTCTCAGTGTTTTTCTCCTAGACACATACAGGTGCATCTCAAAAAATTGGAATAGCATCAAAAATTTAATTTATTTCAGTAATTCAATTAAAAAAGTGAAACTCATTTCATAAAGATGTGTTACACACAGAGTGATATATTTCAATCATTTCTATTTATCATTATTTTGATGATTCTGGCTTACAGCTAATGAAAACTCAAAATTCAATATCTCAGAAAATTAGAATATTACATAAGACCAATAAAAAAATTATTTTTAATACAGAAATGTTGACTTACTGAGAGGTATGTCCATGTACAGTATAGCAGGCACTCAATACTTTGGCTCCTTTTGCATGAATTACTGCATCAATGCAGCGTGGCATGAAGGCGATCAGCCTGTGGCACTGCTGAGGTGTGATGGAAGCCCAGGTTGCTTTGATAGTGGCTTTCAGCTCCTCTCCATTGTTGGATCTGGTGTCTCTCATCTTCCTCTTAACAATACCCCACAGATTCTCTATGGGGTTTAGGTCAGATGGGTTTGCTGGCCAATCACAGTGATACTATGATCATTAAACCAGGTATTGGTACTTTTGGGCAGTGTGGGCAGGTGCCAAGTTCTGTTGGAAAATGAAATCAGCATCTCCATAAAGCTAGTCGGCAGAGGAAAGCGGAAGTGATCTATAATTTCCTGGTAGAGGGCTACGCTGACTTTGGACTTGATAAAACACAGTGGACCAACACTAGCAGATGACATGGCTTCCCAAATCATCACTGACTGGAAACTTCACACTGGACTTCATGCAACTTGGATTCTGTGTCTCTCCACTCTTCCTCCAGACTCTGGGACCTTGATTTGGAAATTAAATGCAAAATGTTCCACAGTCCGTGATGATTTGGGGAGCCATGTCATCTGCTGGTGTTGGTCCACTGTGTTTTATCAAGTCCAAAGTCAGCGTAGCCCACTACCAGGAAATTCTAGAGCCCTATTCATGCTTCCTTCTGCTGACCAGCTTTATGGAGATGCTGATTTAATTTTCCGGCAGGATTTGGCACCTTCCCACACTGCCAAAAGTACCCAATACCTGGTTTAATGATCATGGTAATACTGCACTTGATTGGCCAGCAAACTCGCCTCACCTAAACCCCATAGAGAATCTGTGGGATATTTTTAAGAGGATGATGAGAGACACCAGACCCAACAATTCAGATGAGCTGAAGTCCGCTATCAAAGCAACCTGGGCTTCCATAACACCTCAGCAGTGCCACAGGCTGATGCTATACCATGCAGCGTTGATGCAGGAATTCATGCAAAAGGACCCCCGAATAAGTATTGAGTGCATACTAGCATACTATACTGTACATAGACATACTGATCAGTAAGCCAACATTTCTGTATTAAAAATCTTTTTTTTTTTTTGGTTTTATGTAATATTCTAATTTTCTGAGATGCTGAATTTTGGGTTTTCACTAGCTGTAAGCCATATTCATGAAAATTAAAAAAAAGAAATGCTTGAAATATATCAGTTATGTCACTTGTTACTTCACCAAACACAGCGAGGTGGACAGAGAGAGAGAGAAGAGAGAGAAGAGAGAGTGGAGAGAGAAGAGAGAGTGGAGAGAGAAGAGAGAGAAGAGAGGGAAGAGAGGGAAGAGAGAGAGAACATAGAATATTAAATAATGGATTAATTGAATAGAACAGAATAGAATAGAGCAGACTAGAATAGATAAGAAAATAAATTAAAATAATATAATTAAATTAAAATAGAATATAATATAAAATAATTTGGGAAAAAAATAAATAAAAGAATATAAAAGAACAGAATAGGATAGAATATAACTGAAAATATTAGAAGAAAACTGAATAGAATATAAAATAAAAAAATAGAACAGAATAGGATAACAGAATATAAAAGAATAGAAACTAAAATAGTAGAATAGAAAATAAAAGAATAGAATAGAACGCATATAGCCATCTTCCGAAATTCAAATTGATTTGAAAATAATGAATATACTTGTTTTGTTTGTGTGTATCTAGTAAGGTTACTTTGTGGTATAAGCAAGGAAGTTCAGACCTCTGCAGTGTATTAATGTGTTTTTACTAAACAAAAACGCTGTATGTATAAAGCTATTACAATATTAGGAATATGATACAAGACTGACAGATATACCTATAATCAAGCAATGCAAAATGCTACCTACTTCCTAGCAAATAAGCAGCCAATGATCTATAAACAGTAGAAATACGCTTAAAAGTTACTTAACTCCGGTTACTGTGCATTCATGATCTCTGTAGACAATGAGGACCCAGGCTTTTAAGCAGTTGCTGGAGATCAGGCGAAAGTGTCTTCACGTATAGCTTCTTCTAGCTGGTACAGACCTTCCTTGGTGTTAAGGCATTATGGAGTCCTCCTGTCAGCTTATACTTGACAACCTTTTATTGGGAAGTTTCAGGTTGTCGAGCTTTTGTTGATCGACTACGGTTACAAACTTGTTTATCGTAGTTACAGAACAACAGACTGCTCCAACTGTCAGCTGAAATGCAACAGTGATATCTAAGTTCCCATTGTTTGAGGACAGCCTGTGTAATTGTTACAAAGGCAATAGTTTGACAAGTATCCCCATAAACACTCAAAAGTAACCTGATTTCTGTTTCTATCTAAACAGATTGTTTTTAAAACCAGTCTGATGAAAAAAATCATTCATATAATATATATAAATTTATATCAAACTCAACACAATACTAACCAAATACAAATTAAATGAATTCCGAGAACGAATAATTCTAGCATAATGAATATGAGGAAATAAAATTATTAACTTAAAGAACCAATACAAAACTAAACACATTTGTCCGTCTTGCACATCTCTTCATGGAATTCTGTAGAATGTGCAATGGGTCCAACTTAGCACACATTTTGGGGCTCATGATGGGCCCATGAGCAGTAGGCAGCGAATTAAAAAAAAAACAATACATATAATGTGAGTTTTGAAATGTTTTGAATAGTCCTGGAAAGAAGTTGATTGGAAATAATGTTTCTTGTCCAGTTTCAGATGAAGATTGGAAGGTCAAAAGCGAACCAGTAACACATGTAATAGGTCCTATTTAGGTCACATTTAGACGCACATAATGAGCCAGGAACCTCAAAGGTCCAAGTGCAGAAGGCAGAAAATTGAAAGAAAAATAAATTTAACTTGAAGTTTGAAATGTTTTGAATAGTCATAGGAAGAAGGTGATAGAGAATTATGTTTCTTGTCTCAGCATTAGGACATTGTACTTTCTTGATCATGGCTCTACGTGATATACTGCATTGCACAGTAGTCACAACAGACCTTCAGCACAACACAAACCAAGTCTCCTGATACGTTCTTTATAGTCTTGTCCAGTTCAGACTGTGTGGGCGGCGATGTACTTTGTCAAGGAGTAACAGCACACAGTAAACAGTTTAAAACCTCTCATACAGGGATTGTGCTGGCATTTGATAAATAGCTATGCGCTACGAATCCACTTCCCTGCTTGTCAGAACAGTTTTTTCAGCAAGGACATGAAAACCCAAAGCAAGATATAAATAGACCCATCTCCTTGACAACATAAATACTGGGCTGAATAAGGAGCCAGTAATGTACAATATATATAAGATTTTACAAAATACAACTCAACTGGGATTTGAAATGTTGGACTATTATTATATTTTGGGTGGAAAGCAGAGTTCAGTTGCCCACTGAATCTTCATTGCACAATAGAGAGAAATCCACCACCCTTATGCGGCCTTAGACAGTTTGAATCTCGGCCGGTTCAGTAGGAACCGGTCGAGATTCGAACCATGCATGTGCAGGCTGAATGTACCCAAGTTGATTGATCAATCAACTTTGGTACAACCATCCTGTCGAATTTTCCGTGCAAATATTGCTAGCAGCTGGTATAGCCGCTAACAATAATCACTGTGTTCTCCTGGCGGGGGCAGCTTCCCCCGCCCCCGACTGGGTGAGCTCAATGGCTCCGCGGGAGGGATTCCCCCATCAAGACTGATTGCCACTGACTTTCAGTTTTCACCTACACACTACAACAGTCATTCTCAACCAATGTTCCCTTGAACCCTAGAATTTCCACAGAGGTTGCTAGGAGTTCCATGAGTTGTGGTTGATTGACCTCCCATTTTATAATGCCTGCATAGTTCTGTGACCATTGCCAGTGGTCAGTGCATTGGCAGAGTCAGCAGCATGACACCAATGATCTTTTTAGCTGTCTGTAAGGTTGGCCTTCTGACCACCACTGTAAGATCTTCCTACTGAAGTCCAATGTAGGGAGTATTTTCCCACTGACCTCCAATTATTACATTTTAGCAGAGGTTCACCAAAGTATTTTAAAGGTTCCTCAGGATAAAAAGGTTGAAAAAGGCTGTTCTACAATGCAAACCACTCCATATTTTGAAGCTTGATCAACTTTTCTGAATAAATCTTACTAAAGAGGAACGAGTGTGCCTGGGTGATTTTAGCAAAATAAAAAAAAAGATTCAAAAACAGACCATAAATTTGATCTTTTACATAGTTACATAGTTACATAGTTAGTGAGGTTGAAAAAAGACATCAGTCCATCCAGTTCAGCATATGATGTGCGCGTGTGTTTGCTGTTAACCGTACATTGTATACCCCTGTATGTTGTGGTCTCTAAGGTGCCCATCTAATAGTTTTTTGAAACTATCAATGCTCCCTGCTGATACGACTGCTTGTGGAAGAGAATTCCACATCCTTACCGCTCTTACAGTGAAGAACCCCTTACGCGCTTTAAGGTTAAACCGCCTTTCCTCTAGTTTTAGTAAGTGGCCACGGGTCTTATTGTATTCCCTTTCTCTGAATAGTTTGTTCCTTATGCTAGGGTCGCCAGTACAGTATTTGTACATTGATATCATATCCCCCCTCAATCGTCTCTTCTCCAGAGAGAATAAGTTCAGTGCTTGTAGTCTTTCCTCATAGCTGATGTACTCCATTCCCCTAATTATTTTTGTTGCCCTTCTCTGGACTCTTTCCAATTCCAGCACATCCTTCCTGAGGACCGGTGCCCAGAACTGGACAGCATACTCCAGATGTGGCCAGACCAGAGTCTTGTACTGTAGAGTGGAAGAATCATCTCTTTATTTCTGGAGTGAATTCCCTTTTTTATACATCCCAGTATTCTGTTGGCTTTGCTTGCAGCGGCTTGGCATTGCATGCCACTGCCAAGCCTGTTGTCTACCAGTACCCCCAGGTCTTTTTCCATCTTAGATTCACCCAGAGGTTCCCCCCCTAGTGAGTAGCTTGCTTTCTGGTTTCTTTCTGGCACCCAAGTGCATTACTTTACATTTTTCAACATTAAACCTCATCTGCCATGTAGTTGCCCACCCCGTTATTTTGTTCAGGTCCGTTTGTAAGGTTTCCACATCCTGCCCAGAAGATATTGGCATGCTTAGTTTAGTATCATCCGCAAATACTGAGATTGTACTAGATATCCCCTCCTCTAGATCATTTATGAATAAATTAAACAGGATTGGTCCCAGGACCGAACCCTTTCCACACCCGCCCAATCCGAGCACTCCCCATTAATCATCACCCGCTGGACTCTCCCCTGGAGCCAGTTCTCTATCCAGGTACTCACCTTATGGTTTAATATGCCAACAGAAATGTATTCCGGATATGTCCCAATATAAACCAATTGTATACAATTTTTTTTAAGCTGTACCTTTTATCAATTTAAAAAAACAGTAATTGAGCTCCAGCCAATGTTTTTATCTAGGCTGAGATGATGTTATCAGTCTACTGAAGGCAGGTGGAAGCATTTCTTCAGTCTCCTCCTCCCCAGGAATTAGATTGCACACTGAAATTTTATTGCAAGTCACAAGGTAAAAGGTTACAGCAGGTCTGTGCCAGACAATGATGGACACAAGAAAAGACTTGGGTAAAGTGATTCTTTTTAGTGATTCGACTCATTTGGATCAGTTCAGTGAAATTATTCAAATTACTGAATCAAAACACTACTCATTTCCTCCAAACTAAGCTAGGATCATGAAATCAAGTCTTGTGATTCAACTGAGTGTATCAATTGAGCACTTCTTTCAATTCAGAGTCGTTTTACATGTACAATTGTAACAATTGTTTTACTGCTGCCTCCCACACAGCTCCTGATACAAAACAGAATCTTGATTTTTGTGTGCTCGCTGAGACTCTGAGTCTTTCACAGACTCAGAGTCATGTCAGCTCACACACAGCTCATGATAAAAAATAGAATCTTGTGTGCTCTCTGAGACTCTGAGTCTTTCACAGACTCAGAGTCATGTCAGCTCACACACAGCTCATGATAAAAAATAGAATCTTGTGTGTTCTCTGAGACTCTGAGTCACAGACTCATAGTTTTGCTGCTGCCTGCCTCACACACAGACAGCTCATGAAACAAAACCAGAATCCTGTGTGCTCTGTGATTAATTCAGAGACTTGGAGTCTTGCTTGCTCACAGGCCTAAGGCTGCTATTTTTTACTCATTCTGAAAGGGGAGGATCTTTGACAATGTATTGAATCAGATTCATTTCATGATTCAATTTATTCAAACTCTGTAATGAGTTGATTCAGTGATTTGAATCAGTGATTCAGTAGCCAAGCTGACTGCACAGATTTAAATTATAACTAAAAGCAAAACCTTTTTTTTTTTTCCTTTAGTTTTGGATAGAGTGGAGAGGGATTAGAACGCTTGTTAATTTTTATTGCTGTTTGTGCCACTAATAAGGAGGCACAACCTCTCTATTTGTCCTGTTTACCATTATTATTGATAGCAAAAGTAAAAGAAAATCCCACGTTTTGGATTGTCCTCAGAAAAGGGGAGATCTTCCAATGGGGACACTAGTTTTGGTGACCTGGGGGGCCCCACAGAATTTACTTAATTTGTAGGGATTTCCTCTCACTTCCTGTTGTGGCTATTGGATAGGAAGTGAAGGAACAGAGATGGCGCAAAAAAAAAAAAGATCTGACCCAAAATGAGCCGCCTGGCTGGATGGAGTCCCGATGAATGCCGGAAATGGCATCAATCGGGTCTCCGATGACGTAACACGGAGGCGGCGTCCATGACGTCACTTCCGGGTTACTGTGCTGCAAAAGGCGGCAGATTTGAAAAACGGCTGTATGCAAAAATGCAGTGTAGTGGAGGGGTCTAGGGTCTTTTAGACCCTCGATCCCTCCATAAAGTGTACCTGTCACTACATATTGGTGTCACAAGGGATGTTTACATTGCTTGTGACAGCAATAAAAGTGATCAGATTTTTTTTAAAAAAAAAAGCTGTAATAAAGTTTAAAAAAAATAAATAGGAAAAAAAAATAAAAAATTTTAGCCGCCCCCCTCACCGTTAGCTCGCGCACAAAAAGAAACGTATACGCAAGTCGAGCCGCGAATGAAATCGCTGTTCAAACCCCACATGTGAGGTATCGCCGCGATCGTCAGAGCGTGGGCAATAATTTAAAAAAAAGAGCTACACTCTACCTCTAAACTGGTAACCGTTAAATAAATTTAAAGCCCCGCAGATTGAGATCTCTATTGACCGTAGTTTGTCGCCATCCCACGGGTGGGGGGCAATTTTAAACCATAACATGTTGGGTATCTATTTACTCGGCGTGACATCATCTTTCACAATATACAAAAAAATGGGCTAACTTTACTGTTTAGTATTTTTTAAATGCAGTGAAATGTGATATTTCAAATTTTTTCCAAAAAAATGGCGTTTTAAAGACCGCTGCGCAAATACCGCGTGACAAAAAATTTTGCAATAACCGACATTTTATTCTCCAGAGTCTTTGCTAAAATATATATATATATATAATGTTTGGGGGTTCTAAGTAGTTTTCCAGGAAAAAATACTGGTTTTAACTTGTAAACAAAAAGTGTCCGAAATAGGGCTGGGGCTTAAGTGGTTAAAGAGGAATTCCAGGTATGTATATTTTACATATAATTTGGACCAATGTAACTGTATATACCATAACGCTGGAAGCTGGAAATCACTACAATAGACACTGCTACTTCAGTGATTCCTTCTTGCTTCTGGGTCCAGTGCAGAGGGGCTAGCCTGCGGCATTGTGAGCACAGGAGGTCAGCTGCTAAGCTTGGGCCCCATTCAGAGAATGCTTTGCATTTTCTGAATGAATGTAAAGCATTCTGATTGGATGGGGTGGAGAGAGTGAGGTCACTACTCCGCCTCTCCACCTTGTCCAATCAGAGAATGCTGAATACAAAGCATTCTCTGAATGACGCTTGTCCCAAGTGGTTGTCCTCTTGTGTATAGATAGTAGCAGGATAGCTGCTCAGTGCAGGTCCCATAAGCTAGTGGAGATCACTGACATCAGCTTTCATGTGAATCACTGAACTGATATTTAGTTGTACTGTATAAGCACTGTTTCTGAGGACTGCTTCACATCTGTGTTGCATGGAATTGACCAACTTCTGGCACCTGTGAACAGGTATTCCAGCCCAGGACGATTCCACTACATTCCATAATTTCTCTGCAATTCTTGGTTTTTCTCAGAAACAGTATTTTTGATGTCACCCCACAAGTTTTCTATTGGATTAAAGTGATACTAAAGTCTCATTTTTTTTCTTTAAAAATAACAAACATGTCATACCTACCTGCTCTGTGAAATGATTTTCTGCAGAGCAGACTGGATCCTCCTCTTCTCGGGTCCCTCTTCAGCGTTCCTGGCCACTCCCTCCTGTTGAATACCCCTACAGCAAGCAGCTTGCTATGGGGGCACCCAAGAGGAGCCACAGCTTCGTGTGACCATTCAGACATGGGGCTGTGGTTCGCCCCCTGCCCCCTCTCTCCCTGATTGGATAACTGACTTTGATTGACAGCAGCGGGAGCCAATGGTGCCGCTGCTGTGTCTCAGACAATCAGGAGGGCGATGGCGGAGGCATACGCGCACATCGCTGGATAGGGATGTGGCTAAGGTAAGTATTAGGGGGATTGTGGAGGGCTGCTATACATATAGGCTTTTTTTTATCTTAATGCATAGAATGCATTAGGAAAAAAAAAACCTCTGCCTTTACAACCACTTTAAGGTCCAGGGATTGGGCTGGCCACTCTATAATGTTAATCTTGTTGGTATGGAAAAAATATGCTGCTCACTAACAGCCCATTCAGACTGGCGCGATCCGACTTCCAGGGGCGACCTGTGAAGTCGCGATGCACAGTGTGCACCGCGACTTCGGCGCAACTTGCACGGACTTCATATAATTGAAGTCAATGCAAGTCGCCTCCAGGTCGCCCCAAAGTAGTACAGGACCCTTTTTCTAAGTTGGAGCGACTTGTGTCGCTCCTATTAGAACGGGTCCTGTGCTAATCAATGGCGAGCGAGCGACCGCGACTTGTCAGGCGACTTGGTCGCCTGACAAGTCGCGCTAGTGTGAATGGACACTTACTGATGTGTTTGAGGTCGTTGTTCTGTTGAAACACCCATTTCAATGGAATTTCCTCTTCAGCATAAGGCAACATGACCTCTTCAAGCATTTTAAAGAAATTGGAACTGATCCATGATCCCTGGTATGCGATAAATAGGCCCAACACCATAGTATGAGAAACATCCCCATATTATGAAGCTTGTGTCACCATGCTTCACTGTCTTCATGGTGTACTGGGGTTGTCTGACAAACTGTCTGTGGCCCCTAGACATAAAAAGAACAATATTGCTTTCATCAATCTACAAAATATAGTGCCATTTCTCTTTAGGTCAGTCAATGTGTTCTTTGGCAAATTGTAACCTCTTCAGCACATTTTTTAAACAATGCGACTTTGTGGGGGCTTCTTGCCGATATCTGGGCTTCACATAAGTGTCTGTAAGAATATTTAATAATAAATATCTCGCGCTCGTACTTATGTCAGAATATTTATACTGCTCTGAATATAGCAGTGTATTTATTTATGGTTAATAAGCAAAGATCTGTGAAAAAGGAGAGTCTTCACCTATTACCATAAATCAATGTCGTGAATTCTTTTTAATTGATTAATTTCTTTTTAAAAGCATATACCAATCTTAGTGAGTACAGTCTACAGCGTGGAATATATATAAAAATATTTATTCTCAAGACATGCAAACACGATATATGATCAAACAAGAAATGACACAAAAAGATAACTCTACAGAAAAAATACTAACTTCAAATAATCAATGCAATGTGATGTTTTGCTCAATAATGAAAGTGAAAGTAAAACAATGTGAAACTAAAACAAAGTGAAAGTGAAACCAAAGTAAAAGCAAGATTACCATTTCTTCCCAGGTATAGTATAAGCCATAAATTAATGTTCTATATAAACAGACTACAATGGTCTGCGAATCACCGGGCCCAAAGTCATTCCACTGCAGAAGGAATGAGAATAAGCCATGCAAAACGGAAGACTTAAAATTGCAAATAATGCACTGAATCTGATATTAATAAAAATGTATAAAAACAAAAATCAGCTTTTTAGAAAAAAATCTACCATGGCTTATACGGCTGGGATTGTAATCTCATTACCCTTAAATATGCAATATAAAACATATAAGGAAAGAATAAACAATTGTTGAATAAAATCAAATAACATAGCAAGGCATAATTACCACACTTAAGATAGCCGCTAGCTTCAAATCGTTACCAGAGTCCTAAGATGGACGCCTTTCTTAAGATGGTGGCTTCCCTTCAAGTTTCAGATGAATGATGTGGATCAGGGAGTATGTCTGCATGAGTCTATTGAAAAATGTAATAGCGTGTGTGGTGTAAGTGTGAGGTGTGTTGTCAGTAGTGTAAAGTGATGTGTCTCTCTCTCATCTGGGTTGGTCTTTTATATGGTAAGAACAAAGAGCTATAAAAATTACCATAAGTAAAACCCAGAGGGATGAAACATTATCCCAATTGGTCGGGATATTCTATACCTCAACTGGTGAGGTCAGAGACACGCCTCTTCTGATAATTAACCCCATACTTGGATAATAAAGTTAAATGATGATTTCTCTATATGTAAGATTAATCATAAAACACAACATAAAACTTTATCCAGACTCCCAGTACATACATAAATGTTCACCTGTATTTCCATCATTCATCTTGGCAAGTAATGCCATTTCAATAATTATATTATTTAAGACAATATAATATTTTTATATGGAAAATCTGAAATTATCTCAAGACTGCACCTGGTATTTCGCCTCCAGAGGGCAGTATCGTACCGTTCATTAGATTTTGTATTTAACATAATTTGAAACAATTACCCATCCTTCTTATCTCATGACCTCTTGACCTCTAGCTAGTGAATAGCCATTACTTATTTGGATTGTGACATAGGGCTGTCAGACATAGTCTAGGTTTGGGAATATTTACGACACCTTGAGCACTTAGACTAGACTTCTCTGAAATGAGGTAACTAGTGACGAGATACATATGTCCTTACACTTATTAGAAAAAGAATTCTAAGTAAGATTATTACTATGAAAATATAAACCCAAAATGTGATACAATATTCCTAAATATATATGTATATGGCTTACATAATATAATAACATAATTATAGCTAATATCTTCTCACATATAATAATGTATCTATGAAAACTTATATGGTTCATCTTTAAATGTATGCTGAAAAACACTGAGCCATTGTCTATTGTTAAATACTTATAGACAGACTGACACTACCATCCCCTTAACTTCTGTTATCTGATAGAGGTGTCAATGTATAAGCTTATTTATGACAAAAGAAAATAGAAATGTCTGCTGAAAGTATAGGACCCTATTGTTGAAATTCTATGCTCTCTTGTAAGCTTGTACGAGACATTTTGTTTAACAAGTATATATATGAACTTTGTTTCACCTTAAAAACAAGATGGACGCCATCCTGTTCAGAATCTCTTATATGCATAATATGAAATATACATGGCTTTTAAAATCATTTTTCTTTTTACCTATTATTATTTTAATAACCCCCAACAGGCCCGACATATCCCCCCCCTTTCTTCCCAGTAGACAAGTGAGCAACTTAGGCCTATCTGGAAAGAAAGCTTTTTAAGGAGTAGTGGAAAAAAAAAATGTCTTGTTCTCTTTTTGTAAGAGAATAGTTCATATTGGGAATTGTTCATAACTTTTAAGTAAATCGGTAAAATAAAAAAAAATGAGAAGAGAAAAAAAAACAATCAGTTCAAAATGTCAGTTCGTAGCGACTTTGCAATGTTAGCTATGTCACCAACTGTTCCTTGTTAGTCTCTTTGACTTCTGATCTCCTAGTAAAGAAACTCAAATGTTCCTTGAAATCTGCATCTCCAGCTTGCAAAGTGTTAATGGAGACAGAAATTAACTGCTGCGATGGCATTGGCAATTACCATTCAAAGCGCAGTAAAACAACGTTGGCAATCAGGAATCCGAGAAATCTGTTTGAACGTTCAACCTTGGATGTTGGTTGGATAATGAATGGTCTCAGCATGGTCTAGAGTGTCATACATCTAGACTGAGGTTTGCTCATATGTGCAATGCACCATTCTCACATCTCCTTCAACTGAAAACAGGAGGTAGTGCGATTTCTCTCAATGGATTTCCTCGGATCAAATGCACAAAGATCTGTAGAAACAAATCTTCCTCTCCGTCAACAAGAATCTGGGGCGTCTCGCAGCTTGATTCCTGAAGAGGGACCTGATGCAATGAGGGGTTCCGTCCTGAGCTGTGCTCTAGGGAGAGATGACCCATCCGATCGCTGTGTCTTTTGGCAAACATCATCGTCTGTGCCACTCAACGACCTGGCATGGAAGGTTAATCTCTTCCTATTGGATGAAACATACAGTATGAATATACATTCTTATCAATTGACATTTCAATGCGATGTTGGTACCCTAAGCTTTCTCAGAGTTCTCCTTTAATCCACCGTGTGATCAGCCCTTTTATATGAGCACCACGGAAGGTGAAACTATATATGCGACCTTTCCTAGGGCGACTGACTTCTGGGGCTTATTAACATGGGAATGTATCCATCGCCATGGATACTACACATTGGACAATTGTATAGTAATACAATACTTTGTTTAAAGTTTACCTACTACTTAGGGAAAAATATAATATCTCCCCCTTTGGGGCATCAATGCAATTTATTGTAGGCAATAAACTACCTGGCATTGAGGATTCCTTCTTGGTTACCGTATACAACCTTTAACCTCTTGACTTCATTATGTCATTAGGGTTTGATCCTCCTTGGTATCACCGTCATTGGCGATTTTTCAAAATGTGCCCGCTTTGAGCGACCTGTTTGAGTCAGAGGGATGAAGTGACCACTGAAAAATAGGAGGGTAGTTAGTATCTCACAACCAAGATCCCCCCCTGACAGGGATTTCAGGATCCTCAATGCTGTGATCTGGGAATAAAATGGTGTTAGAACCTCTGCATCCTATGCCTCTATTCAGTGTATCCCTTCTGATTCCTTACCACTTGGGCATTTAAGGATTTTATAGCCTTTGGCTGGCCACAGGATTTGTTCCTAAAGATGGCTTATTTTAGTTCTGGGCTGCAGTGCCCTAAGTGAACCAAGTGATCAGCTGATCCAATTTGGCCTCTATTCTGCTGAAAACTTTACAGAGTTAAATTATTGGCTCCGCCTCCTGCGGTGCCTATGTCTCTCGGGTTCAGACAGATGGGACAGATCCCCATCAGAACCATTTATTCGGTTCTGGCGTGAGGTCTGGGCCTTAATGTCACTCGATCTTCCCAAGGATTTTGGGGAACCCTAGGATGGGGCAAATACCTATTTATTTGTGGGTGTCCCCCCCCCTTGTTAATGGGATGTCCGGTGTCCTCCTTAAGGTATCCGGTGTCCCCTTTGGGGCCTAGGTGGCATGACTTGCTCCTTTGCCAAACATATTATTATTATGTACATGGGCAATGCATCAAAGCACAGGGATTTAAATTCCAGGTGGTTGTACTCAGTTCCTTCATTAAAGGGTGTTAGGCACTTTTGAGTACAGCAAAAAAATAATGATGGGGCCTTGGTGCTGTCTACATTTTAAATTGTAGATAACAGCTCTAGCAGCAGTAAGGTTTTTATGTGGGCTGCATTGTAATTGACATCCTGCAGGCACAACACAGACAGTTGTTTTCATAGGCCTCAAGATGATCAATAATGTTTAAGGACCACTTTCATAACAAAATCAGGACAGTACTCTTTTTAAAACTTTGTTAAAAAAAAAAAAACTGGAGGTGCATGGTGTCTTTTTAGGGGTGCTAGTCTTTTTGCAGTGACCTGATATGACTCATACCTATTTATGCATGGCTGCCCAATTTCTGCCCTCCTATATTAGAAGATGGCTGGGGTAGGACATGGACTCTTTGCCTGACTCCCCCCCTTTGTCTGGGTCATGACCATCAGACTGGGAATCATATCTGGGTCTATGAATAATTACATCATATTTAAAATGCAGGACTAATTAAAGCATTACCCTTTTGTATGGACACCATGACCTTTGGAACTCTCCTATGTATTTACTTATGAGTTCCTGTCATGACATGAACTGTTACATTTTTATTTTATATATTTATTTATTTTTTTTCAAAATTTTCCACTGCTGGTTACTCGGCAACTTTTTGCTAGAAAACATTTTTCCTTGCTCAAAACTTCCTAATTATTGCATTAATCATTTACATTTCACTTTCAATGGTTACTTTCATTACAGCTTACTTGATAAGACTTCTGCCACAATTCTACTTTATTTTGCAGTTTCACGCTACATTCTCTTAACTGATGTGTCCCAATAGAGGTTACTTTCACCTGCTCAAGGAGGTTCCTAATCTCATTCTCTCATTTATTTGGAGTGGAGATTGAAACTTTACTAAACGCCTTTTTGCTGAGCCTTGTGGTGCAGTTCCTCACACAGACATAGTAAGATTGGCCATGACTCTAAAAGTATGTGACCACACTTCCTGACGTCTTTTGGTGTTAGATAAGCTTATTGGTGAGTTCATACATACAGGTTGTCCTCTACCCATGTCAGATGCCCTTTATTGGCCCGACTTTCTGAGGATTTTGATATATGACTCTAACCAGCATTTACATATTCCACCATTTCAGACTCAGAGAGGTGTTTCCACACATTTATGATCTGTGCCAAATCTACTGGGGTTGTGGCATTACCACTAGGGACTCACACCTTGCCAGAGTTGGCAGCGTGAACATTACCTGCTGTAGACATTTTTAATGCATTTCTATCACATTCACAATTAATAAAAAAAAATTCCAAAAAATTTTTTTTTTTTTTTTTTTTTAAGTTATTGATTATGTCACCTGATCAATATTTATGATTGGCATATGTAAGAAATCAATAATTATCTCACTGGGGCCTCCATTATATGTAAGAATATTTAATAATAAATATCTCGCGCTCGTACTTATGTCAGAATATTTATACTGCTCTGAATATAGCAGTGTATTTATTTATGGTTAATAAGCAAAGATCTGTGAAAAAGGAGAGTCTTCACCTATTACCATAAATCAATGTCGTGAATTCTTTTTAATTGATTAATTTCTTTTTAAAAGCATATACCAATCTTAGTGAGTACAGTCTACAGCGTGGAATATATATAAAAATATTTATTCTCAAGACATGCAAACATGATATATGATCAAACAAGAAATGACACAAAAAGATAACTCTACAGAAAAAATACTAACTTCAAATAATCAATGCAATGTGATGTTTTGCTCAATAATGAAAGTGAAAGTAAAACAATGTGAAACTAAAACAAAGTGAAAGTGAAACCAAAGTAAAAGCAAGATTACCATTTCTTCCCAGGTATAGTATAAGCCATAAATTAATGTTCTATATAAACAGACTACAATGGTCTGCGAATCACCGGGCCCAAAGTCATTCCACTGCAGAAGGAATGAGAATAAGCCATGCAAAACGGAAGACTTAAAATTGCAAATAATGCACTGAATCTGATATTAATAAAAATGTATAAAAACAAAAATCAGCTTTTTAGAAAAAAATCTACCATGGCTTATACGGCTGGGATTGTAATCTCATTACCCTTAAATATGCAATATAAAACATATAAGGAAAGAATAAACAATTGTTGAATAAAATCAAATAACATAGCAAGGCATAATTACCACACTTAAGATAGCCGCTAGCTTCAAATCGTTACCAGAGTCCTAAGATGGACGCCTTTCTTAAGATGGTGGCTTCCCTTCAAGTTTCAGATGAATGATGTGGATCAGGGAGTATGTCTGCATGAGTCTATTGAAAAATGTAATAGCGTGTGTGGTGTAAGTGTGAGGTGTGTTGTCAGTAGTGTAAAGTGATGTGTCTCTCTCTCATCTGGGTTGGTCTTTTATATGGTAAGAACAAAGAGCTATAAAAATTACCATAAGTAAAACCCAGAGGGATGAAACATTATCCCAATTGGTCGGGATATTCTATACCTCAACTGGTGAGGTCAGAGACACGCCTCTTCTGATAATTAACCCCATACTTGGATAATAAAGTTAAATGATGATTTCTCTATATGTAAGATTAATCATAAAACACAACATAAAACTTTATCCAGACTCCCAGTACATACATAAATGTTCACCTGTATTTCCATCATTCATCTTGGCAAGTAATGCCATTTCAATAATTATATTATTTAAGACAATATAATATTTTTATATGGAAAATCTGAAATTATCTCAAGACTGCACCTGGTATTTCGCCTCCAGAGGGCAGTATCGTACCGTTCATTAGATTTTGTATTTAACATAATTTGAAACAATTACCCATCCTTCTTATCTCATGACCTCTTGACCTCTAGCTAGTGAATAGCCATTACTTATTTGGATTGTGACATAGGGCTGTCAGACATAGTCTAGGTTTGGGAATATTTACGACACCTTGAGCACTTAGACTAGACTTCTCTGAAATGAGGTAACTAGTGACGAGATACATATGTCCTTACACTTATTAGAAAAAGAATTCTAAGTAAGATTATTACTATGAAAATATAAACCCAAAATGTGATACAATATTCCTAAATATATATGTATATGGCTTACATAATATAATAACATAATTATAGCTAATATCTTCTCACATATAATAATGTATCTATGAAAACTTATATGGTTCATCTTTAAATGTATGCTGAAAAACACTGAGCCATTGTCTATTGTTAAATACTTATAGACAGACTGACACTACCATCCCCTTAACTTCTGTTATCTGATAGAGGTGTCAATGTATAAGCTTATTTATGACAAAAGAAAATAGAAATGTCTGCTGAAAGTATAGGACCCTATTGTTGAAATTCTATGCTCTCTTGTAAGCTTGTACGAGACATTTTGTTTAACAAGTATATATATGAACTTTGTTTCACCTTAAAAACAAGATGGACGCCATCCTGTTCAGAATCTCTTATATGCATAATATGAAATATACATGGCTTTTAAAATCATTTTTCTTTTTACCTATTATTATTTTAATAACCCCCAACAGGCCCGACATGTCTTCTAATTGTTACAGTACTCAGAGGGAACTTTACACCTTCTTTGATCACCCTGGAACTGATCATTGACTGAGTCTTTGTCATTTTGGCTATTCTCTAATCCATTTGAATGGTAGTTTTCTTTTTTATTCCACGTCTTTCTGGTTTTGGTTGCCCATTTAAAGCATTTGAGATCATTTTAGCTGAGCAGCCTATCAGTTTCTGTTCTTCTTTATGTGTTTTCCCCTCTCCTATTAACATTTTAAACAAAGTACACAATGTCTGGAACGACCACTTTTATTTCAATTTTTAGGCCCCTTTCACACATGCGGATCCCCCTGTCAGTTTTCCAGGCGGATCTGAACGGATGCTCCATGTATCTCTATGGGGCAGCGGATGTCAGCGGTGACATGTCCGCTGACACCCGCTGCCATCCGGTCCGATCCTGTTCGTCAAATCTGGACGGATGGAAACCCTATTTTCCATCCATCCATCTGGCGGATCGGATTGGATGGGATCCAATGAGAATGGACAGGCGATTCCACCATAGAGGACAGCAGGGACCTGACAGCTCCGTCTCCACACACAGAACGGAGACAGAGCTGCAATCCACCTGCTCAGCGTGGGATCAGCGGATCAATCCCCCACTGAGAAAAATGGAGTCTGCCGACGGAGCGGACAGTGTGAAAGGGGCCTTAGAGAGAAATGGGTCTGTTGATTTTCTGTTACTCTACTACACCTACTAGTAAATTATTTGCCATGTAGAAATATAATTTATACCAAAAACAGTGATTGATCTGGTTAGTGATGTTGGACTGCTATATTTTGAACACAACTGTACATAGTTACATTGGTCTAAGCTGCAAATAGTTACACAATATCAATACCTGGGATTCTTCTTTATCTGCAGTGGTGGTTTACCTCTCTATTTAGCTGCTTACCTTGAGTTAATCTTGTTCTACCTCTCCTGCTATGCTGCAGCAACTGAACATTGATCTAAAAGGGTGTTGCTCTGCCATTACACCGAGCACAACGAAGAGTGTCAAAAATGTTCTATGTATTTTAGCACGGTTTTAACAATAAAGACAAACAATAAATCGTGTACAAGACAAGTTGCTTCAGGCATCCTTTTTATTATTTTCTAGCATGAAGCATTTGTTTGGGAAATCTGTATGCACATTTGGGGAATATCGGTATCAAATGAACACAATTTAGGGAGTACACTAGACAATCTGGCTTACACCTGTGCAGCTCCTCTATTCCTTCCTTGAGGCTCTCAACCAGTTTAAGAATGAAAAACGAAAAAGGCATATAAAACCTGCTTTGACGCCTTACATGTAAACAATGGAAACAGTGTTTTAACTCAGGATCACCACCACAAGGAAACAAAAAATGTGCTGAAGTAGCTTTGCCAAGTTTTTGTGCTGTTCTTGCTACATATTGTTGTTTTATGCCTAGAGCAAAAGCAGTGCTCTACCTTGAAAGGCATAGAGTTGTAATAGCAAACTCCTTTAAAGAAGTTACTTTTTGCACAGCTTTTATATCTTCGTGGTGGCGATCCTGATTTAAAATGCTGTTGATGTGGTTCACATAATGGTGGTGCCCTTTGCATGGTGGAGACATTACATCAGCAAGCCTTTTTTATTTATGTTCTAATACCCTCAGATGATGTAACTGAGGTGCTTAGAGAAGATTCCTCTTTTGACTGTAGATGTACTCATGGATTAAGAATTCCAGCAGTATCTTCCATTCAGAGAACTCTGTATCAAAATGTTCACAAAGTTGCACTTCAGTCCCTTTATTAGGTTAGATTATTCTGGTTGTGTCGTGGAGCAGCTTTGATGTGATTGATGCTCTTAGAAGGGTTTCTCTATCCTTGGCAAAGTGAACTCCTGGATTTTTAGATCTTATCGAGTGAGCCTTATACCTATGTAGTGCTACCCACTAAAGAGTAGGGATGATCGAACGGTTCGGGTCGACCATCGCTTCGACCCAAACATTGGGTGTTCGAAATTCGGCCGAATTACGAACTTTTTGCGGCCACCAGAACCGCCCAAAATGCAATGGGACAGGAACTGGGCTTTAAAAGCCTGTGATTGGCCCAGAAACGTCAGTAAAAGCCAATTGAGGGGGCAGGAGTCTGCTAGGAATGTGATTGGAGTGACTACGGGGTCCAGAGGCCAATCAGGAGTGAATACGCCCCCCAGTATATAACATAGCCCCGCCAAACCTCTAGCACTGTAATACAGAGGCTGTGGAAGAGAGTGGAAGCATTTGTGTTTCTCCTGCTGCTTGTAAAACTCCAGTGTCATTTTGCAATTATCTTCTGCTGTATGGAGCTGTTCTTTTAGTGTGAGGAAAGGGATATGCAGTGTAGTTAGGGTACTATATACCACTATAGTTAGATTCAATAATCTAGTTTTTGTTGGGATACCTTTAGGTGTCAGGGTGACTGTAGTGTAGTTTAGGGTGAACTGACTCTGCCATGTCAGGGTGACCATAGTGTAGTTTAGGGTGAACTGACCCTGCCATGTCAGGGTGACCGTAGTGTAGTTTAGGGTGAACTGACTCTGCCATGTCAGGGTGACCGAATATATATATATATATATGTATATATACACACACACACACATATATATATACAGTGGGTACGGAAAGTATTCAGACCCCCTTAAATTTTTCACTCTTTGTTATATTGCAGCCATTTGCTAAAATCATTTAAGTTCATTCTTCTTCCTCATGAATGTACACATAGCACCCCATACTGACAGAAAAACACAGAATTGTTGACATTGTTGCAGATTTATTAAAAAAGAAAAACTGAAATATCACATGGTCCTAAGTATTCAGACCCTTTGCTGTGACACTCGTATATTTAACTCAGGTGCTTTCCATTTCTTCTGATCATCCTTGAGATGGTTCTACACCTTCATTTGAGTCCAGCTGTGTTTGATTATACTGATTGGACTTGATTAGGAAAGCCACACACCTGTCTATATAAGACCTTCCAGATCACAATGCATGTCAGAGCAAATGAGAATCATGAGGTCAAAGGAACTGCCTGAAGAGCTGAGAGACAGAATTGTGGCAAGGCACAGATCTGGCCAAGGTTACAAAAAGATTTCTGCTGCACTTAAGGTTCCTAAGAGCACAGTGGCCTCCATAATCCTCAAATGGAAGACGTTTGGGACGACCAGAACCCTTCCTAGAGCTGGCCGTCCGGCCAAACTGAGCTATCGGGGGAGAAGAGCCTTGGTGAGAGAGGTAAAGAAGAACCCAAAGATCACTGTGGCTGAGCTCCAGAGATGCAGTCAGGAGATGGGAGAAAGTTGTAGAAAGTCAACCATCACTGCAGCCCTCCACCAGTCGGGGCTTTATGGCAGAGTGGCCCGGCGGAAGCCTCTCCTCAGTGTAAGACACATGAAAGCCTGCATGGAGTTTGCTAAAAAACACCTGAAGGACTCCAAGATGGTGAGAAATAAGATTCTCTGGTCTGATGAGACCAAAATAGAACTTTTTGGCCTTAATTCTAAGCGGTATGTGTGGAGAAAACCAGGCACTGCTCATCACCTGTCCAATACAGTCCCAACAGTGAAGCATGGTGGTGGCAGCATCATGCTGTGGGGGTGTTTTTCAGCTGCAGGGACAGGACGACTGGTTGCAATCGAGGGAAAGATGAATGCAGCCAAGTACAGGGATATCCTGGACAAAAACCTTCTCCAGAGTGCTCTGGACCTCAGACTGGGCCGAAGGTTTACCTTCCAACAAGACAATGACCCTAAGCACACAGCTAAAATAACAAAGGAGTGGCTTCACAACAACTCCGTGACTGTTCTTGTATGGCCCAGCCAGAGCCCTGACTTAAACCCAATTGAGCATCTCTGGAGAGACCTAAAAATGGCTGTCCACCAACGTTTACCATCCAACCTGACAGAACTGGAGAGGATCTGCAAGGAGGAATGGCAGAGGATCCCCAAATCCAGGTGTGAAAGACTTGTTGCATTTTTCCCAAAAAGACTCCTGGCTGTATTAGATCAAAAGGGGGCTTCTACTAAATACTGAGCAAAGGGTCTGAATACTTAGGACCATGTGATATTTCAGTTTTTCTTTTTTAATAAATCTGCAACAATGTCAACAATTCTGTGTTTTTCTGTCAGTATGGGGTGCTATGTGTACATTCATGAGGAAGAAGAATGAACTTAAATGATTTTAGCAAATGGCTGCAATATAACAAAGAGTGAAAAATTTAAGGGGGTCTGAATACTTTCCGTACCCACTGTATATATATATATATACATACACATATATTTATATATATATATATATATATACATACACATATATATATATATATATATATATATATATACACACACACACACACACACACACACACATACAGAGCTGAAACTTCACAGGTACACTTTTTAGACCCCAGAGACACTAAATTCAAAGAAATCTCTTTTTTTTTTCAATAATTGGCTCTCTATCAAAAACGACAATTTTTAAGAACTTTTTTTTGCCTGATTCATAGTCCCTGGGGCATGACCCAGAACCCTAGGCACTTTTTAGGGGCATTTATTGGGTTTTAGGGCTTCAAAATTGTGTTTTTTGATTCCAGAAGTTCGGGTCCCATTGATTTCAATGGGGTTCTGGAATCCGAACCGAACTTTCGGGAAATTGGGGTGTTCTGGTCGAACCGAACTTTTCAAAAGTTCGATCATCCCTACTAAAGAGCCACTAGTTGGAGATTGTAAACCGGGCAGCGCCTGATCACACTGACACACCTGAGGACTACACAAATTTTATTGTGCAATAAAGCCCTGCGAGGATATAAAATGTCTATGGCAAGCAGGCAACAATTATTACAAATTCAATAATTTGTTTGAATTAGTACACAAATATGCACACATATTTGTGACAAGATGTTAATCAGTACCATAACTGAGTAAGCAACCTTGCTAAACTTAAAACTGAAGCCTTCCTACAGCACTGGGCAGTGGTTAATCAAGTTCACCAATGCTGGGGCTCTTAGATTACCAATAGAATCTCTTACTCAAGATATTTGTAATCCACTGTGAATGGGAAATCACAGTCCTTATTGACAGAATCCCATTGAAAGTAACATCAGCTGCAAAATTCAAATGTACACACCGGGGTGGCAAATAGTACCCTCTCCACTCTGGCATCTAGGATGAATCCAACTGGAAGGCGAGTCACTGCTCCTGGACAAGGTCATGGAAAAGAAAGCCCTGTAGGCCTTGGTTCTACCTCTCCAGCCTTCCCCTTTTTGGGAATCCGCTTTATGTGGCTCCCGTCTCTGAGCACAGAGCTGCTCGCTCTACCTCCCTTATTTGGGTCCTGTACTGCAGCTTGGCACAGCAAACATAGTGAATTAGTCTCTAACATCTTCCTTCATAGCAATACAGTCCGCCACAAGTGCTGTACAGCAATTTCCCTCTCAGCAGCACAGTAGCCTTCCTGCTCACAGGTTCTCTGAAAACTCATGTCTAAACCCAGTCCAAGTGTCCTTCCTGGCTTGCAGAGCAGCCGCTCAGCAGCCTATTCACAGTGGACACTCTCAGCAGATCAGACTGCCTCTCATGTAGGCTTCTGAAGAATGTTCCTCACCCAGTGTTTGCACACAGTCAATTTCCATTTTGGGGTTGGGCCACATCCAGTCTGCAGCTAATGGTAGTTCTGTCCTCTCTTATGCTCAGGGTGGGTCACAGTCTGCCTGCTGATGCGGGCTGTCAAGATCCCCTCCAGACTCCTGGTCTCCACAAACATGGCTGATGCTCCTCTATGTCTAGGGAAGCATTGACAGTCTATGTTTGCAGGAGGGAAGCAACAGTCTGCAACAGGTAGGAATGTCAAAGCTACCATAGAGAGACAATTGCTTCCTAATCAAAAGTTTTCTTCCTCCTTAGTCAGACCTTTAGCTCTGCAATCAACAAAACTCAAGCTACCTGCTGATTTAGCTCTGACTCAGCAAATAGCGTGTCAGGCTTCCACAGAGGGACCACTGCTTTTACACAAAGAGCAGGGGGTTCTTCTGTACAGCATGTCTGTAGCTCTGCAATCAGCAAATGAATTGGAGAGCTCTGGTTTTGACTCAGCAGGGGGAGTTCTGGATTTCTAAAGAGAGACTACTGCTTTCACAAAGTTCTTATCTGTAGCATGCTGGCAAGGGAACATGCTTTTCTACTCAGGCTTTATCAGATACAATTTTTTGCTGACAAGAAGAACCTGCACCAATAAATGTCAATAAAAACAGAGTGGGAAGGTGGAAAGGTCTTCAGAAGGCAACAACTTGCCAGTGTTGGCTGCTTGTAGCTTACGGTTAGTGTGACATCCTTTCTAACCCACAATTAATTACCCACCTTAGACCCACAGCCCTTTTAGGCTAGCCATTCACCCTCAACTGCCTTGCACAATTTATAGTATATGTACCATAATAATTCCTAATCTTTATGCAATTCCTCCAACAGTCAGGGGCCACTTTAAAGGCTCATTGATTGCAGTCACTTTGGGGTAGATTTACTAAAACAGGTACACAGAGAATCTGGTGCAGCTGTGCAACGTAAATAATCAGCTTCTAGGTTTTAGTGGCGGTTCACACTGAAGCGGCACGACTTCGGGGGGCTACCTGTGAAGTCGCGTGCACTGCTGTGCACCACGACTTCGGCACGACTTGCAGGGACTTCACATAATTGAAGTCTATGCAAGTCACTCCGAGGTCGCCCCAAAGTAGTACAGGACCCTTTTTCTAAGTCGGAGCGACTTGTGTCGCTCCTATTAGAACGGGTCCTGTACTACTCAATGGACCGCGACATACCGCGACCTGTCAGGCTGACAAGTCGCCTGACAAGTCGCGGCAGTGTGAATGGGCACTTATTGTCAAAGCTTAATTGAACAAGCTGAAGTTAGAAGCTGATTAGTTACTATGCCCAGCTGCACCAGGTTCAGAGTGCATCAGTTTTAGTAAATCCCTAAGTCTGTTGTAGCATACCTTCTTAGATGGAATGGATGATTTGTTTTTCTAGTTGTTCTTTTATGTACTCTTTGCGAAAAACAGGACTGACATAACCTAATCAATCCTACTCCAGTGGCTCGATCTCCCTCCTAGTGCCCCCCTTTCCCCCCCTTCACAATTTTATTGTGGGGTCTCTCACATTTTCATGTTTTTAATAATATTCTATTGGGAATTATAGTTTAGTTAGTGCCCGCAAACCTACCTCACTCTGTGTTTCTTGTTTGGCATTCTTGTGAATAATGGGTTAAGGCTGAAGCTGGCACATAGACAAGTTGTTCATCAATGTCTTCGGGGAATCCAATCACAATTCATTAATTTGACTGATTGGACATTCCGCTTCCCCTTCCTGTCCAGCTGCCTCACCCATAAATACTCCGATCTAAAAATAACATCTGTCTGATAGACAGGCACAGCATAACTATCAGCATTTCCAAACTATACACGTCTTTGTGTCAGATGTGATACAACTGGGGAAAATAATGAAATGCCACCTTAACTTACAAAGTAATTTTGTTGGTCCATTCAAACATGAAAATGTTGCATTTAAATCTGGTGGTTGTTGAGGTCAATTCATGAAAGCATGATGCATGCAGTAATTTTATATTGTGCATTTTTGCTCTATTTACAACAATAAATACATTTTTAATCCAATTTTTGTTTTATGGGTCAGCCAAGCATTACCAAATGTTGTGGTCTTTGTCCATGTAAAATAATTTTATAAACTATCACACAGATTTTTTTCTCCCTACAATATTTTTGGCTTCCGACTAGTGCCAATAGGATCAATGACGCCAGCGGTTAACCTGTGGCCCCATGATACTTATTGTTCATATCTCAGGCCCCAGTAGTGTCTTCCCTCGTATCTCCTAATCAACATTATCAGTAGAAATGTTCCAATGGATTTGCATCACAAGAGCATCAGTTTACAACCTATATTGGTTTTTGGCTAAAAGATAGGAACTAATCAGTGGTTGGAGGGCTAGTTGGGGGTTGTTAAATACTTGCAGATGAACCAAGTTTTCACTGCCTGTAAAGCACGTTCAAATCCCTTTCAGAAGAGCAGCAGATTAGACGCAAGTCTTAGAACTTTCAGCTGTATATTTAAATCTCCACCATATAGCCATCAGGTGTAATCAGTCCATTTAGAGTGGACATCACCAAATGACGGACCGCAGTCCTGATCCAGACCAAGTTGCTGTCCTATCCAGAGAGCCACAGTCCCGCCATTTAGGAGCTGGCTTTTCACCCAAGCTTCAGCCGCTGTCATTCTCAGCAGAGTGAAGGGCGCCAGACTATACAGTTCTGAATGACAGGCGGAAGCAGGAACTGCATTAGTTAGCTTTTCAAGTTAACCAGTGATTGGTTGCTAGTACTCAGGGGGATTTGATGTGAAGGTGGGCTGAGGACACTGCTGTGAAGGGGACACTGTGATGTAATAGGGGAATTGTGATATGCCGGGGGGGGGGGGCAGAGGATCTGATGAAAGAATGGGATTGTGAATTAAGAGAAGGGGCCATGATGTGAAGGAGTCATAACACAAAAATGTGATTTTGACTTCGGTTGTAAAAAAATTTTACTGATTGGACCTCCCTGAATTTTATTTCAGTACCCCTGATTTAGAGGGTTAATAAATGCAACAAAGGTCAGAACTGGAAAACATCAGAAACACAAGACAGAGTGCACTGGTGTAGCGCTCATGCTTGAAAGTGCCCCCTGATTTGTCCCAGGTTTATTCTCAAGCTAATGTAGAGGCAGCCAGACACACAGCAATAGTCACTCTTTCAGGCTCAATAAACAGTCCAGGGGTTTGTCTTTTTGAGATTTATTGCTGAATAAACTTGGATGGGGTGCTGGAAGCTGTGGGATACTCTAGTAACAAAGTGCACACATTCTTCACGTGGTCAAAGCAAAAGCAAATAAAATAATAAGTAACTCTTGAGTTGCTAAAAACTGTCCAAATATGAGTAAGCTCTGATATTGATGCACAAGGGATATTAGCAGCACACAGTCACTAGGATCCTACACTAAGGTCTGTACTCATAATATCCCTTGATACATGGATGCCTCTTTCCAATATCAGCCAGAAATGTCTCCTGTGAACTCTCCAAACCAAATCCTCAGTGAAAGCCATTAGTCAGTTCCAGCATATTTTAGCAAACAGGCTCCCCAGCTCTAGCATAGTTGGGACCTTGATGTGCTTCTGAAGAGCTTCAGCTGCAATGCCTAGAAGGGCAGCAGCCCTTTAGGCTGGGAACTTCTCCTGGACAAGAACAGGGCTGCCTCAGGTCCCCGGCTATTTATGCACTCCTTGGTCATGGACACTGGTCATGTCACTGGACACCCTTCCATAGGGATTGGTTGAGATCTCATACATAGTCAGACTAAGGGTTTCCTATTCCAGCCCACTACATTCTCCAGAAGGCAGGGAGAAGCAGTTGAACCAGCCAGCCAGTGCAGCCTAGAACAGCCCAAAGCAATCACAAACTGTTCCACTGATTATAGGGGAGACGAAAATACTAAATTTATCTAGCCTATCTAGGAGCTAGCACCAACACTGGAGCGCACACTCCCTCTGCCAGCCACCCATCTTTTTCTCTGTTGGTTTTTCTCTTCCTTCATTGACATTAACTAGAGTAAAGGGGAAAAGCTTCCATGAAATAAAATGGTAATTATTATTGAACATGAGGAAAGTGCTATTTGCTTACTGAATTTACCTTGATAGGTTGCTTCTTGATTTATAGTACAGCATAGTGCCTGTGCTTTACTGCTCTCTGATCTCAATGATAGTATATAGCAGGGGTACTAAATTTAAAATTCACAGAGGTCCGATCAGTAAAAAAAAAAAAATTTCCAGCCGAGGTCTGAATCGTATGTTTGTATGATGACTCAGATCCTTTACATCACAACCCCCTCCTCTTAAATTAAAATTCCATTCTTTCATCAGATCCTCTGTCCCCTTGCATATCACAATTCCTCTTTCACATCACAGTTTCCCCTTAATAGCAGTGTTCTCAGCCCACCTTCATATTACACCCTCCTTCATTCACAGCAGTGTACTCAGCCCCCTTCATATTACCCCCCCCCCCTCTATTCACAGCAGTGTCCTCAGCCCTCCTTCATGTCACCCCCCACAGCGGTGTCCTCTGTCCCTCTTCATAGTACTGCTCCCACAGCGGGGTCCTCTTTCCCCCCTTCACATTAACCCCCTCACAACCATGTCATCTGTCCCCCTCTTTAACATTACTGTTCCCCACAGCGGTGTCTTCTGTACCCCCCTTCACGTTAACCCTCCACAGCAGTGTCCTTTGTTCCCCCTTCACATTACCTTCCACAGGAGTGTTCTCTGTCCCCTTTCACATTAACCCTCCACGGGGGGGTCTCCCCAGTCTACCCTTCACATTACCCTCCACAGTGATGTCCTTTTTCCCCCCTTCACATTAACCCCCCTCGCAAATGTCCTCTATCCCTCCCCCTTCACATTACTGCCCCCTCAGCGGTGTCCTCTGTCCCCCTCTTCACATTAACTCTGCAGCAATGTCCTCTGTCTCCTCCCTTCACAATAACCCCCCAAAGCAGTGTACTCTGTTTCCCCATTCACATTACTGCCCCCACAATGCTGTCCTCTGTCCTCACTCATCGCCTTGGGTCCTAGCAACCAATCACTTGCTGGTTAACTTGAAAAGTTACCTACTGCAGCTCCTGCTCCCATCCGCCATTCAGAACTGTAAATCCTGCTGCTCTTCACTCTGCTGAAAAAGACAGCAGGTGAAGCTTGGGGGAAAATCCGTCTCCTAAATGGCTGGACTGCGGGGTCTGGATGGGACAGCAACTCTGGCAGGATCCAGACTGTGGTTCGCCATTTAGGGATGCCTGGTATATAGGGTACCATTACAGATGTGTGAAGATCATTGTTCATGGTAATTATTATATCTGTGCATTAACATCAGACTCACGGAGTCTGTTTTGGAGGGAACTAACAATTGGCCATGTTGTACTATTAAGTTCCAGCATATGCTTATGCTTTGCCTTTATGCATAGAACTTTAAAATATTTAGACAGCTGGATTGTGTCTCTATTTTTCATCACAGACCGACTGAGTGTTATGTCTAGTAGTAGTTAGTCACCTTAACAGACACTGCCTGTTTGGCTTATCCTGCAGTTCATTTTATCTCAGTAGCTTTTTATCAATGATGCTAATTTACTGTATAATTCACCAATACACTATGAAAAGAATCTACAAATCTGGATTAAAAAAAAAAGAAAAGCAAAGAACTTGAAACGTGAAAGACACATGTTTATTAATATGATATAATCTTCCCTTTAAGGCAACAACCTTTCCATCCCATTCATGAGCTTGGGGAGGGTTCTGTTGGCCTAAGATTGCAGCAGAGTCATGAAAAGCCTTCCCATGCACAGGCATAGTATGCATAAACTATGGTTATCCATGAACATGAGCTTATATCACTTTCATTGATAGCCGAGATAGCAGCATACATTTTATATTTCACCCAGGGAACCATCAGATCTTATAGCATGTTCCAGTTTCAAAGATTATATAAGACACTATTAAATTCATGCAGTTCAATAATTATCTCTTCTGGAAATTTGAAAAAAAAAGAAAAACTGTTTTAGACGGAGGCCATGCTGTACCAACATTGGGCCAATGATAAAAATCATTTTCATCTGTAATTAAATTGACTTTTATGCCTGAAAATGAACAGTAAATAAGAGGAAACTTGAAGGAGCTCATTTTAGAAATCCTTTTAGTGTTATTATCAAAGGAATCCTCTTCTCTCTGAAGTCAAGGAATTACGCTGAGAAAACACACAAGATCAGCTCCAACAGAGGTCAGTGAAATCGTCCCCAGTCTCATTTAATTGAGTCTAAGTGAAGGCATTTACTAAAGGCACAGTTCTTTGAAATCTGCCTAAACAAATATGATGAAGCTGTGTATTGCGATGATGGAAAATGCACAGCAAAGCCTTCTTAAAACAAAAAGTCTAATTCCATCACATATCCCTAAAATAAAAGGATTATTCCTTATTTCAGGACAGTGGGGAGAGTCATGTAAATCAATGCTTTACACTCTTTTGGCCAGATGCACATTTTGAACTGTTGGCGTATAGTGCAAATGTAGCCTGATATTATAGAGACATTTATTATAAACTGAATACAGCTGTTTCAAGCTATTTTGCCATCATCAGTACAGCCATGTCCACTCCTGGAACAAGTAATAAACCTCTTCATTTTGGGATATGTGATGGAATGAAAAATATTTAAAGCGGAGTTCCGGGCACAAAATCAATATTTTTTTTTTGTGCCCGTCCGCTTCTTCCCCTTAACCTGAAACAGAATTGGATAGTTAGATTTTTTTTTTTTATTCACTCACCTTGTAATTGAAGATCGAAGATACTCACCTAGTCTTCACTTCCTCCCTCAGCGCCGCGGCTCACCCGTCACTTCCTGGCTTGCACTGATTCCTGGGAGCTGAACGTCATCGCTCCCAGGAATCAATGCGACGGCACCAGCCCCGCTCGTCACTTCCGGGCGACACCCAGAAGCTGTGGAGGAATGCGGCGCCGCACCGGAAGTGACGAGAGGGGCCGGTGCAGGCGCATTCTGGGACAAGAAGACGCGGAAGAAGACACAGAAGAGGACCACGCCGGCTTCAGCTGCCCACAAGAGAGATGGAAACGCCGTGGAAGAAATTTTATAAGTATTTCTTCTAAAAGGTAAGTGCGAACCGGGACAGATCAGAGGCTAGCCATTGTGGAATGTGCTAGCCCTGACTGTCCCGGGGGTATGTTCAGTGAAAAATGACTTCTGTGCCCGGAACTCCGCTTTAATTCTGGTTTTAGCAGGCTTTACTGTGCTATGCACTGATTTGGTTGGAGGGCTTTTTGATTGTTTCAGTCCCAACTCACCATAACCTGTATGGCTATAATATCCTGTTGGGTCTCAGACCCTACTCTATAGAAGCCACGTTTTCCATACACTACACTGATGATGGCCAAGCAGCCTGAAAAAGCAGTATGCAGTTTGGAAAAACCCTTTAATAGGCTTTTTTTTTGCACTATCCACCATCAAGAAGAGACAAAGAAGAAAGGGGAGTGGTGGGGGGATTGGGGGAAGGGGGGGGCGTTAAATTATTATGCTTTACTCCTTTAGTAAATTATCCCACTGAGAGAGGAAGAGACAGAGAGGCGTAGAGAGTGAGATTAGTGACGAGAGATACGGAGAAAGAAAGCAACCACCTATCAGCACCTTCCCCACAGAATTTCCCACAATATGGCCTGATAAAATGTCAAATAAAAGACATAAGGAACAATTCAAAAGAAGAAAATGTGCCAGGGAATGGAGAGATTAAAAACTAACTTCCAGAATCTGGGTACTTACTATTCACTGTGGAAAGACAAAAAACTGACCCGATATCTGGAGATTCTACAAGATCCCAAGGACTGACATACATTGAGCCTATACAGATTGAGTGCTCACAGCCTGGAAATCAAATCAGGGTGGCACAGACAGATCTTAAGACCCAAAGACTATGCAAGCAGTGTGACAGAGTCTCTCCGTTTTAATCCCGGACTTCACTGCTACAGAAGAGGAAACTTCACATTCTACTTGGAGAAGAGTAGGGATGAGTTGTGTTTGCTGCAACAAGCGGTCAGGTCCCAATCCCTGGGGGCCAATGGGTGTCCAATTGTTGCTCCGCAGCTTACATACACAAGGGGGAAGGGGGTGTTCTATTTACCTAATTTGGCCACATGGCAATAATAGGTCAAGGGATCCTTGTGACACTATTGACCTATTATGGCCATGTGGTTACATTAGGTAGACATTGTCTTAATATTGCCACAGGTCAATAATATGATGAGCATCCCCGCTCTCTTGTGTATTTCAGTTGCAGAGAAGGGAATCCAACACCCACAACACTTTGTCCCAAGAATGATAGCAGACTTCTGATTTCGATTGAAACACACACTCATCCTAAAAGAAACCAACATTGAAAATATGCTACAGCATGCCTTAGACCATTAGTCTTTAAGCTGCAGCCCGTAAGCTGATCATTTGCTAGCCTTTACCTGGCCCTTGGGGCACTATTCCTATTTCTGACAACAGTGAGGCACTATTCCTTGCACTGACATTAACAACAGGGCACTATTCCTTCCTCTGACACCAACAATGGAACACTATTATTCCCACTGACATCAACAATGGGGCACTACATCTCCCACTGGCACCAATGATGGAGCACTATTCCAACCACTGACACCAATGATGGAGCACTGTTTCTCCCAAAGACACTAACAATGGGGCATAATTGCTTCCTCTGACCCCAACAATGGAGCACTATTCCTCCCACTGACATTAACGATGGAGTACAATTCCTCCCACTGACACCAATGATGGGGCACTATTCCTTCCACTGACACCAATGATGGGGCACTATTCCTTCCACTGACAACAATGAGGCACCATTCCCAAACTCTAATAAAATGATGATGGCCACATTCAACTCCCCGCAGACTCAGACAGTAAACTGGCCCTTTGTCTTTAAAGCACCTTCTAGTGTGTGCTAGATGTAGTATAGGTTTCATAGTGTAGGTTTGTTAGTGTAGGAAAATTTAGATTGGCTTAGGGCTAAGCCTGAGCTGAGAATCTGGGTCAGGGTTCAGTGAGTCAGGGCTGGATGACTCATCCTGATATGATGCCTCCCCCTCGTCTGGAAAGTTGTACAAACTTCTAGAGCTGGTGGGTGGAGGTGAGGAGCGGCTGTTTGCAATATGTATGAGGGCCTCAGCCAATCCCCAGTAAAGAGCTAGCAGGGGGCAAGGCTTACCTCATAAATAGGCAAGAGCCATGCCAGCAGGGCAGTCAGAGTGTGAGTGTCAAGTGTGAGGACAGTGTGAGTACAGCAGCACTACTGGGGACTTACAAGGGGGGGAACTGTCACATGTAGCCAGTTTCCCCTAAAGACCTTGTTGTGCCAAATCTTTATCCCTTCACTGGGAAAACTCTTGAGAGTCACCCAGTTAGGCTGGTAAAGAGTCAGCTGGGTGGGCTGGTGTGAGTCAGTCTGGAAAACTGTGGAAAAATGTTAGCCCGGAGAGCTGGTGAAAGGGGCAACTGCAGCCAGGTGGGTTGGCAGTGCCAGAAATGGTGGTGCTGGGACCTGTAGCCACGGGAGGAGTAATACAAGCTGATCACTGTAATCTGCTACACAACAAGATGCTTCAAGTTCCTGCCTGCAAACGGCCATTGCTTAGATCTGACTGTGCCTGTCGGATCAACAAACAGTGATTCAGCTGGTGTCTGCAAGCAAGTGAAGAGCTAGGAGGAGGCTGTGTACACATATATATATATATATATATATATATACTGTGTATAGGAAGATGTCCCTGAAGTTTTTGCCAGGTTTGTTACTGAAGTCAAGTGGGCATCTCATAACTTCCCATCCTCATCCAAGTTATTAACGCTCAATAAACTACAAAAAAACAAAGTCACGGACTATTCTCTTTCTCTGGAGTACCTGTGAATATTCAGTGTGCTTGGCTATGCAGCGTGGGATCCCAGTTCATCTACAGCCCTTAAGGGGTGCACTATATTTATAAAGTTTGGATACCCCTGATTCAGACTGAAGGGACAGAGGAAATGATCAACTTAAATCCCCTGGACTCAGTTTCTATCCCCCTTCATATTATCACCTACCCAAATAATGTACCTGGACCCACCCCCTATCCTTCTGTATATTATCCTTAAACCTGGTAACATTACATGATGTCCAATTACCTTTATATTATCCTTTACCTTTAATAATGTCCTTGGAATTATTTCTTACACCCCCATCAAACCCATAACAACACCTCAAATGCTTGGCAATGCAGAAGGATGGATGGAAGGATTTTTCATAGACAGGTAAACTCAGTGCCATAATTTTCTTCTGCACCCTGCATATACAGAGTTTCCAATGAGGTACCTGTGGAGGATGAAATAGCAATGAATGGTTATTGAAAAAAAAAAAACACAGATTCATTTTTGCTCTTTCCTGACAATGTATGTGACTCAGTGTGCACAAAACCGAAAATAATTTTTTCCCACATTTGTCCCATATCTGCGTATTTAAGACGCACATGGTTTGCATAGGTGAGAGATAAAGGAATTTTTTAGAATATGCTCTAGGGATTAGGTATGCAGACAGTTTAACCCTTAAGAAACCTAACCTTAAAATAGATTGGACACCGTACAGAATTTATGACTGTTGACTGAGCTTAGCATACAGCTGGCCAGTGGCGGCTGGTGCTTGGTAATTCGGGGGGGGCAGCAAACCAATGCACACACCCCCCCCCCCCCGGTCGGTCGGGACGGGTCAGTGGGTCAATCAGTCAGGCGACACATTTCTCCTCCTCCCCCCCCCCCCTGTATCCTTACCTCCTTCCTCCTGCCAGGAGCCGGGGAGTGCTGGATGGCTGAGCCGCTGTCCTGCCTCCTCCAGCCACCATGTGTCTTCTGCCTCTTCTGGCCACTGGCCAGTAAGATCGCTTCTCTTTTCAGCCAATCAGGAAAGGGGTCTCACAACCCTCTTCCTGATTGGCTGGGAGAAGAGTCAGTGTGACAATAGCGAATAGTGCTCTGTGCCCCGAGCCTACCCTTTTGTGAAGCCTATTAGAGCCTCTGGCTGTAATCATGTGCTTAAAAAAAAAAAAAAAAATCCCCCTTTGGAATCCATGCATCCGGCGCCCTGCATGTAGATTAGGGGGCCGGATGCATGGATAGGGGGGCGGCGCCCCTGCACCCTCAATGGAGGGGCCGCCCCTGCAGCTGGCCATACACTGATTGAAATTCTGCCCAGTTCAGCAGGGACCAGATGAATTTTGATCAGTGTGTCACTGTCCATGCTCAATAAAAAAATTATCACTTGGTTCACTTCTGTCTAAGGGACATGCTAGAAAATGTTTCTTGATCAGCTACTGCAGACACTGATCTGTGTATACTGACAGCTGCAGGTCAGTGTCCCAGTGGGGCATTGAGGGAAACCCTCCATCCACCTTGTTTGTGCGGATGTAGAAATTTGTGTAAAAAAAAAAAAAAATGAAGGCTTCACTTGCAGGGATCTCTACCATCCCCCTGAAAAATGATGGATGATGTAAATAGGTTTGCAGGTGTTCGGGAGGCTATGCCTGTTTAACAAATATATATATATATATATATATTACCCGAAATGGCAACTTTGCATTGTGGGAATGTGCCACAACTGCTAGCCAACCATTTGGCTTGCAATTGTGGTGTAGCTCTATTCACGTATATGGGAGAATTTGGTAGAGTGTCTCAAACTTAGCATGTAGTGTAAAGTTGCCACACTGCAGCAATGCGTGTCCATCAAAGCGGCACCATGTATGTTTGTAGGTGGGTGGGCGGGAAGTGGTAAAAAAGGCATGTCAACTTCCTGTTTTTACCGCCTCCAGCTGCAAATGTGAAAGCAGCGTAAGCCCTCACGTTGACTGTGGCTTTGAAATCGTGGAACTTCATCTGAAATCGCACAATTTCAAAGCCGCATGTCAGTGCGACTTCAGGTGCAACTTGGAAGACATCTATGCATCAAGGCAAGTCCCACTCCAAAGGCCCGTACACACGTAGCGATTGTCGGCCGTAAATATTCGGCCACCGTCCGATCGGCCGATTGTCGGCTTGTTAGCATGATGCTTCCGACAACTGACTGCGACTTTTCGGCCGAACAGAATCTAATGTGCATGCTTTAAAATTTTTGTTGGCCAACACCAGAACGGCCAATTGTTCCTCAGTCAGTTCAGAATTCGGCCGACAAACAGCAGATGGGCAAGACTGGGCATGCTCAGAGAATAAAATACACATGGAAAGTTAACCATCACATTACGCACTTCTGCAGTCGGTTGTTGTTGGCCGACAAAATTTGTGTGCAGTCTTTAGCACTTTTCAACCGACAGGACAGCACCGGACAAAAGACGGCCGATCGTTCGGCCGACAATCGGTGCGTGTGTACGGGCCTTTAATCACCAAAAGTAGTGCAGAAACCACTTTTTCAAATCGATGCGGCACTGCAGTCGGGGTCGCACAGATTTGAACAGTGCGATTGCTGGAAATATGGTGAGACCTGTCAAATCGCATGACAAGTCGCTCCAATGTGAATAAGAACTAATAGTATATTGCTATCTTTAGTTCAAAACTGTTTTTTTCTCCTCTAACAGTGTTATGTGCCTCAAATGTAAACTGCTGTTTGTGATCTGTCTGCCTGAATAAAAACCATTCTGCTAAACAAAAAAAAAAAAAACCTAATTTCTCCAAGAGAAATGAGAAGTTGTTGGGTTTGGAGTGCGCCGGAGCCCACTGAGAACGGAGATATTCATTATGACCAGAGTTGATAAAATGTATCATTTCTTCCAATATCCTCGGCTGGCTTTTATTACTCACCCAGCCTCATTCGATTAGGACATTTCTGGTTTGTCTTGCAAAAACAGACACTTAAAATTTGACTTGAAATGAAGTTATTAACGAAGAACAGCAAACTGCAAGAGGCACAGGACTCATTATTCAATCCAATAAGCAGTTTTACAGAATGTGTTCTGCTGTGTTTTAATTACCTGCTAACTGGCTTTCATAAAAAGCTGCAGAATGTGCTTAACGCCTAATGTAATATTAAGGTTTCCTGTCTCTGTTTACCTGCACTGGATTCTGCATAATCTTTGTGCTGATGTTTCAACACAGACCCAGACATTCAAAGACTGGAGACATTTAGATGTGTTGCCTGCATAGGTTTTCTTCTATTTATTTAATCATTTTCACCTGTTGGTCCTGCCAACATTTTCTCCCAGGATGACAATGCTCACTTTTATGCCTCGTACAAACGCATTGATAGTTGGCCATGAATTTTCGGCCAACGTCCGATCGGCCGATTTTCGGGCTTGTTAGTATGATGCTTTCGACAACCGACTTCGACTTTTCGGCCGAACAAAATCTGGTGTGCAGGCTATAAAATTTTGTTGGCCGTCAACAGAACAGCCGATTTTCCGTCAGTCAGTACAGATTTCGGCAGACAAAAATCTGATGAGCAAGACTGGGCATGCTCAGAGAAGAAAAAACACACGGAAAGTAAACCAACACATGACATCACTTCTGAAGTAGATTTTTGTTGGCCGAGAAAATTTGTGTGCAGTCTAGGCACATTCCAACCAACAAAACACAACTTGGACAAAAGTCGGACGATGGGTTGGACGATAATCATTGCGTGTGTACGAGGCATTAAAGACTGGAGACATTTAGATGTGTTGCCTGCATAGGTTTTCTTTTATTTCTTTTATTTTTTTTTCACCTGTTGGTCCTGCCAGTAAAACATTTATTCCCAGGATGACAATGCTCACTTACTCTATAGAGGAGTTATCACCCAAGGACACCAAGTATATCAGGACTACAGAACAAATGTCCTTCGCCTCATCTCTATAAACATATTAGGATGTGTTTTGTAGTCCGCAGAGGTGAACTGGGAAGGACTGATAACACTTCCTGAGATTTCAGTGCAGCAAAGGCAGCAAGCATAGACAGGTACAAGCTAACTAGGTTTCTGGAACAATCAACAGGTATTTTTGGACTCATTGTACAGATATAGCAAAATGCTTTCAATCATATATTGAACAGACCTAAAGGCACACAGCACAGCCAGTAGCACAGCAGCTTTTTCCTCTACCCAGCCACCAGTAAATGGAGGAGCCGCCATGCAGGGGGAGAGTGGGAGAGCTGGACACTGGCACTTTCACAGGGCTGCATTTGTAGCCACTTCTATAGGCGGACAGAGCCCGTCTGTGAAGAGAGGAAAGGCTGCTGGGAACCTCTTGGAACTGTGAGGGATTTAATCCTCAGGAGATAGTCTCTTTTAAGTGGAGAACTGTATGGGAACACAAGTCCCGGAAGGATATGGGATAATGGGAAATGGAATAATAGGGAAAAGGAGAGACTTCCCACTGTTTACTTATTTTTTGTACATCAGCAATCCTTCATCATACGTTCAGCTATCTTAATTGAATGGGGGTTCGTTCGCTCAGTGACGCTCTCTGGGGGGTTAAGAGCTGCTGCAGTTCTCGTTTTCCAGATTGCTAGGGATCATTCATGAGAGTGGATAACCAAAACACATCAGATTAGACATGCTCTGCAGTTGATTAGACTGCCAAAACCAAAGACCAAGCAAACTCTGCTAAGTTTTGTTTTCACTTTTAATCTAATTTATTTTACTGTTGCTTATTGTCTAAATATACAATATTTAAAGTTGTTAAGATGATTCTCCAATGTTCTCCAATGATGATTCTCCAATGTTCTAATCAGAAAGTAAAGTATCCTTTCTTCATGGAAGATTGCTACCATATTTTAAAATCTGTTACCTTCCTGTCTGGGTGTGGCAGTGAGTGTAACAAACATCTCTTATAAGTCAGAATCCCTACCACACATGCTGTGAATGGTGTGTGTTTTCTTTAAAATACGTGGTGGCATCTTCCATTTGTGTGTGCAAAGGAATAACCACAGAGCTAACCAACTTCAGTGGCGATCACTCCCATTCTGCTGCTTCTTAAATTGTTGTCCTGCAAGCAGAAAAATCTCTGCACACAGTAGGGCTGACAGCACAATCATCACAATCTGGTAATTCCCCGTCTCCTTATCAGAATTTATTTACTGTTCCTCACTCCTTTACCACTACAGAAGAATTATCCGGTATGTCCAATGGGTGAACATGTGGCTCATCCAGTGAGAATATGACTTCCAAAAAAGAGCACCAGCTGGCTCTTAAGTGGCCCACAACTGTCACATGGGGCAAGGAAGGAGTCTACTATGTAAGCTCTGACAAGTCAGTTTGGAGCTTACACTGCGGGTGGCAGGGGTTGAGTAACCATTTTACGTTACCCTGCTTCAGACATTTTTTACCTATTGCTGTTTGTTCCAGGTTTTCCCAGCCTTCTAGGACCATGTTGGGGAGATTTCTTTCTCCCCCAACACCACATTTACTGTGACTTTTTTTTTTTAGCTTCCTGAAAACTCCACTACAGGGCACATGATCAAGTCATGAGTGTGGCAATGGTGAAAGAGATCGGTGTGGTGTTGGATAACTGTAAAGATTAAGCACTCCACCCCAAAATGGGTGGTGTGCCCTTTACAGAAGTATAGATGGGAGTTTGTTGCATTTGCCTTGTACGTTGTATATTAAATAAAATAAAAACAGTAAGCCGATGCTTTATATTTAAAGCCTCATCCACTACTACTACTAAATAGTACTATTTTTTTTTTTCGTTCAATTGACAGCTCAGGTCGGAGCTGATGTACTAGCAATCTGATGTTAGTACAGCAATCTCCCCTGCTGTGCTATTGTGTTCTGACATTGGCTGAAAGCGCTGATTGGGAGTCGGTCGGCAGACCTTTTTCGGTCATGACCCTTTGACAGAAGCTGGCTTCTGCCAAGCCGACTGCCGTACACACAGACAGGCCCAATTTTGGCCAGTTTCTATTGAGCCGACCAATGCCGCCCAATATTCGGCCTGTGTGCACTGGGCTTTACCCACAAGGCTTTTTTTGTCAACAGAGCAGCTAAGAATATGCAAGTAAAATATGTGAAAAGGAGTCCAAAGCTCCACCTGCTGTCAGAAATGAAAGCACAAAATAGCTATATGCAACATTTTATAGTTCAATAATTAAAAAAAAAAATAGTTTCACTAATTTAATTTTTTAATGCTGAACATAATAAGGAAATATACTATATCCATTTGGAAATATGGTTGTTTTTGTACCAGTTGGCAGATAATTCAGTAAGAACTGCTATAAACAAATATACCAATCCCAAGCAGATGCTGACATTTGTAAAAACATGCTCATTCATTTAAAATTCAGCATTTTTTATACAGGGAGCTAGTTGGCGGGGAAGGCTGCACACAGCACTTGTCATCGTCCTCATATGACATTTTTCTAGGCACAGAGTACGCAAACAGAGATATTTAGGCAGCGGATGGACATTGTTGTACTGTTCCCATCTTTATTCGGAGCTGAATGTCAGTGGAGTGAAAGCACAGATCCTTGCCAGTTGGGAGATCAATAAACTACTTCTAGAGAGCTCCGCACGGAGTTTCCTGTTCTTGATGTACTTTTATTGACATTAAGTCCCTATGGAGATTTAAGGGCTTCAGATTGAAAGTCTGAGAGCAAATTGAGTTTAAGTAGCTCAGTCTTTGAATAGCCAACTTCAGTGCACGCTTATACCGTAGGTCAGAGAAGAGCATCGCTGCTATGAAGATAGCCCTCCCCACCAGCCCTTCTGTTGCAGGTACAGCCAATTCACATTTAAAGAGCAATTTAGGGCAACAAGTAAATCCAGTCATGTATCGGCTGATGCTGTCCAGGAAATGTTGCAACTGTGCTAAAGGCATAATATCCACTCAATTTACTTTAACAAAAAAAGTTATATATTTCAATTTACCAATCCTTAGATGTGGTGGCTGCATTCATTTTTGTTTTGTTTTTTGGATTTTAACCTTTTAGCCCCGGTTCACACTACTGCGTGTGCGGGGTTCGCATGTCATGTCGGAGCGCACTGCTCCGACATGACATGCGATCAGCTGTGCGGTGCGAGTTTAGCCATACAGTTTGTATGGCTAAATTCGCATCGCACCCACAGCAAACACGCACAGGAGGCATTTTTGCTGCTGCATCAGGATCGGATCGCACAGCGGTTCACACTTGTGCGATCCGATCCTGTGCGAACTGCACGATCGCACTGCGATATGCGATCAAACTGGGGGTGTCGTTAAGATTACATTGACACCCCCAGCGGATCGCATATGGCAGTGTGAACTGCAGGGGGTGCGTGTGCGATGCGGGAACAGGCTGCGAGTTCGCAGCCTTCCCGCATCGCATCAGTGTGAACCGAGCCTTAGGGCTAATTCACATGGGAGAAGAAAATGCTACATTTGGATGCATACAGTGTATAGTTTTGTATGTATCTAAACAAAGCACAAGGAGAGGTGGTGTGATCATCCTTGCAAAGGCCCAGGAGGGGAATATCCACAGGCCTGGGAGACTTTTGATGCTGAAAGACACAAATTCAAAAGCATCTGGTGAGTGACACTGGGCACAGATCATTGCATGCAGCACTGTGAAGCAAGACCAGTAGCACTGAAGAACTTTTTTATGTTTGGAGCACCTTTTGAAGGTATTGTTTGAAGCACCTTAAGCACAAGTCACTTTTGCAAGAAGCATCCTGACATTTTTGGAATTAATTATAATAACTTATTATTTTGTATTATTGCTTTTTTGTTTTTTGAATCTGTTATGATAAAGAAATGCATGGTATTAATGCTGTGACATTGGTAGCATGAGAAGGACAAAGCTGTGGACTGTGATGAAATGTACTGTATATGCCTGTGTGATTGAAGCTGGTTTTAGGCACATAGGTGTGAAAAACGCCACATTCAGAGGCGTCTGGTGTTTATGTCATGCCTCTGAACACAGCTGCATATTTACTTATGTGCCCATGTACATGTAGAACCCTCTAGTGTGCTACTAGCGGTAGTACAGGCAAATTTATCTGGCCCTGGAATCCGGGTAAGGGTTATTAGTGGTTAGGACTGGATGACTCATCCTGGCAGCTTTCTGGTGCCTCCCCCTGTTTCCAGAATATTGAAGAACCTTCTGGAAGACAGTGGGCGGAGGCTAGGAGGGGTTGCTTTTACTATTTAGGGGCCCTTAGCAAATCCCCAGGAAATGGGCCTGGCAGGGGACTAAGGAGTTCTTAAGTAGCAATGAGCCATGCCAGTCAAGGACTCGGATGTAAGATAGAGAAGAAGTGCTGAGGGGAGTTTGTTGGTGGCCCTGGAGGGACCCCTCCTGGGGAGGGTTTTTACGTCGGACTGGAGCACGGGAGGCTGACCCCGAAGGTTCCCACCACAGAAGGCAGTTGGTGGGACCCTAACCAAAAAGGCAGCAGAGAGAGAGAGAGCCAGGGGAAACAGTGATTAGATCAGCGCCGCACAGGGACAGACAAGGAGAGAGACTGCCAGCTCTAGCAGTGCTCTTTTGAAGGCAGCGGTGTGCCAAGTCTTGATCCAACTTTGCTCTGGGAGATCTCCATGTGTATGTCAGTCAGGAGGACAAGGAAGAGAAAGCAGCCAGGTCAACTGGTGGCAGCCAGGTGGGCTAGCATTCCTGCAAGCAGTAGAACTGAGATCAGTGTCTATGACATAGCTCCCAACTGTCCCTGATTTTGAGGAACTGTCATAGTTACATAGTTACATAGTTACATAGTAGGTGAGGTTGAATAAAGACAATAGTCCATCTAGTTCAACCTGTGTAGGTATGTGTGGCTGTAATCATCTCCCATACCCCTGAATGTTCTGATCCTTGAGATGTAAGTCTAAGAGTCTTTTGAAAGCCACCATACTACCCGCAGAAACCACCTCTTGTGGTAGAGAATTCCACAATCTTGTTGCCCTAACAGTAAAGAACCCCCCGCGTTGCCTGAGGTTAAAACGCTTCTCCTCTAATCGCATTGTATGCCCTCGAGTCCTCATGCAATCCCTTCGAATGAACAGCTTTTTTTCTAAGCTGGGATCCCCATTAAGATATTTATAAATTGCTATCATGTCCCCCCTCAGACGTCTCTTCTCCAGGGAGAATAAATCGAGCGATTGTAGACGCTCTTCATAGTCAAGGTCCTCCAATCCCCTAATTAGTTTAGTTGCCCTTCTCTGGACTCTCTCCAGCTCCAACACATCCCTCCTGAGGACTGGCGACCAGAACTGGACGGAATACTCCAGATGCGGTCGGACCAGAGTTTTATAAAGTGGAAGGATTATAGTCTTATCTCTGGAATGCATCCCTTTCTTTATGCATGCTAATATTCTGTTGGCTTTGGAAGCTGCCGCTTGACATTGCATGCTGTTTCCTAATCTATCATCAACCAAGACTCCCAGATCCTTCTCCATTTTTGATTCCCCCAAGGGCTCCCCTCCTAACGTGTATTGTGTTTTTATGTTTTTAGTCCCCAAGTGCAAAACCTTACACTTCTCCACGTTAAACCTCATTTGCCATGTCGTTGCCCACTCTGTTATTTTGTCCAGGTCATTCTGTAGGATATCTGCTTCATGTTGTGAAGTTATTGCCCTGCCCAATTTTGTGTCATCTGCAAAAACTGATATCGAACTACTGATCCCGACCTCAATGTTGTTTATGAATAAATTGAACAAGGTTGGTCCCAAGACTGAGCTGTCCCTGAATTTGGGTGACTGTCCGTGATTTGCAGCAAAGTCCCTCTGTCCCTCATTTTGATCTGATCTATATAGTTGTATATAAAAGGCACTATTTATCTTTCAAAAAGTGTTTCCCAGTGCTAAACATTTCATTCAATTTCCAATTTGCTGTATTTGTAAATTTCAAAAGCCAGTATAAAGGAATGGTAGCGGTAAAAAAAAAAAAAAAAAAAGGCTCTTGTAGGTTTAACTAATAATAATTTTTTTTTTTTTTTTTTTTTTGTATAATTCTCCTTTTACCCTTTCACTGCCAGGCCCTGCCCTCCAGTTTTAAACTCAGCTCGCCAGACCATTTTTGCAATTTTTGCTTTGCTTTTTTATTGTTCACTTACAGCTTTCAGAGTTTGTAATATACCCCCCAAACCATATATTTTCTGAAAGCACATGACCAGGAAAAAAAAGAAGGTGATACTGATTTCTATTGCCCCATGATATTTGTGCAAATGTCTATCAAATCAATATTTTCACAAAACAAAATACATTAAAATCATTATTAGCAGATACAAACACAGCAAATGCTACATATTCCTGCTAAATTCCTACTAAATATAAAATTTTAACCTGTATTGAATTAAGAAATAAATATTTGTACATTTTAAAATTACGCCTATATGTGAAATGGTGAAAATCAAACCTACGCAAAATTGTAAATAACCACATTTTTCTAAAAAGCTGGAGGTTTTCATTTTTCACTTACAGCTTTCAGAGATTGTAAAAAATCCCCCAAACCATATGATCTCTAAAAGCACATGACCGGTAGAATAAAAATAAGGTGCTACTGTTGGGGCACAATAGTTGATCAGAGCAAATGTTTATCAAATTGCTGTTTTAATTAAAAAAACACAAAAATCCTTATTAGCATACAAAACCCAACATAACTTACAAAATTCCTTTTAAATCCTTGTTTACATGGGGTGTAATAAATCGTACGCCCATGGAGGGTCATATGAAGAGCCGTGTTTACCCGCACAGGGATGCACAGGAGCTCTGTGCATCCATGTGCAGGTAGTCCTATTCATGTCAATTGGGATGTCAATTGGGATGCAGTGGCTGTAAGAACAAATCTGACATCTGTCCGGATGTATGTGCATGGCCCCAAACACAGACAGTTTGAGTTCAGGGACATTTACCCACACGGATGTAAAGTTGGGAGCAGTGGCTGTGTCCATACATACGCTGCGTCCCAATTGACATTGATGCGACTGCCTGCATGGGGATGCACGAAACACTTGTGCATCGCTGTGCAGCTAAGCACAGCCTTATTGTAGCATGCCCCGCATGAATGAGGCCTAGGCCTTGTGTAGACTTGCAGTTGGGGATGTAAAAAAAAGGGTCTGTGGAGCTGCGTTTCTTCCAACTTTCCGCCAACCTTACCCCCTTAAGGTGCAATAGGCAGCAGACGGGGTTGTTTACATGTTAAAAGCTGCAATCCGTCGCTTTGTACCCACAGCAAAGTTGCTTGTGCTACACATTTAAGTCTAATTTGAAGTCCCACAACCGCGTGCAATACATGTGGTTGCAGCACATTTGTCTGCAAAAATGGGGTTAAAACAGGTGGTTTGGAAGCAGCGGATGGCTTCCTCACCGCCTGTCAGTAGGCACCGAAATGTGAACCTAATGCAGATCGGGCTTCAGGGACAAGGGAGACTAAAGCCCTGTACACACGCATAGATTGTTGGCCGTAAATTGTCGGCCAACGTCCGATCTGCCGATTGTAGGCTTGTTAGTATGATGCTTCTGACAACCAACTGCGAATTTTCGGCCGAAAAAAATCTGGTGTGCATGCTATAAAATTTTTGTTGGCCAACAAAGAACGGCCGATTGTTCCTCAGTCAGTACAGATTTCGGCAGACAAAAATCAGATGAGCAAGACTGGGCATGCTCAGAGAAGAAAGAACACAAAGAAAGCAACTAAACATATGACATCACTTCTGAAATAGAATTTTGTTGGGCGAGAAAATTCGTGTGCAGTCTAGGCACATTCCAACCAACAAAACACAACTCTGGACAAAAGACAGACGATCGGTCGGCCAATAATCGTTGCGTGTGTAGGGGGCTTTAGACTCCATCCACGTGCCTGCTCAGCGGGAAGTCTGTGCGCTGATCCCTGCTAAGCAGGCGGGTGACTGGTCTGTGTGCGTTCCGCTCATGCAGAGCAAACAATGACACAGAGCGCTCTCCTCTATGGGTGGCGGGAAGTAAAAAGACCACTGGTCTGTTTACACCTGACTGCCATTCGATCAGCCATATGGATGGGGAATCTGCAGCAATGCATCTACCCCCATCCCCCCCCCCTCACAAATGATATGGACCAGTGCACAAAGCAAGGTCCATCAAGACATGGATGAGCAAGTTTGGGGTGGAGGAACTTGACTGGCCTGCACAGAGTCCTGACCTCAACCCGATAGAACACCTTTGGGATTAATTATAGCAGAGACTGCGAGCCAGGCCTTCTCATCCAACATCTGTGCCTGACCTCACAAATGTACTTCTGGAAGAATGGTCAAACACTCCCATAGTCACACTCCTAAACCTTGTGAACAGCCCGCCTAAAGAGTTGAAGCTGTTATAGCTGCAAAGGGTGGGCCAACTCAATATTAAACCCTACAGACTAAGACTGGGATGCCATTATAGTTCATGTGTGTGTAAAGGCAGGTGTCCTAATACTTTTGGTAATATAGTGTATATGGAATTTATATTATTTGTCTGCATTAAAGAAAATAAATAATGTAGCTAAGATAGGGACAGGATGCTGTAGAACGCATGCTTGACAACAGTAGAAAGTGGGTGGAGCTGCACTCCTATACAGGAACTAGGCTGATTGATTCGGGTGCCAGGTGGGCACCACGTAAATATAAGTTTTTTACTTGTATATTTTACAACTTTTAAACGTTACCACACTATAGGAACCCCTTCTCTGTTTCTGTTCTCTTGAGAGTACCTGGTTAGGGAGGAGTGGAGTGGATCTGGTAATGGTTTAGGAGCCTTGCTGGAAGGAAGAATTTCACCAAGGTCCCTCTTGTTGCTGGGGTGTGGAGGAGTAAGTGGATTACCAAGGAGGAGAGTGGGTGTTTAACCCCAAAAAGCACTGCTGTGATCTTTTATAAGTACAAGGTCTCGATTCATCTGGTGAGTGAGCACCAATAAAGGGAAGGGGGGGGCGGGGGTAAAAGCACCAGTGGTTTAATTGGAGCACTGCAACACTTGAATTTTGCAGTAATAGAGACTTATATGAAGAACTTTGGTTCAGAGTCACTGTATATGAGTTATAGAATGGATATTTCGTCTGGCGCTTGACTATAGCAATATGGAAAAGGAAGCATTGCCTTCTACTCTGCTCTTCTACCAAGATACTGATGTTTTGCTGCACCATCCTCCTTCAGCCAGTAGAGCAAAAGCTAAAGCCAAGCAAGCCTATATGCTTCTAAGCAGAGTGCTGAGAATCCTGGGAGTTGTAGTTTGAGATGTAATCCATATAATTACAACACTATATGGTTATATAGCTCCGCTGAGGACGAGCTCCACACGCAGGTTAGGTCTCGTGTACGATAGTAACGATAAGCATATATTTGCATATATATATTTTAGTAGTCTGATCCCGGCTACAGTTACAATACAGATCCCAATAGGCACTGTACAGTAAGAGGAGTGGATACATGATTTTTATTAAACTGCCCAGGAAGGTTCTTCATCTTGGCACCAAGGGAGTGAGAGAAAGAACACCTTTGTCTGGATATTCACCTTCTAGCGGTAAACCATACCAGCAGAGATCTGAGCCTGAGACTGGGAGTGAGGACCTCCAGAGGCAGCGCAGCCCCGCCCACATTACAGTCACATCCACTCATTCTCTGCTTTCCACTGCTGATCACTGGTGGCTTTTGGGGAGAGACGGTGGGGGCCCCTCTTCTACAGTGAGAGGTCATGGCAACATCCCGTGGACTGGTGTGAGGGCTATTCGCCCATTGTTGATACTGCTAGCAGTGACTGAGCTACTAAGAGCAGAACACCAAGTGTGTCCAATCCATACTGCACCCATACTGCACTCTATACCGGACATATGTCAAACCTAGACAGCACCTAACACTTTATCACATTAAACTAAACTAAACTATTACCACGTCTGAACCACATCTAGCTTGCACCTGCACACATAATATATCATACCTACACTGTATATATACTGCATGCAGGGTAACTGGGATGGTGGTTAAGTGCACCGATGCTCTTTAAGGGCCACAATGAAAGTCAGCAGAAGAACATCTCAAAGGGCTGCCTTCTGTAAACCCCCTCTGCTACTATCCTCAGGTTGAAGCAAAGAACAGATGACCCATTCTATCCAGTGGCTCCTACGGGGGTAGCACTACAAATATATGGACTTGGGCATTGGAAATATGTTGTGTGGATTAGGCAATTTATGATTATGTATGTTATGTCACATATCTATGGATTATAGGTTTAAAATTGAAAAGGATTAGGACATACTTTTTGCACATGCAGTAGCACCATGCAGTTTGGCCCCTTTTACAAGTGCACATGTTTGCAGATGCTTGAGTGTGTGAAAGATTGTATTAACATGCCTTATGATATTTCAGATATATATTTAAGTTTATGCCCATCCTATGATGAAATGTGGGCCCTTGCATTTACATAGTAACGAGTTTGACTGGCAGTCATTCATACGGCCTTGTACAGCAGACAGCTGTATTTACATTTAGACAACATGTTAAACCACCTGTCCATTCATTCATTTGAACACTTGACAGTTGGATATTTTGCATTTAGATTACAAGACATGTTGCATAGAGATTGCTGACGCCACCCATAAACAATTGACAATTGCTTACATTAACACAGACAAGCTGAACACAGACGGTCCGACTACAACAAAACACCTCATATTGACACAGATGCATGGCGAAAGCAAAAGGCCCTTTCATGTTCTGTTCTGTCTGAGATGTGCTATTGTTAATGAATTGTAAACCAGTTGAAGCAGTTTTTTCCCGCTTAAACATGCCTTAAATATGAGCTACACGTGCAATAAAATCAGTTGTGACTGCACTAAGTTTGAGTGCTATGTGTCGTCATAACTCCCGGCTGGACGAGAGAGAATTCACTATCTATTGGGGGGGTTAGCAACTGAAAGGCTGTATATCATCGTGATTGCCTCCTGACGAGATTTGAGCTAACAGTATGCCAATAACAATTAATGGCACCCCCATGCATATGCTAAAGTGCAGCACGTTTCTCTGGTAGAAGGGAACCTAGCCTTATATCTGCCTGTAGCTTAGCATTAAGGTGTAAGTTTACCTTTAGCAACATTTTTCTCCTAATTCTCAAATGCAGCTCCTGCCTGCCATTACATCTCCCCACAGAAACTGCTGACCCCTCAATCCCCCTCCATCCTTCCTTTTGCAGGCAGAGCACTTCAAGTGCATGAAAAATGATCAATGGAGGACGGCAGGGTGATTTCAGTTACCAGAAGAAACATCAGCACAAGGGGCACATTCTACTGACTGTAAGAATTGTCCCTTGTGCTAGTTTTTGCTTGTTTTTCATTTTGTGATATCATTTAGTGTAATTTTAAAGCTCATATGACATTTTAGTGAATATGATTAGCTGTTGTGCCTGCCCACCGGAGGAAAGAATATTAGTCTGTTCATGGTTAAGACAAATTAGATCTCTGCTTTAACACATTTTATATATAAAGGACATAATCTGGTAATTGTATATTGTACATTTTATGCATAGTTATGTGCATGCATAAATCCTACCAATACGGGATGCAAATGTGAAACTCCGAACATTCATAGAGAGTTGATGTTCAATGGTAGATTGCCATCACCTTTCTGTCAGTAATGAGAACCATCTAATTGTTTGATGCACTGTTTATTCCCTCTATCCTCACAGCTCATTACCACAACTCTATGCAATGGGCAATAATTGAAGTACACTTGTAACTTATAATTGGATACGCGATTTTGCACTCAACATTTCAATTCACAGCGCCAAACCTCCTTGTGACCAGTTGAGAGAAGCAAACATAATTATAACTACAGGCAAAGGAAACAGATATACTTAAAAGACCAAAGGGAGCCACTTAGAATTATTGTACAGATTTCTGCCATTCTATGCATGGGCAAATGTAAGCAAACAACTAGGCTTTAACTAGCAGTTAACAAAACATTGCTTATATGCTGTAAATGCTATATAGAAATATACACACAAGATAGGAAATAAATATAGCTTGAGAGAAATTGATATAGTAGAATTTAATGAAAAGGGCTTTGTTGAAATCTTACAAGCAATTGTTAAACTACATATACAGTGCCTTGCAAAAATATTTGGCCCCCTTGAACTTTGCGACCTTTTGCCACATTTCAGGCTTCAAACAAACATATAAAACTGTAATTTTTTGTGAAGAATCAACAACAAGTGGGACACAATCATGAAGTGGAACGAAATTTATTGGATATTTCAAACTTTGTTAACAAATAAAAAACTGAAAAATTGGGCGTGCAAAATTATTCAGCCCCTTTACTTTCAGTGCAGCAAACTCTCTCCAGAAGTTCAGTGAGGCTCTCTGAATGATCCAATGTTGACCTAAATGACTAATGATGATAAATAGAATCCACCTGTGTGTAATCAAGTCTCCGTATAAATTCACCTGCACTGTGATAGTCTCAGAGGTCCGTTTAAAGCGCAGAGAGCATCATGAAGAACAAGGAACACGCCAGGCAGGTCCGAGATACTGTTGTGGAGAAGTTTGAAGCTGGATTTGGATACAAAAAGATTTCCCAAGCTTTAAACATCCCAAGGAGCACTGTGCAAGCGATAATATTGAAATGGGAGTATCAGACCACTGCAAATCTACGAAGACCTGGCCGTCCCTCTAAACTTTCAGCTCCTACAAGGAGAAGACTGATCAGAGATGCAGCCAAGAGGCCCATGATCACTCTGGATGAACTGCAGAGATCTACAGCTGAGGTGGGAGACTCTGTCCATAGGACAACAATCAGTCGTATACTGCACAAATCTAGCCTTTATGGAAGAGTGGCAAGAAGAAAGCCATTTCTTAAAGATATCCATAAAAAGTGTCATTTAAAGTTTGCCACAAGCCACCTGGGAGACACTCCAAACATGTGTAAGAAGGTGCTCTGGTCAGATGAAACCAAAATCAAACTTTTTGGCAACAATGCAAAACGTTATGTTTGACGTAAAAGCAACACAGCTCATCACCCTGAACACACCATCCCCACTGTCAAACATGGTGGTGGCAGCATCATGGTTTGGGCCTGCTTTTCTTCAGCAGGGACAGGGAAGATGGTTAAAATTGATGGGAAGATGGATGGAGCCAAATACAGGACCATTCTGGAAGAAAACCTGATGGAGTCTGCAAAAGACCTGAGACTGGGACGGAGATTTGTCTTCCAACAAGACAATGATCCAAAACATAAAGCAAAATCTACAATGGAATGGTTCACAAATAAACATATCCAGGTGTTAGAATGGCCAAGTCAAAGTCCAGACCTGAATCCAATCGAGAATCTGTGGAAAGAACTGAAAACTGCTGTTCACAAACGCTCTCCATCCAACCTCACTGAGCTTGAGCTGTTTTGCAAGGAGGAATGGGCAAAAATTTCAGTCTCTCGATGTGCAAAACTGATAGAGACATACCCCAAGCGACTTACAGCTGTATTCGCAGCAAAAGGTGGCGCTACAAAGTATTAACTTAAGGGGGCTGAATAATTTTGCACGCCCAATTTTTCAGTTTTTTATTTGTTAACAAAGTTTGAAATATACAATAAATTTCGTTCCACTTCATGATTGTGTCCCACTTGTTCTTGATTCTTCAAAAATTACAGTTTTATATCTTTAAGCTTGAAGCCTGAAATGTGGCAAAAGGTTGAAATGTTCAAGAGGGCCGAATACTTTTGCAAAGCACTGTAAACCCAATTATTAAAATCTTATACAAGGCTTGCCATGTCGATGTAATTTCACAAGTTATTTCCAATATTTTTACATCTGCATTTTCATTAAAATGATACCTGTTGATCCTGCCATGAAGGTCCTTGAGTAGGCACTTCCTATTATAACTCCCAACAGTCCCAGATTCTGCGGGACTGTCACGGAATTCTAGTAAAGCCCGTCATCCTGCAAATCTGGGCTGTGTCTTGCTCAAAACCACACCAGTGAAAACAAGGTGTGGGGATGGGGTGCATGTTGCTCAGGCAGGGGCACAAACACCAAGGGCTCAGGATGGGCAGTGCCAAAGACAGCTGCTGTAGGTGGCCACAAGGACCACTAAGAGGAGGACAGGAAGCTGAGAGCACCAGATGGACAGGAGGCAACAGGCCCTGCTTGCTGTATCAACGCTTAGGTAGGTGTGCTATGTTTGAGTTTGTATTAGTGTGTATGTAGTTAGTGTGATCGCTGTGTATGGGGTTAGTAGTGATGACATACCTCCCAACTTTTTGAGATTGGAACGATGGACGCCAGTAGCATAAGTATGTAGGCATAGGATACAACCCGCCCCCTTTAAGGAGAATTCAAATTTACAAATGCAGCAATTTAGAAATTGAATGGGAAACACTTTTTGAAAGTGTGTTTTATATACAACTGTATAAATCAGACCAAAATGAGGGACAAATGAGGAGGAAAGAGGGACAGAGGAACTTTGTTCCAAAACAGGGACAGTCCCTTGATTCCTCAGGGACAGTTGGGAGCTATGGTGATGAGTCAAACATGCCTAAGTTTGGCTAGAGCAGGTTTCAGTAAATATAACTAAAGTTTGAGAGATGAATCCGAACACCGCGGAAGTTAAAGTGATTGTAAAGTCTCGGTTTTTTTCCTATAAAAATAACAAACATGTTATACTTACCTGCTCTGTTGCAGTGGATTTGCATAGAACAGCCCAGATCCTCCTCTTCTTGGGTCCCTCTTCTGTGCTCTTGGCCCCTCCCTCCTTTTAAGTGCCCCCACAGCAAGCAGCCTGCTATGGGGGCACCCGAGCCGAGTCACGGCTCCCTGTGTCCATTCAGACACAGAGCCCTGACCTGGCCCGCCCCCTCTCTCCTGATTGGCTAGCTGACTTTGGCTGACAGAAATGGCAGCCAATGGCTCTGTTGCGGTGTCTCAGCCAATCAGGAAGGGAAATCTCAGACAGCTGAGAGACTTGTGGACATTGCTGGACAGAGAGGGACCTCAGGTAAGTGTTAAGGGGGCTGAGGGGGGATGCTGCACACAGGCGGCTTTTTATCTTAATGCATAGAATGCATTAAGATAAAAAACCTTCTGACTTTACAACTCCTTTAATAGGAGCTGAATGTAAAAAAAAAAAAGAGTTCTGGCCATTTCCTAGGGTGATAGGCAAGGGTTTATTAAACAAATAACACGGGGTGCTGGATCCTGCCATAGGCAACATGAACCAAAACAAAAAATAGATTTAGTTTGGCTGGGAGCAGTGATTTAAACAATGCCAAAATGTAACATTAAGGCTCGGTTCACACTATTGCGATGCGGGAAGGCTGCGAATTCGCAGCCTGTTCCCGCATCGCACACGCACCCCCGGCAGTTCACACTGCCATATGCGATCCGCTGGGGGTGTCAATGTAATCTTAACGACACCCCCAGTTTGATCGCATATCGCAGTGCGATCGTGCAGTTCGCACAGGATCGGATCGCACAAGTGTGAACCGCTGTGCGATCCGATCCTGATGCGGCAGCAAAAATGCCTCCTGTGCGTCTTTGCTGCGGGTGCGGTGCGAATTTAGCCATACAAACTGTATGGCTAAACTCGCACCGCACAGCTGATCGCATGTCATGTCGGAGCAGTGCGCTCCGACATGACATGCGAACCCAGCACACGCAGAAGTGTGAACCGGGTCTAAAAATGCAAAACTCCATTAGAAAACATGCCTGGAGATGTCCTTGACTTGCCTGTAAAGTGATGCATCTATGAGGTGTATACAACATACTACAGAAAAACAGACCTTTACAAAGTAAAAAGTCTGTTCAAATTGTTGGCTTAATGACAGCTCCAGGCTGCATTGTTCTGTTTGTAAACGAAAGACCAGAGATTGCATTCATCTATCTTAGACCATTATCCTATGTGAGGGTCTAGTATAGATGTTAACAGGGGACCCTCACTTAAAACAAAAATGGAATGGGGTTCCTATTAATTTATACCAGGCCCTTAAGATATGGTATGAATGTTAAGGGAGACTTCACGCAAAAATCAAGAAAACGGAGCGTGAGGTCCCCCCAAAAATGCATACCAGACATTTATCCAAGCTTGCAGCCTGGCAGGCTAGAAAAGGGGAGGGGGGACAAGCATGCATTCTCCCTTCCTTCCTGAACCACACAAGGCCAAATGCCCTCAATATGGTGAGGTACATTTTACAGGGGCGAAAAGCACTTCACAAAACATCTGGTTCCCAGGTCAATGAGGACAAGGGCTTCTTCTTCACAACCCTGGCCTGGTGGTTGTGGAGGTCTGCAGGCTTGTTGGAATCTGGAAGTCCCCTTTACCAATCAGTGGCGGGGCTGGGATAATATTATTTTTTGAGGTACCTCTCCAAGGTTGCCTATTTTAAAAGTTAATCGTTGCAGTGTAGTGTAACGCTCCTGCGTTTTACGTATGATGTGGATTTTCAGCTGCAGAAATATTCCACTTCAGTAGTCATGTAGAGAAACGCTGAGACACCAATCCCAACTCCCAATGACTCATCTTGTGTGGAGGATCTCAATTCAGCAAGTAAATACACACACTCAATAAGATGTTTCCTAGAGTGACTTATGTATATAGTAACACAGTGATGATAGGCTGAAGAGACAGGTTGGGTAGAGATGGTAGATGACAGACACTTGAAAGGAAATGTTCTTGAAAGTAAGATAGTAGCAGATGGGATGCAGTTAGGTTTAGCAATCATGTATGGTAGAAGATGACAGAGTAGCAGGTGGACATACAAGAGAGATCAACCCAGTGCAGGAACAGGTGGTAGTAGGCTCAAGAGCTAGCAATCTTAGATAATGCAGATGTAGTAATAGTCCTTAGTATGCAGAGCTAGATAGTGTAAGCTTTAGTATAAAGGTTATAGAGGTTTCCCCTGTGGGGTACTTATCACTAATAGCAATGTAGCAGAGGAGAGGTTCGGCAAGAGCGGATGATCCGGTAGCGGGATACAGGGATCAGCGCAGCGTGGTTCCGACAGCGAGGTATGCTTGCAAGCATGAGAGCTTCAAGACAGGTTAGCATCAAGGCACAAAGCAGTTTGAACGAACACATGTGAGTGAGAGCCGGCGATCTAAATAGCCATCCAGTCCGGCGCTCAGTGATGACAGCATCAGTCTGTAACGCTTCTGCGTTTCTTATATGGTGTGGATTTTCAGCTGCAGAAATAGTTCCACGTCAGTAGTCATGTAAGAGATATGCTGAGATACCATTCCCAACCTCAATGACTCATCATGTGTGGAAGGTCTTATTTCAGCCAGTAAATACACACAATTAGCAAGCTGGTTCCTAGAGTGACTTTATGTATGTGGTAACACAATGATGAAGGTTGAGGGATAGGTTGAGTGGAGGTGGTAGGTGATAGACACTTGAAGGTGAGACAGTAGCAGATGGATGCAGGAAGGTTTAGCAATGTTGTATGATAGCAGATGATAGAATAGCAGGTGGACATACAAAAGAGATCAACCCAGTGCAGAAAAGTAGCAGTAGTCTCAAGAGCTAGCAATCTAGTTATGCAGATGTGATAAACAGTCTTTACTATGCAGAGCTAGATAGTGTAAGCTTAGTATAAGTTTATAGAGAATTCCCCTGTGGGGTACTTAGCACTATTAGCGATACAGCCGAAGGGTGGTTCAGGAGAGGCGGATGATCCAGTAGCGGGATACAGGGATCAGCGCAGCGAGGTTCCGTCAGCGAAGTAAGCTTGCAAGCATGGAAGCTTCAAGCAAGGTTAGCATCCAGGTAAGGGTGTTTGAACGAACACATGTGAGTGAGAACCGGCGCTTTAAATAGCCATCTAGTCCGGCGCTGGGTGATGACAGCTCCAGTCTTAAAGGTGTATGCGCACCTTTCCAAAAGTAAATGGTGGGGCGCATACACTTGTGGAAAGTGTAATTTAGGGTACCAAAGGTATCGGAACATTACGCAGTCTTAAAGGTGTATGCGCACCTTACCAAAAGAGAATGGTGGGGCGCATACACTTATGAAAGAGTAATTAGGGTACCCAAAAGGTACCAGAACATTACAGTACCCCCCCTTAAGGCCGGCTCCTGAAGGCCTCTGGAGCTGGTTTGTCTGGGTACTTCGCATGAAAATTGCGGATTAATCTAGAGGCATGTATGTCAGAGGTGTTTAGCCAGGTGTCGTCTTGGGGCCCATAGTTCTTCCATCGAACCAAGTACTGAAGTCTTCCCTGTGGATACGAGAATCCAGAATCTCTTTTATCTCATATTCTTCTCCACCTTCAACTTGTACAGGAGGAGGAGGTGGGATAGTAGGCCTTATTCCTTGGTCAGGAACATGGGGCTTCAGTAGCGACACATGGAAAATGGGATGTATTTTGAGGTCTATTGGCAATGTAAGCTGTACTGCAGCTTTTCCAATAAGTTTCTTGATTGGGAAAGGTCCCAAGAACAGAGGTCCAAGCTTTTTGCTAGGGATTTTCAGTCTTAAATTTTTTGTTGAGAGCCAAACGAAGTACCCGATAGCGTACTGAGGAGAAGGTCTTCTGCGAAGATCATAGTACTTCTTTTGTTGACTATGAGCGTGTGCAATGGTAGTATTAAGCAAACCCAGAGAATCCTTTATTTGGGTAAGATAGTCTGAAGCTACTGGGTTATTTGAAGGAAGGATGCGTGGTGGAAGAATAGAGGGATGAAACCCATAGTTCAAGTAGAACGGACTCTGCTTGGTCGTACTGTGGGTTGCGTTGTTGTAGGCAAATTCTGCCAGAGGGAGAAGATCCACCCAATCATCCTGTTGGTAAGAAGTTTAACAACGTAAATATTGCTCGATGCATTGGTTGACTCTTTCAGTCTGTCCGTTGGTCTGCGGATGGTAAGGAGAAGTGAGCTTCCGCTCGATCCGTAGTATGTGACATAGTTCTTGCCAGAACTTGGAAATAAATTGTGATCCACGGTCAGACAGAAGAGTTTTTGGGATACCATGTAACTTAAAGACATGTTTCATCAGGAGTTCTGCCGTTTGTTTGGACGAAGGTAGTCTGCGAATAGCAATGAAATGTGCCATTTTTGTCAGATGGTCCACTGACACTAAGATGGTATTAAATCCTTTGGAAGAAGGCAATTCCACTATAAAGTCCAAGGACACAACTTCCCAAGGAGTTTGGGGTATTGGTAGACTGCATAGTAGACCGGATGGTCTTGTAGTGTCAATTTTGGACCTGGCACAGACATTGCATGAAGAGACGAATTTTTGTATAGATGTTTTCATGTCAGGCCACCAGAATTGCCTGGTAATCAGATTAAGAGTCTTTGTCATACCCATATGTCCTGCCATAGGCACATCATGCGATAATTCCAAGATCTTGGTGCGTATGGTAGGTGGTATGTAAAGTTTGTCGTTGTAGTAGAGGAAGCCTTCTGCATCAGTATTTAGTTGTGGTGGGGGTGAATCCAAACTTATACCATGCAAAACCTCTTCCTTCAAGGAACGGACAACTCCAATAATGCGTTTGTGAGGTATTATAGGAACGGAAGGGATCTCAAAGTAGTTTTCTTCAGTTAGTCGTGATAGTGCATCCGCCTTTTTGTTCTTATCTGCAGGTGTGTAGGTCACTAGGAAGTTAAACCTTAGAAAGAATAGTGACCATCGTACCTGTCGGTGCGAGAGAGTTTTGTTAGTCTGAAGATATTAAAGATTTTTATGGTCCGTGTATATAAGTATTGGTAATTGGGTGCCTTCGAGTAGATGTCGCCAATTCTCCAGAGCCAATTTTATAGCAAGCAGTTCCTTTTCACCCACGGGGTAATTTATCTCTGGACTGCTTAGGGATTTAGAAAAAAAGGTGACTGGATGAAGTGGTGAAGTGTGAGTTGGTCGTTGGGAGAGTATTGCTCCTACTGCCATGTTTGACGCATCTACTTCCAGAATGTATTGGAGGGATGGGTCTGGATGGCGTAGTATGGGAGCAGAAGTAAACCTTGTCTTTAACAGGTGAAAAGCTTTATTTGCTTCATCTGACCATTTGAATGGTTTTTTAAGTGAGCTGTGTGAGGGGTCTCACAAATGGCAGAGAAGTTTCTAATGAACTTCCTGTAGAAATTCGAAAATCCAAGGAATCGCTGTAGCGCCTTGCGTGTGGTTGGTGTAGGCCAATCCTGAATGCAGGATATTTTACTCATGTCCATCTCGATTCCTGTTTTGGATATGATGTAGCCTAGAAACAGTACCTCTTCTTTATGAAACAAGCATTTTTTCAGTTTCACATAAAGGTTGTGTGCAAGCAATCTCGATAATACTAGTCTTACATGTCTTATGTGTTCAGACAGGGATCGTGAATATATAAGTATATCGTCCAGATATACCACAACACAGACATCTAGTAAGTCTCTGAAAATATCGTTTATAAATCGTTGAAAAACTGCAGGGGCGTTGCATAGCCCAAATGGCATTACAAGATATTCGAACAATCCGTATCTGGTTCTGAATGCAGTCTTCCACTCGTGTCCATCACGGATTCGAATGAGATTGTATGCTCCTTTCAGGTCCAATTTTGAAAAATAGGTAGCTCCACGCACCTGCTCAATGAGCTCAGGGATAAGCGGTAGAGGATAGCGATCTTTTATTGTAATAGCATTCAATTGCCTATAGTCGATGATAGGCCTGAGACTTGAGTCCTTATTGCGGACAAAAAAGAGTCCTGCTGCTGTGGAAGAAGTGGAAGGTCTAATAAAACCTTTTTCCAAATTCTCATCCAAATAGTCTTTGAGATGGGAAAGTTCATCCTGTGAAAGAGGATAAACATGACCGAACGGCAATTTGCTATTTGGGAGTAGATCAATGCTACAATCATAGTCTCGATGGGGCGGTAGTGCTTGAGCATTTTTCTCAAGAAAAACCTCAGAGAGATCCTGATAACATAGTGGTGCAATCTCATCTGTCACCACAGACAGGATCTTCCCGAAAGACGGGAGGTTACACGTACCCTCGCAATAGCAAGAGAGGAAGGTCAGGGTCCGTTCCTTCCAATCTATGGTTGGTTGATGTGTGTGCAACCAGGGAAGTCCCAAAACAATGGGAAAGTGGGGCGAAGGTATTAGATCGAAGGTAGTGGTCTCCATATGAGACCCGTTAGTAGTGACTAGGAGTGCCTGTGTCTGATCAGTGATCGGACCAGAGGATAAAGGAACACCGTTAATAAGACTCACTGAGACAGGTTTAAGTTTAGAAATAATAGGAACTTTATTTAAAGCAGCAAAACGTATGTCTATATAATTTCCACAAGATCCTGTGTCAATCATGGCCTTAGTAGTAATCCTGTTCTGGTCCCACTGTAATGTTAAGCAAACAGAAAGGTAAGGGTTAGTGATTGAAGTTGTCAATCCCCCTAGGACATGTGAACACTCACCCTTCTTTTTGTAGACTAGGGGACAGACGTTTATCTTGTGATCCGGGGATGCACAGTACAAGCAGAGATTACCAGATCGTCTTCTGGCTCTTTCCATAGTTGATAGAGGTGGGCGTTTGGTTCCTACCTCCATAGGAACGGGGTCAACGGCCGAAATCCGAGAAGAACTGGATAATGGCATTCCCATTTTCTCAGCCTTTCTCGTAGTCTTCTATCTATGGTGATACTGAGTTGTATCAATGCATCCAGGGTTTTTGGCAGATCCGCTCGGGCAAGCTCGTCTTTAACGGCCTCTGATAGGCCAAGCCTAAATTGGGATTTCAGAGATGCATCATTCCATTCTGAATCAAGGGTCCATCTCTTGAATTCTGTGACAAAGTCTTCTACAGGTCTCCCACCTTGTTTCAAGGATCTTAATTGAAGATCGGCAGTACTCTGCCTATTGGGATCATCATATAGGCTAGTGAGTTCTGCTAGGAACAAGGCATAGGAGTTGAGAAGCTGGTCGCTTTTCTCAAAAAGAGAGTCTGCCCAGGCCCGAGGATCGCCTGTTAGGTAAGAAATAATAGTACAAACCTTAATGTGATCAGTAAGGTAGGTACGGGGTTTTAGCAAGAAAAGTAACTCACATGCGTTTTTAAACTCGCAAAATTTTTTGCGATCGCCTGTAAATACCAAAGGAGGATTTATTTTGGGTTCAGGGGACTGAGCAGTGGTAAGTTGTGTCAGTCTAATTACCTGCTGCGACAGAGCCTGATTGTCTTCTTTTAATTCAGCAAGTGCGTGTACTAACGCAGTCACCTGCTGTTTTAATTGTGTCATCTGAGTGGTTATTTCTGCTGAATCCATTTGTGGTTCGTTCAATCTGTAACGCTCCTGCGTTTTACGTATGATGTGGATTTTCAGCTGCAGAAATATTCCACTTCAGTAGTCATGTAGAGAAACGCTGAGACACCAATCCCAACTCCCAATGACTCATCATGTGTGGAGGATCTCAATTCAGCAAGTAAATACACACACTCAATAAGATGTTTCCTAGAGTGACTTATGTATATAGTAACACAGTGATGATAGGCTGAAGAGACAGGTTGGGTAGAGATGGTAGATGACAGACACTTGAAAGGAAATGTTCTTGAAAGTAAGATAGTAGCAGATGGGATGCAGATAGGTTTAGCAATCATGTATGGTAGCAGATGACAGAGTAGCAGGTGGACATACAAGAGAGATCAACCCAGTGCAGGAACAGGTGGTAGTAGGCTCAAGAGCTAGCAATCTTAGATAATGCAGATGTAGTAATAGTCCTTAGTATGCAGAGCTAGATAGTGTAAGCTTTAGTATAAAGGTTATAGAGGTTTCCCCTGTGGGGTACTTATCACTAATAGCAATGTAGCAGAGGAGAGGTTCGGCAAGAGCGGATGATCCGGTAGCGGGATACAGGGATCAGCGCAGCGTGGTTCCGACAGCGAGGTATGCTTGCAAGCATGAGAGCTTCAAGACAGGTTAGCATCAAGGCACAAAGCAGTTTGAATGAACACATGTGAGTGAGAGCCGGCGATCTAAATAGCCATCCAGTCCGGCGCTCAGTGATGACAGCATCAGTCTTAAAGGTGTATGCGCACCTTTCCAAAAGAGAATGGTGGGGCGCATACACTTATGAAAGAGTAATTAGGGTACCCAAAGGTACCAGAACATTACATGTAGTTTGCAAGTAATGAAATTCTTGTTTAAGGTAGGCTCAAATAAAGTGCTAGGTCTCTGTGTATTTTCATTTTTTTTCCTTGTTGTTGCTGTTATGAGACTCTCTCTATCATAGCAGATAAATATGGAGTATTTTGTGGGCACGTGTACTGTAGGCTGCGTACAGTCTATGCAGTATGTAGGCTCAGACCATGACCCCTTAGGCCATACCCAATAGCACAATCTAGCCACCTCTATTGTTAGCCCCTTTTTGTCTTCTCAACGACCCCTCATTCTCAAGTTCCAAAGTTAGGAGGTATGCTATAAGGGACACGCTCTGTCCTTACCTGCCAATTGTGCTTCTGTGTTGTCCCACAGGCTTCTGATGGAAACTATAAGTAACCATTTGAACACATTGCAGAGGGATGGTCCACGGTTGTCACCTTTAGAAAATGTGGAAAATAAAAGAATTGTATGTCATTTGGTTAGGATATGTATACACTTTAAAGGAAAAACCTTAAAACAGACCCTATTGGCTTTTAAGTGAATATGTACTTTCCCATGTAGCTTGATAGTTCACCCTCTATTCCAGGGTTTCTCCACCAGGGTTCCATGGAACCTTAGCATTTCTCCAGAGTTTGCTTGTGGCTCCTTGAGCAATGAGCAACCTCTGCCTTTCAGATAATTCCTCACTGACACCATTGATCTGTTTAGCCATCTGAAAGGGGTAATTCTTCCCAATGACAACAAGTGTAAGGAGCATTCTTCCAACTGACCATCACACTAATGTATCATGAGTTATAGATATAGTCATGTTTAGCAGGGGTTCCCTGAGACTGGAAAGTTATTTCAAGCATTTCTCCGAGTTGAAAAAGTTGAGAAAGGTTGCTCTATTCTAATGAGATTTACCTTCTATGTGGTAACATTACATGGGGTGCTTTTTGTTGGGTGTCTCAATAGATTTTTTTTTTTTTTTGCAGCTTGTTTTAAACTCTTTCCCCTTTCTGCATTTTCCATTTCTGCATGCTTAAATCAAGAATGTGCAAGAACTCTATGTTTTTGTCTTCAGGTATTGAATAACCAGGTAAAAAGTGCAGCATAAATATGTGTTGTTTCTACAAAGATACCCATACTTTAAACCAGTGCTTCTCAATCTGGATGTCATCTGGGTTCTCCTGGGGTGCCACAAGCAGGGGACCCAGTTTGTCCTGGAACAGCATCATGAGTTGCCATGGTGCCGGTGGGAAGCCGCCAGCACCATAACAACCACATTCGCTCAATAGTCATGACGCACAATGTCATTCATTGCTACATTGATTGTGGCCAACTCACCCACACCATGACAATCCATGACTCTGATCCAGAGCAGGTGGTATACAGGGCTGCCGCTAGCATTCAAGAGGAGGCTGTCTGCTCTGTGATGGGTAAACTGTGTGATTGTTGGGTTTCTGATGTGATTGGAGGCCTTTACTATATAAGAGTAATTGACTTAAAAAGGGGCTCGCATGTATAGAGGGCCTTTGATTTATGGTGCCAACTCTGATATGGTGAGAGGCTCCTATTTATAGGGGAGTCTCTATGTGGGGGGGGGACCCCTCTGTATACACTACATGAGGGAGGCACATGCAGCAGAGCAACCTGCCCATTGCACAGAGCTTCAGGCGCATAAATCTTTCTTCTGCTAAACTCTCGCTTATACAGGTGCATCCCCTGTTCAGAGTTACTTAGTCCCTTCACAACCAGAGTCCAAAATTACACATGCCTGTGATTCTCTCTCCAGGTCAGAGCTCCCAAAGTCCAACCGAACACTTGGGACCCATGTGACATGGGGTCCCCCGAGTCACCTAGCATGTGCTACCTGAGGGGGGCAGCTCTCACCACCAGCAGGGTGACTATGTTTCTCCAACCACCTCCAACCTCTGAGGCCAACCAGGTTGCACCAAACATTTCACAGTTAGCACTTCTCCACTCTTAACTGAATTTGCTCTTCTTCACACACATTGCAGAACAGTAATGTATAACTACATATGATACACTGTCCATACCAATCCCCTGCTGAGACAATAATGAAACAAGATGCTTCTTTGCTTGAACTTGATTTATAAAAGTGGTAAAGAGGGAAAAGACTAGAAAGACTTCCACATGTCTATATCTAATGCATTAAGGAGGCCCTGGTGTGATGGGGGGCTTCTAACATATAGGGGTGACTCTCATGTGCTGGGTGAACCTTTGACATGAAAAGGAGACTCTGATGTGATGGGGGACCTCTGACATGAAGGGGTACCTATGATGTGCTGGGGGGGGGCTCTGTTATGAAGAAAGAAATCTGATGTCATGGGGAACTGCTAATATCAGGGGGAGCTTCTGATGTGAAGTTAATTATATCAAGGTGGTTGTGTGTATGATCTCAAGCTCAGGTTTCCCATTGATAAGTCACATTTACTTTTTTTACATTTTAGACTAGGGTGCCTTGAGATCTTGTATACTTTTAACGGGCACCACAATGGAAAAAAAGGTTGAGAAACATTTCTTTAAATGAGCAATATAAACTTCTGATGCTCTGAGACCATCTGGAGCAATACTGTGTATAACAAGCTACAAGTGGCCACAAGCAAAGTGACCCTTAAAATTATTATATAAAGTTGACCTCTATACACTGCTATGCTCATTACCTTTTAAAGAACTTTTGTGAGTAACCTAAAAAAAAAGTTATGTCTTCTTCAGCCAGTTTCATTATAAGGGTAGATAACAGTATAGTCTGACATTCAAAACACAGACTACAGAAACCTCAGTCACCCAGAGCTCACTGTTTTTTTTTTTTTTTTATTTGCCCCAATTCCAGCTATATCAGCTTGTTTTTTAAACTTTCATTTTTTTTTTTTTTGCATATGTGCAGCTTTGTTTAGGAAAGTAAAAATCTTTAGTGAAGCTTGCAGAGACCTTCGCATCATTAAAAGCGTCCTGTTTAGTTGTTGCAGAAAGCCTGAGGCGCCGTCTTCATACTTTTCACCAACTGACATCACAAAACTTTACAAAACATAATTCCCACCGGACTCACCTATCACAGATTGTGGCTCATTATAATCGCGGTGCTCAAAGCAGATAGAATTAAATAGTTTATGGCAGTTTCGGGAATCTTTATCAAGCAATCGTCTTTATTACATGTCAAATTTTTCCAAAAGTTGTCAATGGATTTCAAAGGGAGTTACCTGATTGGTTAGGGTTTTTTTTTTCCAAGGTAACTGCCAGTCTATACGTCATATTTGATATTATAAAGTAGGGGAGTATGATAATAAACTTTGTATAGAATAATATTACACGTACATGCTTTTGAAGTATCTATTGAGTGCAATAGGAAACATTTAAATTTTGCTACTGGAGTTTATCTACGTCTACGGCCACTGGCTTACTGAATGTTCACACAGAGACCAAATATTTATTTGCAAAGATAAGAAAAAGTCTTGGGGGCATGAGTGTAGTGAAGTTAAGGTTAAGGATGTTGAGGTTAAGGATGAACTTGCAATTTTGGCAAACTAAATTTTGTAGCAAAATTGTCAGTTTCTCAATAACTGAAATTGAATGAAAGTTGCCTATGATTAACGGATAGCGAAAATGACACAGAAATGTGACCGTACCAATATCCCAAATATGTCAATATATTGCAATAGATATTGATTTACGGGACTTTTGAGGAACCAGTATTCACAACTGAAACAATACCCAAGGCTCAAGCAATTTTGAGAGTCTTCTTCAGGGGAAAGAGGACATGTTAATATCACCAATGAGAATGCTATACTTATCAGCCAAGGGAAGATAAAACCAAACCAGCCATTAGATCTGGCAACAACCCAAAGATGTGCGTGAGCTAGGACAAACCTGCCATTTGATGGACACTACATGTATATACATTGTATATAATAAGTTGGACATGTAGGAGAGCACGTATCATAGAATCAGTCAAACACAGTGATTTGCTTTATGTTTTAATTGATGTCACAATAAAAAAAAAATTAAAAAAAACTATATGTACGTTGTGTGTGAATTCTGGTGCCTCAATATTCTCATATACCCATATCTATTGCAATATCATGAAAACTGCCCCCTAATTTTGGCATGCGGCGCTACAAGGCAAGTTTAAAAATGTTCCTAATTTGAAGGAAATCGCAAAGGGTTGGTAGCTGTTTAAAAATTATGATCACCGTGTGACATAGTTTTGTAATTTTGTCACTCCTTATCACTTTCTAACAAGCTTTGGTCATGTATAGAATAACTTCTAAAATTCTCTCACTGGGCTTCTCCAGACTCTATGTAAGTATAGTGGCGAGTCACCAATGTGTTCACTTAACCTTTTTGATCTTGATGAATGGGCTTTGTTTGCCGACAAACCCATCAAAACTTTATGAAGACAACATTTTGGAGAAGCAAAGTCAGACAATTTTGCTCATGCTTAAAAACAGGTTGCCTGATTGGCATCTCAGAAACACAAAGAACACTCATGTGCTGATCAGCAAGGAGTACAAGATCATATCCACTCTAGCTAAAGACACATTGCTCATATCCAACAGAGAAAAGAATACCAATTTTCTTGATAGTCCAAAATGTTTAATGAGGGTCAAGGAGAGCCAATGCATTTTGGGGATCTGCATCACCTTTCTCGGGGCTAAAAACAATAATAATTAATAGTAAAACTTATGACACCAATTATAACTATTTAAAAAGTAATCTCAATTAGAGATAAAATAAATATTTTATTAATTAAAATAAACTGTTTTTAATATAAATGGATCACTATTAAAGGTTGAGCAAAGTATAAGTCAATGCAATTTTTTTTTTTTTTGGCTTGACATACTGAGACATAATGAACTCACACATCAGGAATAGATGGTTAAACATGAAAAATTAATCAGCTTGGTTAAAAGCGTGATCCAGGCTTTCAAATTTAGCTGTTGAGAAAAAGCTAATCAAGAACACATCAAAAATAAAAACCATCTACAGAACAGAATAAGGTGCTTCATATTTCATTGTGTACACTGTTCCCATGTGGCAACAGCAAATTCTTATCACTAGGCACAGTAGACTATGGGGTTTATTTACTAAAACTGGAGAGACAAATCAGATAATGGGAGAGATTTACTAAAACTAGTGCACTCAGAATCTGGTTCAGCCATGCATGGTAGCCAGTCAGCTTCTAATTTCAGCTTGTTCAATTAAGCTTTGACAATAAAACCTGGAAGCTGATTGGCTTTTTATGGAGAGCTGCACCAAATTTTGCACTCTACAATTTTAGTAAATCAACCCCAATGAATCTTCTTTCTAGACTATGAAAGTATAATAGAACTATGCACTGTAGTTCTATAGTAGATGCTATTCATACAATTGCTTGTTTAGTTGCTTGCTATGACAGTGTATCATATTTGCTAGAAAGCTTGAGATATTAAAGCTGGGCACCAAATAACATCTTAACACATGGTAGAAATACGTGTATTTGATAGCAAATGGGAGGAATGGGTGGCGCTTCCTTAAAAAGACCTATGGGTGTGTCTAAGCAAAATACAATGACATAAAAGCCATGTGGTAAACCAATGTGAAGTGCTGGTATTACAAACTTTTTGCCTATAAAATTCTTATGTGTGTCTATAGTGTATAAACCAATAAATTCTAGTGCACAAATTGTATGTGATCTAAAAAAAAATCAATATACAATGAATAAATTAATCTAAATCACAACACAGTGTAATAAAAAGTGCTCTAAATGCAAAAAACAATTTGCAAAGATGCAAGGTACATACAGTGAACGAAAAATAGGTTAATCAAAATAAAGTGACCGGTGCAAAACGTTGGTGAAAAACAATTACAAGCTTAGATATAAAGACCATGGTAAATAGCAGATCCACAATGCATTGATCTAATGATCAATAGAGCAATTCATGAGTCCATAAAAAGTGACAAAGTGCAGAAACCAGTGCGAATAAATGCAATCTCTGGTAATCAACCGTGCAGGTGGGTTCAATCGTGCTCTCCCTCTCTCAAAGGTCCGCACTCACCAGAATATGGAACTCCTGCAGGGGGGTCACAGGCATCAATCTAACAGCAGTGTATATCTTCTTCACCTCTATGTGCCAGGTCACGAGGGAACAGAAGATAGGAACCTCTCAGAGGGGTCACAGACACCAACTACACAGTAATCTTAATGATATGCTTGATCCCAGGGAGTTTCATCACAGGTTTATGGGGGTATAAAGAGGCATCTCATAGTGTGAATCCATAAAACCTGTTTATTCAAATTACTGGTGTAACAAATAATGCGCTACGAGCGTTGGTTCCGGAAAGCGATGCTTCCACAGACCCGAAGTTTACAGGCAGAAGTAACGCAATGATGTCATCAGGAGCCTATAATTGTATGTTCGCTGCTAAAAATTATATAATTGAGTTTATCCAGTCCTGTGATCCAAACCTCCCTGCTAGACACTGTTGTAAAGAAGGGGAGCACGTGCACTCTTTAACCTGTTCCTGCCCAGGAAACAGAGTTAGTGATCTTGACTTAACCAGCGTACCATGTGCACAGGGCCCACCTAGGGGAACTGTCCTACTCTCCCTTGCATGTTAGGACACCTGTGGGGAGACCCGTCCTTGTTTAACCGACACCCTCTAAAAGCTTTCTGCACACCTGTTTCAGGCCCTACACCAATGGACCCCACTTTGCCCCTAGGGTACAAGCTTTGTTTCCAGGAGATGCCCTCATATAGCGGTTAGCAGGAGGAGGAGTCAACACCAGAAATGTATTTTTCTAGTTTGCAATATAATCTTAATGGCACCCCTACGCACTGGAAAATGCAGCACATTTTTGGGTGTGTGAAACTGCATGGTGCCGCAGCACCATGTAATTCTTTGCAGCTGCATTTTGACAAAGAGTTGCGGACCTTTTCCCTGTGTTTCAAATGAATGAGCTGTTGTGTCTGTACAAACTTTTTAAACCTCAACTCCAAGAAACTTGAAAATTCTACCTTGCAGTTGGACTGTGCACGCACAGCAAGGTTTAATCACTCTTTAAGATCTAGAGGGCTGTTATACCTGAAGGGGGACAGAGTGGCCATCTTAGAGACATGTAAGAGATGCATTGATATACAGAGCTGTCCTGCAATGCATGTTGTAGTGTACAGTGAGTCCTGAATAAACATCCGTTGTTCCAGACCAGAGTCCTGTGTCTCTCACAACACAGAGAATATAACAGGGGCATAGAAAAGATATACTAACCCAATCCTCCGCTTCTCTATGGTGCTAGACTGGTCCTTCTGGAATCTTCTCCCCAAAGCTCCAGTAGTCTAAGGTCCTGATGTCATCAAGACCAATGCAGGGACTAGCTCTGCACTAGATGTCATGACCCAGGGGGATAGCCCACCACTGGAGAATGGGTAAGTGCCATCTGCTAGCGAAGCAGAGAGTTAGGGAAGTAAAATTATTTTACCATCCCCTAGGGAAGAAAAGTTAATTCTTGAAATGCGGGCACAACCCCACTGCAAGGTAGAATATTCAAATTTCCTGGAGTTATGCCTGTTAAAATATATAACACACTGGGGTTGATTTATTAAAGACACTAAAGATGCTAAAGACTGTTCACTTTGCAAGGCAACTTCTCCTTAGCTCAGTGAATGTGATGGAGATATGCTGACTTCTAATCATATGCAAGCAAAAATATTGTTCTGTTTTTATTTTACTTGCACTCCAATTAGTATTATTTGCAAAGTGAATTTTAACCTCATATTAAACTACAGGAAAATTCCCTTGCGAATAGCCTATTTACCTTTAGTAGATCACAACCACAATATATAGGGTGGTAGAAAGTGTCCACTGGCTTGTTGCTTATCCCAGTCTGATCATTCTCAATAGCTTCCAAAATAGTTTCTTCTAAAAGTCTGAGTCTTACTTATAAACAGTGTAGTATATTAGAAAGAAATACTAAGGGAAGAGAAGCCAGATGGTCTTCATTTCTCTGCATGAAGAATGGCATTAAAATATCCCTTCAGATGCGCTTTGTTCTTGTTCCTCCCTGCAGGGGGCTGGTGGCTGGGATCATGCACCTCTTAAGGGATAGAAGCTATTATTTTTTTATTATTTTGCATATGCAGCAGACCTGTGCCTAAGGTCGCGCAGATATGTTATTAGTCATTCGACAAGACATCTTAAAAGAGAAGTATAAGGTTTATTTTTTTTCCCCAGAATTATAGTAACCTAGGTGGATGCAGCAGTGGTCCGATGCTGCATCTGTCCCCCACTGGTTCTAACACTGAGAACTGACCGCTCGGTTCTCAGAGCGTGAGCAGAGAGCCGGCGACTGACCATCACCAACTCTCTGCTTCACCCCCCCGCACCCACTGGAGCGCTGAGCTGTGAAGGGGGCTGAAGCAGCTGGCTCAGGCTCTCAGCGACTTGCTGAGATTCTGAGCTAGGTACCAGTCCAGGTATGTGGGCGGTTCCCAACTTCATCATCACGATCTTGCCCCAGCCTGGACCGGCTCTGTGACTTCAGCATGCTTTCTTCAGAAAACAGGTCACAGGAGTGCAAAACAAACTGCACTCCTGTGATCCAAAGTAGAAGTACAGCCAAATGAGCTTTGGCTCTACTTCTCCTTTAACTGAGATTGAGATTCTTCTTAGTATAGCTCTTAGGGGACAAGCTGAGAAAGGTAACAGGCATAAAGTTCACATATATAAAACATTTACTAACTTTTAATAGATTTTTTAACTTTTGCCTGGGTATAAAAAATGAGAAAAGGTCTAACAAACCTGAACATATTCTTAAGCTGTATGTAAACCCTAAAAATGAACTTCTCCTATTTGTCAAATATACAAATCAAAGCATTTTCTTATATCTGTTTGTAGCACCCTCTTAGCATAGAGTAGGTTGCTAGGGAAATTTAGTTTAAATTCTTGCAATCAGTGGAGCAGGATTGATTGCTTAGAGCTGCTCCATGTTTCACAGGCTATTGTTCTGCTACTCCCCCCTGTTTTCTGGAGTCTTTTGGAAGTATAGCAGGAGAGAGAGCAGAACAGGCAGCTTGAATATTTATAGAACTCCAGCCAATCCCTGGTGAAGTGTGCCCAGAAGGTGGTGAGAGAGCCCAAAATAGTCTGAGGCCTGAGCAGCAGGGTGCATTGTTGCTGGGTCCAGTCCTGAAAGAAGAGACTCCTGTACAAGGGCTTTGTCCCTTGGTGCAGGATGCTTGAGGAAGAGACCGAGGTCCCAGCTGGGCATAGCTTGGGGGCTTATTCGCAGATCCATTTCCAAGGATTAAATCAGGTCAGGAGGAAGCTCACTGGAGAGAACCAGGAGGAATTTGGTGGGAAAGTTTCCAACTGTCCTGCTGCAGTGTGAGTCTACATCAACCTTCTTCAACCAGGGTGCCTTGAGGTTTCCTCAGGGGTGCCTTGGCAAAATGCCTAAAAATTGCTCCAAAATTGTATACAAGCAAGCAGATGGATGAAGCTTGCCTTTTAGTTACACAAAGCCACAGGTTTTTATTGTGCATCATTATGACCTTCTAGCGACCAGTGTCCTAATAACCAATGACCCTCCCCTGCTCTCTCTGTCAGCACTGGGGTTACATTTGCTGAGTGATGGAGAAACACTATGGGAGAAGATAAACAGTGGAATACTAGTCAGTACCAGAGAAGAATAAATCACCTCTAACATTGGGCGTCCTACGTTTGTGGATGTTCATGTATTATGTAAAACTATTAGAATAGTTTTTTACATTATAGTATGGGTGCCTCAGGATTCTCCATAATTTTAAAGGGTGCCTTGATTGAAAAAAGGTTGAGAAACACTGGTCTACATTTCCATCACTAGGAATATCGGCAGGAGGAAACTAGTATACGCTGTGGCTAAGTGAGTAAATGACCCCCAATACTGAAGGGAAGTGACTGCGTGTAGTTTTTGAGTTCTGAAGGAGTACAAGTCACCAGCAGCATTAGGAATCCTGTAGGACATTTAGTGTGTGCAGTCAGCAACTTTTGCAGCAGTGTAGCTGGCAGTTTGTGACATGCAGCCAGAAGTTGAAGAGTCCTTAAATTGTTAAGTTTGCAGTGTTTCGGGGTATCCCATGCTCCTAAACTCCTATCAAAATTAATCGTTCCCAATAAAAACCCTAAAAAGAATCCCTAGACAGTTTTTTGGGCCAGTGGAAGTATAAAGAAAATGCAATGTGCCTGGCCGTGTGTGCTCTAAATAAAGATATAGGACCAAATTCCCCAGTGGCTCCTTAGGGGGTGCGCTACATATTCAAGGAGTTATCAGATAGAAAGAATACCTATTGCCCTGTCAGAAATCCAGCGCTGCATCGTGCACTCTGCAATCTTATTTCAAGCTATGGTTATCAACCCTGTCTAGTTCACTTCTGAGAAGTTCCTTAAACTCTCTTTCTTATGGAGATAAAAACAAGGGGAGATGTTCTGTAGTCCTAACACACTTCCTGTCCTAGGGTTACAATGCTGCCACATAAGTACAATAAAATGAGTGATCAATGTTGCCCTAGGACAGAAAGTGTGTTTGTTCTGTTTAAAATGCAGCTTTATAAATTAGCATACTTCCATAGGCTCTGTCTGTCCAGACAGTATGGTTATCTGCCGACTTGGCACCATCCAAATGCAACCTAACTCTTCAATAAAATACAGAAGTCGAATCTAACACAATTGGACTGAAGACATTTGAAGTAAAGGGGATGTTATTCCACATAGGCCAATGTATGACAGGTCCAGTGGCTCTTATTAACCCCTGCAGCAAAGGAAGATTAAGGATTTGGGGGTATGGAGGAGGGCAGAGGACTTCAGATTTCAACTATAACAGCAGCTAGTAGCACAAGGGACTCATTGAATGTAAAATTTGTCCCTTATTATTTATTATTATTATTATTATTATTATTATAATACAGGATTTATATAGCACCAACAGTTTGCGCAGCGCTTTACAATGTGAGGGAAGACAACACAGTTCAAAACAGGAGGAACTAGAGGGCCTTATGCTGATATCTTAAAAAAAATTTACTAAACTTAAAGGTTAATGTAGAATTTGGGGCTTTACCCCACTACTCTTAAAAATGTCCACTACTAGCACCTTTACTAACTAATCTGTGAAAAAAAGATGAATACAGTATACGTACCTATTTTCAGGCCCCTCCAGTCAGGTCTGGTCACATGATTTTCCCCATGTCAGCCAGCGTCAGCTGCGGGTAGAGGAGAGAGTTCTCTGACAATGGCTGGGAGCAGTGATGTCACCCATAGGCTTCCTATGGCCCATCCGTTGTCAGCACTCCCTCCTTCCCCCATGCAGCAGTTGCTGGCTGACACAGGGGAGATCACGTGACCGGACCGAAGCAACCTGAAAATAGGTAATGCCTCGTACACACGCAACGATTATCGGCCGACCGATCGTCCGACTTTTGTCCAGAGTGGTGTTTTGTTGGTTGGAATGTGCCTAGACTGCACACGAATTTTCTCGGCCAACAAAAATCTACTTCAGAAGTGATGTCATGTGCTGGTTTACTTTCCGTGTGTTTTTTCTTCTCTGAGCATGCCCAGTCTTGCTCATCAGATTTTTGTCTGCCGAAATCTGTACTGACTGACGGAAAATTGGGCGTTGTGTTGACGGCCAACAAAAATTTTATAGCCTGCACACCAGATTTTTTTCGGCCGAATAGTCGGAGTCGGTTGTCGGAAGCATTATACTAACAAGCCGAAAATCGGCCGATCGGACGTTGCCCGAAAATTCACGGCCAACTATCGACGCGTGTGTACGGGACTTCAGTCTATACATCTTTCTTACACAGGTTAGTAAGATTAGGTATTAGGAGGAGATAGGGAACATTTCTAGGACTAGTTATGTATAGCACTACCCCCGCAAGAGTCGCTGATGTCTGGGTTCCCCCCTGCTGCACAGCCAGTTACACAGCATTTCCTGCACTCAAACACAGAAAACAGTCCTTGGCTTGTTTTTTAATTAAGGGATGACAACTTGGATGGAGTATGGAATTATGGGATGCTCAACTTGAAAAACTCCAAGCACAGAACCAGGGACAGCTTCTTCCTTCCTCCTGCACAAGCTTGGTTCCCTTATGTATGGCACCTGCTGGTCACTCCTAGTGGAACTAACAGTCACTTATTAATTCAGCAACAGCCAATTACAGGCTAGGAACTTGCCGTCACTTTTTGATAAAGTAGCATATGTGAAGTAAACATAATTTTTCATCACCTTCTGCTTCCCTATAGACACTGAGCCCAGTTCTACTACTGTAGAAATGCAAGCCCAACTGGCTGCTTTCTTCTCTCAGTCTTCCTGACTGACACACACATGGAGATTCCCCAGGACAAGGTTGGATGAAGTCTTGACACACCGCTGTCTTTAAAAGAGACCTGCTACAGCTGAGAGTCTCTCACCTTGTCTGTCCCTGCACCATGCTGATATACTCACTGTCTCTCCTTGCTCCTTCTGCCTCTCTGACTTGAATCCCTCCAACTGCCTCTTGTGGTGGGATCCTTCCAGGCCAGCCTCCTGAGCCCCAGCCCGAGGTAAACCCCCCTCCCCCAGTGGGGGTTTCTCAGGGGCCTCCGACAGCCTCTCCTTAGCACTGCTTCTCCATCCTCCACCGACTCCCCTGCTGGCATGGCTTATGTCTATTTAAAGAGAAAGTAAACTCTGAAGAAATTTTCCCAGTAAATATATGGCCACTATGTATATCATTTCTAAAACTCACAAGGATATAAATTAGCCCTACAGGATCTTTCTTACTGATTGTGCAGCTTGGTTTCTTTTTCATCTTTTCTTGCTGAAGCCAGCGCCATGTTGGTGGTTGCCTTCCGATTCAAGCCTTATCTGTACTTCCGCCCTTTCCTCTCTGTCACAGCCAGAATCCCGTGCATGCTCAGTAAAAACTAACCAAGCCTCGTTTTAGCATACCGTTACCTTGGTGACAAAGCCCAGCAAACCAATAGGAGTACACATGTAAATATCCTCCCTCTGTTAACCATAGATGTCATTGTTCACACCCCCTGTGACGTAGCCGGTCACATGGGGTGTTTCAAGAACACTGGTATCTCGCGGGATTGATATGCCGTGGAGCTTTGCAATCAGAGGCACGGCACATAGCTGCACAGACTGACGTCTTGCTGAGTGTGCCGTAAATGAGGGACAAAACGCGCATGCGTGAGTGACGTCATGGACACAAACAACGGCAATATCTCTTAAACAGCGCAGTTGGTATTACTTTTAAAGCCACCTACATGTAAGTGACTGTAAAATGGTTTGCATGCTGTAAAGTTGTTCAGGGGAGTTTACTTCCTCTTTAAGGGCTTCTTTAGTTCCCTGCCAGGCCCCCAACCTGGGGATTGGCTAAAGGCCCCTAAATATTCAGGGCAACCATTCTTAGCTTCTGCCCACTAGACATCCAGCTCTGGTCTCTAATAACCCTGACCCATATTCAATGACTTAAGTTTATCCGTGGGCCAGACTACAATTTACTTACCCTCACTTCTAGTAGCACACACTAGAGGGTGCTACACATGTAAAACCCCAAATTCTACTTTAAAGGGATTGTAAAAGGCAGAAGTTTTTTTTTTTTTTTTTTTATCCTAATGCATTAAGATATAAAAACTTTCTGTGTACAGCAGCCCCCCTCAGCCCCCTAATACTTACCTAAGCCCATCTTTATCCAACGAAGTTGTAGGAGATTCTTAGCAGCCCGGGACCCCAGAAGCGCTGCAGCATTGGCTCCCGCTGCTGTCAAAGTCAGTCAGCCAATCAGGAGAGAGGGGGACGGGGCTAGGTTGCGGCTCCATGTCTGAATGGACACAGGGAGCTGTGACTTAGCTCGGGTGCCCCCACAGCAAGCTGCTTTCTGTGGGGGCACTCATCAGGAGGGAGGGGTCAGGAGCAGGAGCGCAGAAGAGAAACCCGAGAAGAGGAGGATCCGGGGTGCTCTGTGCAAAACTAACTGCACAAAGGAGGTAAGAATAACATGTTTGTAATTAAAAAAAAACAAAAACTATGCTTTAAGGGTCCATTCACACTAGCGCGACTTGTCAGGCGACTTGGTCACCTGACAAGTCGCGGTGGGTCACTCGCCATTGAATAGTACAGGACCCGTTCTAATAGGAGCGACACAAGTTGCTCCGACTTAGAAAAAGGGTCCTGTACTACTTTGGGGCGACCTGAAGGCGACTTGCATTGACTTCAATTATATGAAGTCCGTGCAAGTCGCGCCGAGGTCGCGGTGCACAGCGTGCACCGCGACTTCACAGGTCGCCCCACCAAGTCGTGTCGCCGCAGTCTGAACAGGGTCTTACAATCACTTTAAGAGAAGTCTCCCCAACAAGACACATACAGGAAAACAAAAACCTAACAGGGGTCTCAATCATTCCTTAAACTAAAGAAAATAAATTGGGGCTTTCCATACCATACACATTAAATACAATATTAGAGTGAATTCAAGTTATTTGATTCTTTGTAAAAGCTCAGATAACATAGAAATTCATGAATACGTTATCCAGCTATTTACAAATGACTTCACAATCGTATTATTCACAGAATAAGACATTGATTGTGTATAATAAAACATACATGAGGATGCAAAGGGCATTTTAAATAATGTATATATATTCATTCATTCTCTCAGCTCCCCTTCTAAAGATTTGCGGAACGTTTTAATGGAGGCCCTGGCAGCTGTGTTCCTTCATTCTGTGTTTGCGGTCACAACATTATCATAGCAAGGAATAAACAAACTTGTATAATTTGCAGCAAATTTAAAGAAACATTTATCTCCTGCGCGGCTGACACACGTTCCCTCTCTATTGTCACATACGCGTTGTTATGCAGAGCGCACCGTTAATGTTATGCAAATGAGGAGATGGCGTCACCTAGTTTTACCTCATATCCATATCAAATACGAGCGGCTCCCAAAATCTTTCACCTCCTGCAATAGATTATATGATTTGAGTGTAACATCATAATTCATACAATGCGGGACTCAAAATAGAATCACTTAGTCATGTTTAACCACTTATTTACTGCGGCGGTCAGCCCCTCACAGACAAAGCGACGTAGTACTACGTCACTAGCCTGCGAGGGTCTAGGGAGCGAGCGCGCGCCGCCGGAGGTGCGCTCCCGCTCTCACGCGGTCACGGACCCCCCCCCCCCCCCGCACGTGTGACCTCGGGTCCGCCGGTCACTCGCGATCGTCGGTGGAGAGGGAGAAAGGCAGGCGGCTGATGTAAACAAGCCGCCTGTCATTCTCCCCTGTGTAGGAATAGATAGTGATCATACGGTTCTACTATGTAGGACCATTGATCACTGTTCCTAAACCTCAAGCCACAGCCAATCACAGTTAGAACCACGCCCCTAGGGACACACATAACCCCTCCCTCTCAAAAAAAGTTAACCCCTTCACTGCCAGTGTAATTTTACAGTAACAGTTCATATTTATAGCACTGATTACTGTAGTAATGTCACTGGTAACCCCAAAAGTGTCAAAAATGTCAGTCAAGGGTCCGATCTGTCCGCCGCAATGTCGCAGTACCGCAAAAAAAAATCGCAGTTCGCCGCCATTACGCGTTAAAAAAAAACAACAAAAATTACAAAAATCTTTCCCTTTGTTAGTAAACGCGATAACTTTTGCGCAAACCAATAAAAATATGCTTTTTGCGATTTTTTTTACCAAACATATGTAGCATAAAACAAATTGGCTGAAAATGTTAAATTTTGATTTTTCCATTTCTTTGGGGGGAATTTCATATAAAAAATGTGAAAAATATTGTTATTTTTGCAAAATTGACGCTCTTTTTTTGTTTATAGCGCATGATCAAAAAACCACCAAAAGAAAGCTCTGTTTGTGGGAAAAAAAGGACGTCAAATTCGTTTAGGTACATCGTCGCACGACCGCGCAATTGTCCCGTTAAAGTCACGCAGTGCCGAATCGCAAAATACCCCCTGGTCAGGAAGGGGGTAAAACCTTCAGGGGCTTAAGTGGTTAAAGTAAAACTGTCATAACTTTATTGTTCTGTCTGGGTACCCCAGAACCCCTGCATTTGGGGTGCTATGTATGAAAATTTCACTTTGTAGCACTCTCCTAGATACACTATATTGTCATATGTATTGGGACACCTGTCTTTACACGCACATTAACTTTATTGGCATCCTAGTTCTAGTGTGTAGGGTTAAAAAATTGAGTTTGCCCACCATTTGCAGCTATAACAGCTTCAACTCTTCTGGGAAGGCTGTCCACAAGGTTTAGGAGTGTGACTATGGGAATGTTTGACCATTCTTCCAGAAGCGCATTTGTGAGGTCAGGCACTGTTGTTGGACGAGAAGGCCTGGCTCGCAGTCTGCACTCTAATTCATCCCAAAGGTGTTCTATCAGGTTGAGGTCAAGACTCTGTGCAGGCCAGTCAAGTTCTTCCGCCCCAAACTCGCTCATACATGTCTTTATGGACTTTGCTTTGTGCACTGCTGTGCAATCATGTTGGAACAGGAAGGGACCATCCCCAAACTGTTCCCACAAAGTTGGGAGCATGAAATTGTCCAAAATATCTTGGTATGGTGATGCTTTAAGAGTTCCCTTCACTGGAACTAAGGGGCCAAGCCCAACCCCTGAAAAACAACCCCACACCATAATCTCCCCTCCATCAAATGATTTGGAACAGTGCACAAAGTAAGGTCCATAAAGACATGGTTGAGTGAGTTTGGGGTGGAGGAACTTGACTGGCCTGCACAAAGTCCTGACCTCAACCCGACAGAACATCTTTGAGATGAATTAGTGCAGAGACTGCAAGCTAGGCCTTCTCGTCCAACATCAGCTCCTGACCTCACAAATGCGCTTCTGGAAGAATGGTCAAACATCCCATAGACACACTCCTAAACCTTGTGGACAGCCTTCCCAGAAGAGTTGAAGCTGTTATAGCTGCAAAGGGTGGGCCAACTCTATATTAAACCCTACGGATGAAGACTGGGATGCCATTAAAGTTCATGTGCATGTAAAGGCAGGTATCCCAATATGTTTGGTAATATATTGTAGGTTGCTAGCCAATAGGAAAACTCAGTTTTTGGCTGGGTGGTAGTTAGTCCAGTTTCGAGTTGTTTAGTTGTGCAATCAACTTCTCCCTAAGCTCAGTAGCGTTGTGATCTCTCACTGTTGCTAGTAAATGCCACTGGCTATATCATGTGGTTTCCCTGCCAGGCTAACTTCTGAACATTAATATTTCACTTCAGCCATCCCAGTAGGAGGTTCTGAGGAGTTGCTGCTGGACTGTTTATGCTGCTTTATGGGCTTAGCATGTGCTGGGGATGCAGCTCTACACATCTGGCCTAGGAGATTCACTAGCTAGGAAAGCTGTCATCTCTGAAGGCCTTGCTGCTGATCTACAATGGTGCTCAGCAGGGTCTGGGCTGTGGCAGAAGCAGGGGCCCATACCTGCAACTACAAAGACACCCCTGAGACTTCACCCTTGAGGATCCAGTCTAAAGCCCCGTACACACGCGTCAAAAATTGGCAGGGAATTTTCGGCCAACGTCCGATCTGCCGATTTTCGGCTTGTTAGTATGATGCTTTTGACAACCAACTCTGACTTTTCGGCCGAAAAAAATCTGGTGTGCAGACTATAAAATTTTTGTTGGCCGTCAACGGCCGATTTTCGTGCAGTCAGTACAGATTTTGACAGGGAAAAATCTGATGAGCAAGTCTGGGCATGCTCAGTGAAGAAAAAACACAAAGAAAACAAACCAACACATGACATCACTTCTGAAGTAGAATTTTGTTGCCCGAGAAAATTCGTGTGCAGTCTAGGCACATTCCAACCAACAAAACACAACTTGGACAAAAGTCGGGCGATCGGTCGGCCGATAATCGTTGCGTGTGTACGAGACTTAACACTCTGTTAGAAGGCAACAGGAAGCCAAGTCTGGGCAGCTTTTTTATGGCCTAGTTAGTAAAAAACTGCTTACTGATCTGGGTGACGTTGGTGCTGTAAGGATAAAAGGGCAAGTGTGGCTTTACAGGGTACAGCCTTTACCGTGTCTCTGATTTGGCCATTCCTTCTAGTTTCAGGGATTAAGAAGTGCTATCTACATGACAATAAAGCTAGTGTCCTCCCTATTGGAATTTTCACTTGGTGTATCCCATGCCCTTTACCCCTCTGAAGTTACACGTTTACAAAGCATTGAAACTTAAAAAGATAACCCCTAAAATGCTTACTGGGTCAGTGTGCGTGGAGTAGCTGATGTGTGTGCTGGCAGCTGCTGCAAAACGGAAAAAAAAGAACCTTGATCATCATCTGTGTTGCCATTATCAGGAAAAGTAAGGTGACTATAATTTATAATGTTTAATTTTCATTCATCAGCAGCCCTTCTGGGGGTAAAACTACAACTTATTAATTCAAATGCCACCTCCCCACAGCCCCCCTTTCCCTCTCAATGCATACTCCTCTACTGGATAATATGCGGTCCATTGGCCATAGATAAAGATAGGATGTTACATTACACATTTTTCAGGAAGTTTACCTTCTGAGAGGCTCTATCTGTTCTAGTTGGAAAGGAATACATTAAAAAATCAGATTGGGGTAACCCAAATTAACTTTCTCAATTACCACAGTTGTATGAAGGTAAGTATCCCTTTTCTAGAAAATTTATACTCCCCGCATCTAGGAGTTATTAAATATAAATTACCTTTGTATAAAAATATAAAATATAATAATAGTAAATTTTAAATTTATGTGAGGAATAGCAGCAGCAGTAGTAGAAAAAGGAAGTATGGAAGAAATAGTCCTAAAATTTAGGGCTATCTACAGCGCTTGCTAAAAAATTTTTTTATATATTATGTGAATATAAATATATATAAAATTGCTGATGTGAAAAATAAATCAAATTCTCTGTGTGCAAATAGTGCCAATGTGCTAATAAATAAACAGATCAAATTATCAATATTCCAAAACCATACATATATAAAATTATAAAAAACTATTTCTTATTTTTCTAGTGTACTCAAAGTGCAAATGCAAAGTGCAAATGCTTGTGCAAATCAATAACTCAATAATTATAAGTTCATGCATAAATCAATACATTTTCTTTTGTGCGTATAACTATATATCAAAAAATGTCCAAGGTATAAATAAAATAAAATAAAATATAATCCGTGAAAAATCCTTTTCTTAGGAAATGTGCCAGTGCTCTTTCAAGACAAATTTCAGTGACTGGTATAAAAAATGTGACTGGTAAAAAAGTGCAAAACATGCTTGAAACTTTCTTCCCGTGCAATATAATGTAAGGTGGGTAACTTACCAAATGGAGTGGGTCTCATATATCGTATAATATTGAGACCAACCAGGCTTTATGGTAAGTACCCTTTAAGAATCCTCCTCTGCCGCTGATGGTTTTCCTCCTCACGGATCCATAGAGCAGCTCAGGTCATAATAAATAAAAGATAAACTCCAGATAGTGTAATACCATAATGGAAGGTTTATTCCAGAATTTCAAGATATAAGCAGCAAAATCAGCAAATTCCAGCAAGGATATCTCACGCTGATATCCGTGACATGCAAAACGATTGTGCAGAGTGGCGAGCGGCGGTAATTCCGGCTTGCGTTCCAATCGTGTGTCACGTGTGCTACGCTGTGCGGTCCATATGCTGACGCGTTTCGTCACATCCGGTGACGTTTTCAAAGGCTATGGACGCACTTCCTTTCTACTCTATTTATATAGCAGATTAGTCTAAAGCCGCTCCTACTTCACTGCACGGCTTATACATGGGCATATGAATCTCCTCCTCTTAATTGACATACCGGAAGGAGGTATTTGTGTCCCCATACTATATTCTGAGTAAGGCTTCCCCAATTGTGACACCATAAAAGTCCATTATTTTGGCCGTGAGAAACTCCGCTTGACACTCATTCAGCATTATAGCTTTTATACAGTACATTTTACATATTTATATTACAACAGTTCATCAATTAAAAATATTTATGCAATTTTTTTAAAACTTTATTTTCTTGGATACTAAAAACCATTTCCATTAAAATTAATATTATTTGGATTTAATAGAGATCTTTATTCAGTTACATTAAAAATTAAAATTATTTACTTATAAAAATTAATTAAATAATGTTGTAAGTTTATTTATGTTATTAGATTATAAAATTATTATTATAAAATTATTTTAAAACTTTAAAACCATCTTTTGAAATTTTATCAGGCATAAATTAAAAGGGACTCTATTTTGTTTACATAGTTTATGGATTTGATATAAAGCAATTTATATCCATGTCTATGTTTAACCCTTTTGGCTGTAAAGTACATAATTCATAAATCCATTTTGACTCGTTTCTAGATACTTCAATTCGCATGTTTTTGCCTCTCCAATGGGGTTCAATTATGTCAATGCCACAAAATGATAAAAGGTTAGGGTTACTATTATGTTTTAAACGAAAATGATTTGACACACTGTGGTATTTAAAACTCTTCTTTATATTGTCTATGTGCTCTCCTAATCTGATTTTTAATTGTCTTGTAGTTCGTCCTACATATTGTAGGTTGCAGGGACAAGATAGAAGGTATGTGACATGCGTGCTCTGACATGTTATAAGGTTCTTTATTTTATATTTTTTTATGTGTAACGTTTGATTGAAATTCCAAAGTTCTACGTTTTCTACTTTTAGATATTTTACATGTCTTACATCTACCACATGTGTAGAATCCTTTATAGTCCAAGAACGTGAACATTTTCTTTTATTAAAAACGGCCATGAAAAGTAATTATTTTTGGCATCAAGGAAGCTATTACAGACAGCATCGGGGAGTGGCAATGGGAGCCAAATATGCTCCGAGTGTGGCAAATTTATTTTTAAGTAAGTGGGAGGAGGAGGAGATTTTTAAAGACCAGAAAAAGGAACTAAAGATGTACAAAAGATTCATCGATGAAGTTTTTATTGTGTGGACGGGAACGTAAGACACCCTAAGAACTTTCCTACAAGAAATAAATATTAACCAATACCATATAAAATTCACGGGGACATGGAGTAAAAAAGAAGTAAATTTCTTAGATCTCTCCATACAACAGGATCCCGAGGGTATATGCACGAAAACGCACTTTAAAGCCACCAACAGAAATAGTTACATCCCCACCCACAGCAGCCACCACCCGAACTGGATTAAGGGAATACCCAAAAGTCAAATGATACGAATCAAAGGAAACTGCGGAAACAAAGAAGTTTGTGAGAATCAAATAAATATGCTAATTGAAAGATTTGAGGAAAAGGGATATAAACGAGAAACGCTGGAGAAAACAAAGGAGCAAATTCAAAAGATGGATAGAGGAAAATTATTAGAAGACAAACCAAGAGAAAATAAGGAACAGGCACTCACTTTTATCACCAATTTTAATACCAGATATAAAGAATTTGAAAACATTGTGCGAAAACACTGGCCCATACTCCAAAGGGATGAACAACTGAAAGGAATAATCCTCAAAAAAACAAGATTTGTGTATAGGCGAGGCCCAAATCTTAGGGACAAATTAGTAAAGAATGTTCCAGAACCCCCAAAGAAAATGTTCACGTTCTTGGACTATAAAGGATTCTACACATGTGGTAGATGTAAGACATGTAAAATATCTAAAAGTAGAAAACGTAGAACTTTGGAATTTCAATCAAACGTTACACATAAAAAATATAAAATAAAGAACCTTATAACATGTCAGAGCACGCATGTCACATACCTTCTATCTTGTACCTGTAACCTACAATATGTAGGAACGAACTACAAGACAATTAAAAATCAGATTAGGAGAGCACATAGACAATATAAAGAAGGGTTTTAAATACCACAGTGTGTCAAATCATTTTCGTTTAAAACATAATAGTAACCCTAACCTTTTATCATTTTGTGGTATTGACATAATTGAACCCCATTGGAGAGGCAAAAACATGCGAATTGAAGTATCTAGAAACGAGTCAAAATGGATTTATGAATTATGTACTTTACAGCCAAAAGGGTTAAACATAGACATGGATATAAATTGCTTTATATCAAATCCATAAACTATGTAAACAAAATAGAGTTCCTTTTAATTTATGCCTGAGAAAATTTCAAAAGATGGTTTTAAAGTTTTAAAATAATTTTATAATAATAATTTTATAATCTTATAACATAAATAAACTTACATTATTTAATTAATTTTTATAAGTAAATAATTTTAATTTTTAATGTAACTGAATAAAGATCTCTATTAAATCCAAATAATATTAATTTTAATGGAAATGGTTCTTAGTATCCAAGAAAATAAAGTTTTAAAAAAATTGCATAAATATTTTTAATCGATGAACTGTTGTAATATATATTTGTAAAATGTACTGTATAAAAGCTATAATGCTGAATGAGTGTCAAGCGGAGTTTCTCACGGCCAAAATAATGGACTTTTATGGTGTCACAATTGGGGAAGCCTTACTTAAAATATAGTATGGGGACACGAATACCTCCTTCCGGTATGTCAATTAAGAGGAGGAGATTCATATGCCCATGTATAAGCCACACCGTGAAGTAGGAGCGGCTTTAGACTAATCTGCTGTATAAATAGAGTAGAAAGGAAGTGCGTCCATAGCCTTTGAAAACGTCACCGGATGTGACGAAACGCGTCAGCATATGGACCGCACAGCGTAGCACACGTGACACACGATTGGAACGCAAGCCGGAATTACCGCCGCTCGCCACTCTGCACAATCGTTTTGCATGTCACGGATATCAGCGTGAGATATCCTTGCTGGAATTTGCTGATTTTGCTGCTTATATCATGAAATTCTGGAATAAACCTTCCATTATGGTATTACACTATCTGGAGTTTATCTTTTATTTATTATGACCTGAGCTGCTCTATGGATCCGTGAGGAGGAAAACCATCAGCGGCAGAGGAGGATTCTTAAAGGGTACTTACCATAAAGCCTGGTTGGTCTCAATATTATACGTTATATGAGACCCACTCCATTTGGTAAGTTACCCACCTTACATTATATTGCACGGGAAGAAAGTTTCAAGCACTTTTTGCACTTTTTTACCAGTCACATTTTTTATACCAGTCACTGAAATTTGTCTTGAAAGAGCACTGGCACATTTCCTAAGAAAAGGATTTTTCACGGATTATATTTTATTTTATTTATACCTTGGACATTTTTTGATATATAGTTATACGCACAAAAGAAAATGTATTGATTTATGCATGAACTTATAATTATTGAGTTATTGATTCGCCCAAGCATTTGCACTTTGAGTACACTAGAAAAATAAGAAATAGTTTTTTATAATTTTATATATGTATGGTTTTGGAATATTGATGAATTGATCTGTTTATTTATTAGCACATTGGCACTATTTGCACACAGAGAATTTGATTTATTTTTCACATCAGCAATTTTATATAGATTTATATTCACATAATATATAAAAAAAATTTTTTAGCAAGCGCTGTAGATAGCCCTAAATTTTAGGACGATTTCTTCCAATTACAACAGTTGTAGTGTTTGCTGAATAAGTATTAGTAGCTAACTATGTGATAATTATATGCCTAGATCCCATCCTCTGCAGAGATTTTCCAGCTCTGGGGCAACTATCTAAGCACCAGCAGATGAGAGTGATCATCACTGGGCCAGGTTAAGTGAGCAGCTAACCCTTTACCCACACGGTAGCTGCCACCACGGTTTTAAACAGGAATACACACTGCTCATAGCATCCACTGTTGTGATTATGATGACCTTTTCAAAGAAATGTCTATCACTTGCTGCTATGCCCAGGCAGGAATGTAACAGAGTTTACAATACGGTAGCTTCTTCAAAGAGGCATTCTTTAATTCTTGATTAGAGCATGCCAAGATTTAGCTTAAGGAATTTCAAATATTGTTTTAATGAAATGGAAAAAAAAAAAAACAGTGCAAGAAAATAATAAATCAGATTCATTTTTCTCCTAGGATGTATCTTTTAACCCTACTGAACCCTGTAATAGAAGTTTTTGGTGTCTAATTGATTGCCATCTTCCCATATATGTGTGCAACCAGTTATAAAGGTAACTCCATCATCGCAGGAATTGTGAAAATTATATGAAACGTACCTCTGTGTAGTTTGTTATGTCAATATAGGTCACTACCCCCAGTGTGACAGATATGTATTTGTTAACTATTCTCCGGACTATTTATGATATGCACCTGTGTCAGGTGCAAATCTAATTCAAATGTTTGCAAATTGGTTGCGTATTTGGGAGGGGATTGGTTTTGGTGGGCCAAAAGAACCCAGTGTATGCGGACGTACAAATAGGTGTAATAACTTCCTGTTCTCTTCCTGGTTTTTGTGTAGTGAGGAGCATGGAGTATAGTGTGTTTCAACACATATCATCATTCTTTGCCATTGGCTATGGCAGTTGTAGCTACTGCAGCAGCCCTGATAAAAAAAGCCAGGAGGAGAAGAAGGATACTGACAAGTTGAAGATACTGGGTCCATTCTGTTATTGCAACTAGAAAGGAGAGAGGCCAGTTCAGGATCATCTATAATGATCTACGTGCACATGATGAAAAGTTTTTCAACTTCACTCATATGTCAATGAGCAGGTGAATAAGTATGTGAAAGTTCTACTTTCTCCCCATTCCTCCATCCTTCACGCATGCTACATCCCTCCCCTCCTCATCCTACCTCCCTCCCTCGCCCTACATCCCTCTCCTCCTACATCTCTCTCCTCCTCATCCTCCCTCCTTCACCCTACATCTCTCTCCTCCTCATCCTCCCTCACTCACCCTACATCTCTCTCCTCCTCGACTTCCCTCACTCACCCTACATCTCTCTCCTCCTCTTCCTCCCTCCCTCACCCTACTTCTCTCTCCTCCTCTTCCTCCCTCCCTCACCCTACTTCTCTCTCCTCCTCTTCCTCCCTCCCTCACCCTACTTCTCTCTCCTCCTCTTCCTCCCTCCCTCACCCTACTTCTCTCTCCTCCTCTTCCTCCCTCCCATACCCTACTTCTCTCTCCTCCTCTTCCCCCCTCCCTCACCCTACTTCTCTCTCCTCCTCTTCCCCCCTCCCTCACCCTACTTCTCTCTCCTCCTCTTCCTCCCTCCCTCACCCTACTTCTCTCTCCTCCTCTTCCTCCCTCCCATACCCTACTTCTCTCTCCTCCTCTTCCCCCCTCCCTCACCCTACTTCTCTCTCCTCCTCTTCCTCCCTCCCTCACCCTACTTCTCTCTCCTCCTCTTCCTCCCTCCCTCACCATCTGTGTATATATTCTTTTCAGTTTTGACAAATAGCTTGGACTGATCTACAGCAATTTGGAGAGTTAAAACACCAACTTGCAGAAGAGTGTGGAGCCAGCTGAGCGATTACTAGCCACCTTAAGGACTGGACTGATCTACAGCAATTTGGAGAGTTAAAACACCAACTTGCAGAAGAGTGTGGAGCCAGCTGAGCGATTACTAGCCACCTTAAGGTTAAACTCTTTGAAATACTATGCTATAGTGCATATTTTGATCATAATAGCCATGCCCATGCAGACATAACCCACTTTATTATCTACTTTTAAAACATTTTTATTTCCACAATTTTTTAAGAAAATTTAATTGACCGACAAAAGCTGTGAACATTCTCATAAGTAATAAGAACCAATCAGATAATAATAAACAGGTAACTTGCCACAGGCATAATAACATAGCGGTGTAAACAAAACAATGTTAGAGATTATAAAATGACCCCAAACACACCTCCAAGATGACCACGGCCTTGCTAAAGAAGCTGAGGGTAAAGGTGATGGACTGGCCAAGCATGTCTCCAGACCTAAACCCTATTTTGCATCTGTGGGGCATCCTCAAACAGAATGTGGAGGAGCGCAAGGTCTCTAACATCCACCATGCAATCATGGAGGAGTGGAAGAGGACTCCAGTGGCAACCTGTGAAGCTCTGGTGAACTCCAAGCCCAAGAGGGTTAAGGCAGTGCTAAAAAACAATGCTGGCCACACAAATTATTGACACGTTGGGCCCAATTTCAGCATTACTTAGGGGTGTACTCACTTTTGTTGCCAGCGGTTTAGACATTAATGGCTGTGTGTTGAGTTATTTTCAGGGGACAGCAAATTTCAGTAGGCAATATGGTTTGCAATGGCATAGTTCACACCAGTGCAGTCCATACCAGTGCGTTCCAGTTCCACAAAAAAGTAGAACATGCTGCATTTTTTTCTGCATTAAACTGTACTGGAACGTGGTAAAACGCATTAAAAATGCACCGGAACGCACCTAATAGCAGACTCATAGCAGATGTTAATCCCATCAACTCACACCACCTGTCTATCACCCATTGTTAATTGTGCTAATTAACACACCTATTTTCTGTTAGCAAACTATTGTGGGATGTGTTTATACTTATAATAATGTGTATTGTACTTTGTGAGCCTGATGCCAGTAAGTCTGACTTAGAATGAGATCTTGGATTGTCCAGGTGGCTAGTTTTTTAAATAAGCTAATTTTTATAGTGTTATTATATTTCTGTATACAGTTGTGTTTGTATATGATATTGTGATCAGCCTCACCTGAGTGTATAAAAAGCCTGTTTTCTTGTTTGGTAAACAGTTCCAGTTTTGCAGCTTAACTAGTCCTGCCTAGTTCTTGGTTGCAATATGCGGCTATAATATCGGATATCTATGTTCAGACTGGATGTTTGTATATGACATTGTGATCAGCCTCACCTGTGTATAAAAAGCCTGTATTCTTGTTTAGTAAACAGTTCCAGTTTTGCAGCTTAACTAGTCCTGCCTAGTTCTTGGTTGCAATATGCGGCTATAATATCTAATATCTATGTACAGACTGGAGGAAGCGGTATACGGATGGAAGCACTCAGGCAGAGTGTGGGACGGTTCCGTCACATTGGTGGCAAGCAATGGGATGCTTCCTGCAGTCTAGGACATCCAAACCTCCACCTGGATCCAAGGTCCAGATAACAGAAGAGGAGAGGTACAGCTACCAGCAGCCATGGAAGGAGAATTGGGATGGTATGATTCTGTCCACTGGGAACTCTGGAAGAAAGCGCTAGCCCTTGAGCAGCAACACCAGGGAAATATTTTTTCCCCTCCATCCAGGAAAGGTACTGGTTGCAGTACAAATTAAGAATGCTGTTTTTTGGGAAACAACTGAACAAGGAATGGAAAGCTGTGTTAACCACTTAAGTCCCGGAAGATTTTACCCCCATTCCGACCAGGGGGTATTTTGCGATTCGGCACTGCGTGATTTTAATGGACAATTGCGCGGTTGTGCGACGCTGTACCTAAACGAATTTGGCGTCCTTTTTTCCCCACAAACAGAGCTTTCTTTTGGTGGTATTTGATCACCTGTGCGATTTTTTGATCACGCGCTATAAACAAAAAAAGAGAGTCAATTTTGCAAAAATAGCAATATTTTTCACATTTTTTTATATGAAATTCCCCCCCCAAAAAAATGTAAAAATCAAAATTTTTTAACATTTTCGGCCAATTTGTTTTATGCTACCTATGTTTGGTAAAAAAAATCGCAAAAAGCGTATTTTGATTGGTTTGCGCAAAAGTTATCGCGTTTACTAACAAAGGGAAAGATTTTTGTCATTTTTGTTGTTTTTTTTTTTAACGCGTAATGGCGGCGATCTGCGATTTTTTTTTGCGGTACTGCGACATTGCGGCGGACAGATCGGACCCTTGACTGACATTTTTGACACTTTTGGGGTTACCAGTGACATTACTACAGTAATCAGTGCTATAAATATGAACTGTTACTGTAAAATTACACTGGCAGTGAAGGGGTTAACTTTTTTTGAGAGGGAGGGGTTATGTGTGTCCCTAGGGGCGTGGTTCTAACTGTGATTGGCTGTGGCTTGAGGTTTAGGAACAGTGATCAATGGTCCTACATAGTAGAACCGTATGATCACTATCTATTCCTACACAGGGGAGAATGACAGGCGGCTTGTTTACATCAGCCGCCTGCCTTTCTCCCTCTCCACCGACGATCGCGAGTGACCGGCGGACCCGAGGTCACACGTGCGGGGGGGGGGGGGGGGTCCGTGACCGCGTGAGAGCGGGAGCGCACCTCCGGCGGCGCGCGCTCGCTCCCTAGACCCTCGCAGGCTAGCTATATATATGCACTGTTACTGTAAAAATACACTGGTAGTGAAGGGGTTAACTTTATTTGGGAGGGAGGGGCTGTGTGTGTCCCTAGGGGCGTGCTTTCTACTGTGATTGGCTGTGGCTTGAGCTGTAAGGACACTGATCAACGGATCTACATACTAGATCCGTGTGATCAGTGTCTTTACAGCGAGGAGAATGACAGGTAGCTTGTTTACACAAGCTGCCTGACATTCTCCCTCTCCCCCGCCGATCGCCGAGTGGCCGGCGGACATCGGGTCCGCTGGTCACACGCGCGGGGGGATCCGTGACCACGCGGGAGCGCGCCTCCGGCGGCGCGCGCTCGCTCCCTAGACCCTCACAAGCAAGCAACGTAGCCCTACGTTCGTTTGCCTGTGAGGGGCTGACCGCCGACGTAGATAGTCGTGCGGCGGTCGGCAAGTGGTTAAACAGGCTGGTCAAGGCAGAGATGCGGTTGAATGAGAGCTACAGAGCCCTCTGCTGGTATGTAGCCCAAGTGTGCCCATGGACAGCGGATGGCAGCCCAATGGAAGGCTTTGGCTATGGCAGCCTGCGGCTGTTATTAGAGAGGCTGTCCGAGGTCCCTGACTTTGGGAGGGATCTGAAGTGACGTTTTGAGGAAATCTTGGAGTACACTGAGTGAATGCTGAATGTCTCAGAAGTGCTCTAGGCACTGGAAGATTTGGAGTTTCTAGCCAATCGGGAATGGGAGCTGAAGATCGCCTACAGATGGCTGCTAGATTCTGCTCAGCAGCAGGTCTGAGCTCCCTTTGACTGGGACTATCAGGAAATACCAGCTGACAGCTCTAAAATCCTGGCTGAAGAGTCGGCGATGTGGCAGAGTAACATGCCCATCTCCACCTGCAGCTATGGAGGCGGAGGTCTTATGGCAGATGCAGCAAGTGCTGACTCACCTTGACAATCCTGGATGGAGGAATGCCCTTGTCCAGCAGCCAGATGAGGGTACGGGAGATGGAGCAGCCGGCTCATCTTTTCTGCCACAGATCACAGAAAAAATTGACTTAATTGATTTTTCATCAGAGGATGTACTATTTACTGAACTTTCAACTTAAGCGCTGACAACAGGGCAGAGCTCTGCTAGCCTCTATAGAATGGGATTGGTGCAGCGCTAACACAATTGAATCCACAGTCCATACAAATGTTCAAATGGATCAAATACAAAAGTGCAGTAAACAAAAGTTCATCAGAGAGTGCTCTAATAAAGAAGGGAAACTGTCCACCACTTCAAACTTGGAAAAAGCCCCGAGTGCAGGAACCGCCACCAAGATAATAAATGGCCTCTTACCAAATTGCAATGACCCCCATTACAAGGATCAAAGACAGCCTGTGTGATCAAATCAGTGCCCAGATTGACATGTATCGATTCCCAGTGTTCCCTCAGCAGCTCCGACCGGAACAAGTGAACATAAGGAAAAGAGGGACAACTCCAATAGTGAAGTACGTTCGCAGGTTTATTCAGTAAAAGCAGAGTGGCAACTCACGTTTGCATGAAGAAATCACAGCATGTCTCGGAGCTATACTCTCAGAACCTTTGTTTCCAACCAATAAAATGGCCGCCGTGTCTCCTTGCTGGCCTCAGCACGACGAACCGCAGGCTCCTCCTCCGACCGGTTTCGTCAACACGTGACCTCGTCAGGGGGTGTAGCCTATGGCAGAACGTCTTTCCTTATATGCTGGGTGAGACAGGGCGGAACTCGCTGCGTCCAATCCGGAGCTAGCAGGAAGAGGTCATCCCAAACCATCAACAGGAAGGAGACCAACGACCCGGAACAGGATGTGTGACCTTTGAATGTTAACATCCGGAGCTAAACCCGGAATTGGAGACCGCAAACAGCGATAAACCGATCAAATATTAACATGATTGCACAAGAGATATATGTGCCTTATATTTCAAAGGACTTCTAGTGCATATTTGATCTTAAGAAAGAAACCTTATTTAAAAGAGCTTCAAAACGGGGGAAACCTATAGGTAACCAGGGGAACAGTGCTCTACTCTAGCCGTGCTAGACTTTGCAGGGAAACACCGCCATCTAGCGGCCAGAAACAAAAATTCCCGAGAGTGCTCCATTACATAACTTACATTGACATGAAGGGAAAATTATAAATGTAACTAAAAATGTGAACTAAATATGATACACAATATGACAGTTTAATAGCATCACAAAAAATATAGAATAAAAACATTTAAAACTATCCCACAAATAAAAACAAAATAAAATTATGATAACCAACAGTGCAGAACATACTGAAAACCCCTTCATCAGGCATTATTGATAAAGGAATTAATATCCCAATCTATATTTAACCCGTGAGGGGCGTAGGTCTTCAACCGATAAATCCAGCTGGTCTCTAGTTGTGAGACACCTCTGGTACGGTTACTACCCCTCCAACTGCCTGAAAATTTATCAATGCCTAAAAAGACAGTGCCTTTGGGGTCATTCCCATGACATTCATCATAGTGTCTAGAGACACTATGTTTTGGGAATGCCTTCAGTATATTCGCCACATGTTCCTGCAACCGCACGTGTAACTTTCGTATCATCCTACCCACATATTCACGGCCACAAGGGCAACGTAGTAGGTAGACAACGTGCCGTGTGGAACATGTGATGAACGGCTTGATTTTAACATTACGTTGTGTGGCATTGGAAAAGAACGTCTCAACCCTCCTAGACCTACAAGCATTAACCTTGCAGATGGCACAACCTCTACATGGATAAAAACCACCCCTCTCCTGAAAAAAAGAGATGGTCTTAGGTGGATCCACAATGTTGGGGGCCACTTGAAGCCTCAGTGGAGGCACACCCCTAAAAACGACTTTAGGAGCTTCAGGTAGTACAGGGCCCAGGAGGCTGTCGTTCTTTAGGATGTGCCAATGCTTCCTGATCAATTTTTTAACAGAGAAATGCTGAACGGAGTATGATGAAAAAAAGGCAAACTGAAAATCATCATTACTCTCACGTTCTCGTGGTACCAACAGGTCAGCCCTATTTCGGGAATCTGCCTGCATAAGGGCTGTTTCAAGATCCTGTTCTTTATACCCCTTCTCCAAAAACTTGGACTTCAAGGAGCTAGCCTCCCGCAGGAAGTCCGCTCTATTGGAACAGTTCCTCTTGAGTCTGAGGAACTGACTGACAGGAACGGATCTAAGCCACGACACATGGTGGCAACTAGATGTGTCAATAAATCCGTTCCTGTCAGTCTCCTTGAAGAAAGTAGAGGTTTCAAGGGAACTACCAACCACTTTAATTTTAAGATCTAGAAAATGAATTTCAGATCTACTGCATTCGTGCACCAATCTAATTCCTCTGTCATTGTCATTCAGTGCAGAGATGAATGATTCAAGGGACTCAGAGTCACCATCCCATAGGAGGAGGATGTCATCGATGTACCTCCGCCAGAGAACTATCTCTGGTCTTGGAACGTCACCGATGACATCCTCCTCCCATTTGGCCATGAACAGATTGGCCATACTTGGCGCAAACTTCGCGCCCATGGCCACCCCCTTATTTTGTCTGTAATAAGTGCCATTGAACCAGAAGAAATTATGGGCCATAGTATAATCCAACAGGGATAAGATAAATTGACTCTGAAGACCTAACAAAGTGCTCTGACCCAAGAAATACTCAACAGCCTCCCTTCCATGCTGGTGTGATATAACCGTGTAAAGGGATGAAACATCAGCAGTGGCCAAGATGTAGGTGTGCTTCCACTCTATATCCTTAAGTATATTAATGACTTGCATAGAGTCCCTCAAAAATGAGGGGGTCTTGGTCACAAGGGGCTGGAGAAAGAAGTCTATGTATTTACCCACCCGGGAGGTAACCGAATCAATGCCACTAATGATTGGCCTCCCGGGTGGGTTCACCGCATCTTTATGCACCTTGGGTAGATAGTACATTATTGGCACCCTTGGGGCGGATGGTACCAAAAAGGATTTCTCCTTCTTGGTAAGGAGTTTGCGCTGAAAGCCATCCTCCACCAAGTCGACAAGTTCTTTTTTGTATGATGTCGTAGGGTTACCCCTCAGGGGAATATACGTGTCCCGGTCTGACAATAACCTATTCATTTCCACATTATAGGCCACAGTATCCAGAATGACTATTCCTCCCCCTTTATCTGCTGGCCTCACAATTATGTCCTTACGCTCCTTTAAGGAGCGAAGTCCCCGTTCAAACATATGTGTTTGATGGACTTTTTTGAGGCTAAGCTTATCCAAGTCCTTGGCAACCAAATCTCGGAACACAGTCAGAGTGGGAGCTAGCCTCTGCCCGGCACTGGTAACATCTTCTGTGTTTCAGGGATGGGAGATGATGAATCTGTATCCCTAGTCACCAGTTCCAGAGACAGGGGATTTAATAGACTTTTCTGCTGAGGAGTAACAACCCAGTGAGCCTACAGCAGAAGAGCGTGCATCCAGGCATAGCGCTGCTGGCCTCTGCCTGCATCAATCATTGACCCTGGAGGATTTGTGGAAGGCCACTGACTTTTTAGTTTACTTCCCAGCCCAGCACAACAGCAGCTTCAGGCTTCCTGAGAGAAGAGGTAGCTAGCCTTTCTCATATACCACTGACACGGACATGGTATTTCCCAACAGCAGCATCTGGGGAGTTACAAGAAACTTCTTCAGCTGAAGCACTGGCAACTGGGCAGAGGGTCCAAGACCTCTGCCCCTCACCTGCAGCAGTTCTGGATGCCCAGGGTGAGAAAGAGAAGGTCACTTCCCAGCAGCAGATCAGGATCGGGGGGGGGATGGAGAGGAGGTTGTTGTCCTCCCTCCTCAACAGTCAGCCAGAGTGGAGGAAATAGTATTCCCTCCCCAGCCAGGATCCGTGCACCTGGGAGACAGTGAGAGAAATGTGATCCCAGCAGCCAAATGAGGGAACAGGAGATGAACCAGCCAGCTCATCTCCCTAATGGCAGCTACACAGTTTGTAGCTCATTCTTTCTACCCAGCAGCAGATCAGGATCAGGGGTAGAAGGGAGAGGAGGTTGTCATCTTCCCTCCCCAACAGTAGGGAGTCAGGGGTGAAGGAAGTCATCCTCGCTCCACAGCGGGAGTTTAGGAGATGGAGCAATGGTGGCAGAATCACAGTCTGGGAGTGGGGGAAGCCGGGCTCCCTCCCCAACAGTTAGCCGGAGGAGATGAAGTGAGGTCCCAAGCTGAAGCGCTAACAGCAACTATCAAAATATGGATTTCCTGTGATAGTGAATGGGACTACAGTCTCCACTTGTATACACCAGGGATGCTGGGCAGTCGGCCCAAATCCCCAATACCATGACGGAGTGAGCCCAGCCACCCAGTCCTCTTTCTAGCCTCTGAAAGGACTCCAGGGAGAATGGCCGGTCCGCACTTCTCCCCAGCAGTGGGTATGTTCTACGAGAGAGGCAGAGGTTGGCTGGGTGAGCACTGCTCTGTTTAGGACAATTTGTTTTGAGTACTGTGTGGGTACGAGCATTGGGGGACTGGAACTACAGAATGATTTTGAAGTCAACCCATCTTGGGTCTCCTCCTGTGTTAGTCTCCTACCGAAATGGGAGAGATGTGATGGGAGTCACTTTGGGCGAGGAGCCCGTGGAACCCAGCTTACCTTAAAGGGGTGGGTAAACCCCGGTCTCAGCTCCCCAGGCCCCTCTTATGTGTAAGCCACCCTGTGTCTATTAGGGACACAGGTGACCGAGAAAATGATGGACAACTACTTAACAGATACTGAGAATGTGGTTTGGATTACTTCAAATGGGACAGTAATACTGTATTTATCAACAATATCTCTCAGGAAATATATGAAGACTATTTCTGGTTTGTTTGATTCTGAACTATACATGTTAATTGAAAGAGCTGGTCACATTGATCTCTGTTTCATGTACTCCAATGTAGGATTGGGACAGTTTGCTGCCGCTGGTCTCCTGCTATTGTCTGTTTATTCAGGTGTTATGTGTTTTCTGCTCAACACTGGGAAACTCATAGCAGATGTTAATCTCATCAACCCTCGCCACCTTTCTTTCACTCATTGTTAATTGTGCTAATTAAAACACCTATTGTCTGCTAGCAAACTATTGTGGGATCTGTTTATACTTATAAAAATGTGTATTGTACTTTGTGATCCCGGAAAGTCTGACCTGGAATGAGATCTATGATTGTCCAGGTGGCTAGTTATTTTTTTAACTTCGTGTTTATAGTGTTAATTATATTTCTGCATACAGTTACGTTTGCATATGATAATGTGATCCACCTCACCTGAGTGTGTAGTATATAAAAAGCCTGTATTATTGTTCAATAAACAGTTCCAGTTTTGCAGCTAAACTAGCCCTGCCTAGTTCTTGGTTGCAATATGTGGCTCTAATATCTAATATCTATGTTTAGACTGGAGGAAGTGGTATGCTGACGGAAGCACTCAAGCAGAGTGTGGGACGGTTCCGCAACAGGGACATCTTTCCCTTCACTTATACAATTATTCAAGTATTGAGGGAGGACTATTGTTTCCGTGGAGAGGAATAAGGTAGAAAAGATTTCAAAGTGAGTTGACATGCTGGGCTACATTTGAATAATAACAAATCTATTAAATCACTGTTAACCACCTCCAGCCCAGCCTATAGCAGAATGACGGGTGGGCAGGGGATCAGTTATCCTGACTGGGCGTCATATGATGTCACTCTGACACACCGCATATCCGATCTTGGTAAAGAGCCTATGACGTAGGCTCTTTACCACATGATCAGCTGTGACCAATCACAGCAGTAACCAGGAAGTGCCGGTAATCAGATTTCCTCAGTTCATGCCGACAAGGTGCGAGCAGAGGAGAGCCAAACAGCGGCTTTCCAGACGGGAATTGAAACATTGTCATTCAAAGTGTGACAGTGCTGAAAGCTGAAAATTGATCTGGGCAGGAATGGGGTGAAAGTACTGGTATTGACGTGGTTAAATATGTATAGGCAATTTATGTCATCTTTAAAGCACGGGTCTGTGGCAATGGGGGTGAGGATTCAGTAGCAGTGGAAAGCCATTAGGAGAAAATATTTATGCTAATGGATTTACTTAAGAGCCAGGAAGGTAACACCTGCACAAAGACGTCAGTAATGGAAATGTCCTATTTTTCTTAAGCCACTTACATGTATGTACGTTATACGAGTGTTAGGTATAGCTCATTCATTTCACTCAGCTGCTCACTGCATGACAATAGCACAAAGAAGTGTGTCCACCAATTTGGTAAAACTAGTTCTGGATGGACCCTCTTCATAATGCAATATACCCTTTCTGGCAAACATTGCAATGCAAAACAGGGATTTTTAGTTCACACATATTGCAATACACATTTAACCACTTAAGGTTTGCCCTATAGCAGTTTTAGGGCTACAGGGTGGCACCTGTGTGCCAGATCACATTTATATACGTGATCCGGCTCTACCGGGTATCAGGCGCAAATGCGCACTGGCGGCGGCTCGCTCTCGCTGTGATTATACACAACGGAAGCCGATCATCAGCTACCGCATATTTGATGTCCGCTGGCCCCCCCAAATCATTTGGTACAAATGCAGAAAGCAGATGCAGGGGCAGATGTAAACAAGGCAGATTGCCGTTCTGTCAGCATGGATCCTGTTCCTGCAAAGTAGGGAAAAGGATCCATGTCTTCCCCTAATAAAAACACCTTCCCCACAGTATGCAAACACAAGCTAGGCACACATTTAACCCTTTGATCACCACTAATGTTAACCCCTTCCCAACCAGTGTTATTAGTACAGTGATAGTGCATATTTTTAACACTGATTTCTGTATTGGTGTCACTGGTTCCAAAAAAAGTGTCAAAGTCCGATTTGTACGTCGCAATATTGCAGTCCCACTATAAGTCGCTGATCACCACCATTACTAGTAAAAATAAACAAAAATTTCATAAAGATATTGCATAGTTTGTAGACACTATATATTTTGCGCGAACCAATCATTTATGTTTAATTACTGGGATTTTTTTTTTTAACCAAAAATATATAGCAGAATACATACAGTATTGGCCTAAATTGATGAAGAAATTTTATTTTTACATTTTTTTTATTAGATATGTTTTATGGCAGAAAGTAAAAAATGTATTTATTTTTTCTCAAAATTGTTGGTCTTTTTTTGTTTACAGTGCAAAAAATAAAAAATGCAGAGGTTATCAAATACCACCAAAAGAAAGCTCTATTTGTGGGGGGGAAACAATATAATTTTTGAGTTCAGTGTCGCACGACCACACAATTGTCAGTTAAAGTAAGGCATTGCCGTATCGCAAAAAATGGTTTGGTCATGAAGGGGGTAAACCTTCCGGAGGTCAAGTGGTTAAGCTGCCCAACTGCGTCAAAGTAATCCCTCTTATGGCCAGTCCTACTCTGCTCTGCCAATGCAAACGCTGCTGTGGACACAATGCCAACATGAGGCAACCAGACATACTTTTTAATAAAGCACACCACCCCAAAATGTCTTACCATGCATTTCAGCATGCCACAGTGCATTTGCAAGCTGTGTTGCGATGTCATTAGGAATCCCAACGCACTTTGCTGATGCACATGTGCTATAGCGTGTCAAAATGCCGAAATGTGTATCTTCACTCTCCACACAGATATAAATGGTGGCTAAAAGAATTGATGATATGCAATACAGAGACAGGCCCAACAAAAAACACTAAAATGCAACATTACTAAGTGAATCAGTTCCAGGGTCTGCCTCTTCTCATTTTTTATAACATTATCTTTTTTCTGCAGTATGAATGCACTGAGAACTGCCAGCTGACCATGCCAGTGAACAATCGTGTCCCCATCTGGAAAGTTCTATTTTAGGCCTTTATGACGAGGTCGGTGTTCCCTGGCCTCTGAGTGACGTATCTAGTTTAGCAATCAGAGGAACGTCCTGTATAATGACACCTGCAAGGCACGAGAGGCGATTAAGGAAATAGAGAAGCGGCAGTGGATAAGAGGGTGTTCTACTTTACCATCTCATTGGGGACATGGAGGCCAGATGTTGAAGATGAATTGTCCCAGCTACATATACTTTCTTTTCTAATAATAGAAAATAGAGCACCGTTCTTATCAGCTGACCCTCTCAGTCTGTCAGCTTCTTAAGAAGTCATCAGAAAATCACATTCAGCTAACAAGGAAGAAATTCCCTAAATAGCCAAGACAGAAAGATGCAAGAGATGTGTAGCTCATTCGTAAAATGCAGAGTTTCATACTGAGAATAGCCGTCACCCCATATGTAAGAACTAGGCCTGCTCCAGTAGAGGCTCAGCTATTAGGTTATAAGAAAACGACACTTAGAGGAACATGTGGGCTGCCAATACTACCCATCTCCTGAAAATGCTGCTCACCTGGCTTTCCCTTTTTCACTTAGAGTATGGACAAACCAAAGTGTGAAGTCACAACTCCTAAAAGATGTTGCAAGTCAGTGATTCAGAATAACATCACAGCCCTGCCTCGTCTCCACTCTGTACAAAGAGAGATCACTTTGAATTCATTCATTCAGAAAATGCAAAACATTCTGAGAATGAAAGCTGTGCTGAGCGGCCAACCTTCTGTTTTCAGAATGAAGCAGGGCAGCCACTTGGCACGGGACCTGGAAGCTAGTGGAGATCACTGAAGTGATTTTTAGCTTCCAGGGGCATCAGCAAGATATGGTATATACATCATAGCTCCTAACTGTCCCTTATTTCGAGGGACTGTCCCTGATTCAGAACAAGTTCCTCTGTCCCTCTTTCCTCCTCATTTGTCCCTCATTTTGGTCTGATCTATATAGTTGTATATGAAATGCACTATTTATCTTTTAAAAAGTGCTTCTCAGTGCTAAACCTTTCCTCAAGATTCTAAATTGATGCATTTGTAAATTTCAAAAGCCAATATAAAAGGTAGTAGCAGTGGTAAAAAAAAAAAGCACTTGTGGGTTTTCCAAAAAACATTTTTTGTATAATTTTCCTTTAGGTCTTTTGCACACGGGGCGTTTGAAAAAATGAGCTGCAAAGCCAGTTCTGGCGCCAGGAAAAAGCAGCTGTAAAAACGCGCTTTTTGAAGCGTTTTGTATTGGTGTTAATGTGCGTTTTAACCACGTTTCGCAGCGTTAGCGTTTAGCAGCCTTTCTCTGCCCTCTTCTATTTTGCAACCTCAAATCCAACTACTACAGCTTAAAAACGTCTGATGTGGCCTAACGCTGTATGCAGCCTTTAGCAGCGTCAGGCGTTTTTACAGCTTAACGCTGCTGCTCCAGAATGCACTGGCCCTGGGTTTTTTTTACAGCTTAAAAATGCCTATGTCACTTGCAGCTCCGAAAAGCTCCTAATAACATGGAGGGGCATTTTTAAGCTGCAAAAAAAAAAAAAAAAAAAGCCTGAAGCTCCTAAAAGACGCTGTAAAAACACCCTGTGTGTTGGCAGCCTTAAGGGGGCATGACAGAGGGTAATTCCTATGACTACAACCATTTGCTAATAGGTTTCGCTCATTCTTATCTCAAAAAATTGGTAGGTATTTACTATGAATACATAATTACGTTGGTCCAAGCTGAAAAAATGTAACTAGGTGTATACTATTCACACCTGAAATTCATTTTTAATTGCTGGGCAAGGTGTGGGTACTTTGCATATAAAAATGAACTCTACCCCTTCCCATCACGGCCACTCTGCCTGGTGTAATTGTAGGACCTGACATGACTGTGTTTCAGAAGTGCTGACAGATGACCTGTGTGAATAAAGCCTGCAAACATTGATTGTAATGTTAGCATAACTGGAATATTTTCTTTTAGGCTCCTTTCACATATGTGCTTCTTAGATTGCGGGCAGAATCGCGGCGATTCTGCCTGCGATCCTGAATCATTGCAAATCACGGGACGCCCAGTGTGATTCCGGTGACTTGCAATGGCACCCCAAACACGGCGCGATTTTGCAGTGACTGTCGTCCGATGATTTTCCGTTAAAATCACGCAAACAGAATCGCGGGACGCCTGTCACCCAAAAAAAGTACAAGTACTTTTGGGCAACAGATGCCCCGCGATTCTGTTCGTGCGATTTTACCACAATTCCCAAATGCCTAAAAATTTGTATCTGCAACAATATTCTGGGTGAAGTGGTGCATTATCTGACAGGAATATTTTTGACCATGACTGTATATAGTACATAAGCCTAAAAATGGTTGTAAAGGCTCAAGGTTTTTTTTACCTTCATGCATTCTATGTGTGCATCTCCACACGTGTACAAAAGCAGCGGCTCTCCAAGGTCTCTCCCTCCTCATTGGCTGAGACAGCATTGGCTCCCACTACTGTCAATCCCAGCCAGTGAGCCAACAAGGAGAGAGCAGGGACAAAGCATAGCCATGCTCTGTGGGTGAATGGACACATAGAGCAGCAGCTCATAAATGAGCCTGCTCGGGTGCCCCCATAGCAAGCTGCTTGCTATGAGGGCACTTGGCAGGAGGGAGAGGCCAGGAGCGCTTGCAAGGGACCCAAGAAGAGGAGGATCGGGGCTACTCTGTACAAAACCAACTGCACAAAGCAGGTAGGTACAACATGATTATTTATTTATTCTTAATCTGCCTTAAATATCACTTCATGCAAACTTTGTACTGAGAATTATAAGTGCTCGTTGAGCTCCCTTAAGCACTCCTTGCTAAGGTAGCTATTTGTACTACTGCTGAGCTGCTGAACACTTCAGGGCCCACACTGGCACCCCCTTACACTCACTTATCGTCAGGGCTTAGACTCTGGCACTCCCTTTCTAAGCCTTCTCCACAGGTTAGCTGGCTCCCAGATCCCTCTGACCTTCTGGAGTGGTTGCCTCTCCTAGGTAGACCCCTGGGCAGTTTCGAGTACTCACTTGAATACTCGGAATACTCGAATACTCGGAATACTGTTTTTCCTGGAAACTTCTGCCCAGCAGCTTCACTTGGTCCATGGCACACTGGATCCCTCTCTGCAGCTCAGCTCAACCTTCGTCCTCTACGCCGACTGCCCAGGACACCCTCAATAGCGCTGACAGCAGGAGAGACAGCCGTCACCCTCCTCCTGGGACTCTGCTTCCCGCCAAAGACGCTCTGTCACATGTTCCCCTCAGACTTATATCCGATCCAAGGGGTGCATTGCGGCAAACTCCGCCCACTAAGACAGCTATAAGCCCTGGTGCGCTATTGGCCAGGTTTCCTCCACTGTCCGATAAGAGCCCTCAATGGATACAGTAGGGAGACTCCCCAGACTCAACAGACTACACACTAACTGAATCAGGCCCCCCTGATAAGCAGACAGGGCCACATATATGCTTTTCCTAACACCTATCTAGGAAGGTGCTACAATTGTAATAAATGACGCACAGTACACAATAAAATTTAGCAAGAAGAGACTGAGCAGTGCCAGATCTCCAACTAAAGAAAACATGTTGTCTATCATAGTTGTAATGAAAACCTGCCTCTGTATTACGATGCTCATGTTAATTTATGGCTTAAAGTAACACTATACAATATCCTTTTTCTCTAGAAATATTCCATACACATCCACTATTTAATGACCCTGTAATCTATTTTCATGAAATAATTCTTGCCTCCTTGTATTGTCCTCTGTGAGCTTCCAACCTCCCACTTCTGTTTGTTTGGAACAAGCAGTGCATGATAGTTGTGATCGTGTGCACTGTTCTATACATCCCATAGTTCATAGGCCATAGTGCATTTTAGGAGCAGGCAAGAGAGGGTGGCTACATTCCTACATACAGAGGCCATGGAGAAAGAACGTAGCCACCCTCTAACAGGAAGTCAGATCACAGAAAAAAAGAATAATCTAAAGAGTTTTGGAAAAATTGCACGGTCCCTTCAAAGCATCCTTTCTCAACCTTTTCTACACAGAGGAACCCTTAAAATAAATTTCTGGTCTTGGGGAACCCCTGCTAAAAATGAAAAATCTACAACTCATGACACATTAGTGTGACAATCAGTGGGAAGAATGCTCCTTACTCATCATTGGGAAGAATTACCCCCTTACAGATAGCTAAAAGGAACAATGGTGTCATTGGGAACCTATCTGAGAGGTAGAAATTGCCCATTGCTCAAGGAACCCCTAACCTCAGGAGAAACCCTGGCTGAGAAACCCTGCTTCAAAGTAATACTTGAATTGGCTGGATATTTCAGTCTATAGAAACAACCTTTATATATTTTCATAGGGAAAAAGATATAGCTTGTCTGTAATTACTGTTACTGCTGTGTGTATTTTATAATCTTTAGGCGCCACTTAGTGTCCATTAGGAGAATTGCATGTTGGAGTACAGTACGATAACATACCATACAATATTTTTTCTTTTGTTTACAGATACTAATCAAGCTTTGGTTCAAACAATAACTTTTACATAGCAAATATGGTTATATCTGCAAATCTAAGATCATAAAAAAAAAAAAAAAAAAAAAGATGATGGCACTCACACATAGTCTAACTTTCCCTGTGAAAACACCCATTGGCATTTGGGATCAGACCCACTTAGAGATGTAAAATTTCCAGAAATTTTGAAGCCATGGGGGAAAAAAAAAAAAAACGTTTTTCCTGGAAAGAAATTTAATTTTGTAAAAATATAACAAAATTCAGTGTGGAGTAGTTTTACAACCTGAAAGTCGTTTTGTTTTTTTCCAATAAATTTTTATTAATTTTCCAATATTATACAAATAAAAAAAAAGGGGGGAAAAGAAAAACAATACAACTTAAAACAATACTAACTTAACACAAAAAAAAATTCAATATATACCCTTATATAGTTATTTGTGTATTTTAAACATTTCAAACATATCTAACATATCAAATATTTTAACTATTGGCGACGGGGAGATGAACCCAGACATTCTTTGCTAAACAATACTCGTAGATGTCTAAACCAGGCTTCCTAGAGCAGAAGTATGAGCATTTCCTCCCGAATAAGAATTGGCCTTAAATTTTTTCCACTTAGCCCAAATTTTGTGGCCCCTATCTACCTGCCCCTTGGAGATATAGGTAAGATCTTCCAGAAGTGCCAGTGAATCCACCTTAAGACACCACTGACGGAACGAGGGTGGTTCCGATTCTCCCCATCTGACTGGGATCATAGCTTTCGCTGCGTTCAGTAGGTGAGGTAGAATAGAATGCTTATATGTCCTTAGAGGCTGTGAAGTACAGTGGAAAAGAACACTCCAGGGGTCTCTCGGTAGAAGAAGACCCGTTATCTTAGTGATGACGGATAATATTGTTTCCCAATACAGTTGTATGAACGGACAGAACCATCATATATGGGCATGAGTTGCCACTTGGCCACACTTCCTCCAACAAAGTGGTGACTGTGATGGAAACATAGCATGCAATTTTGATGGCGTGTAATGCCACCTTCTTAATAGTTTATAATTTACTTTCGCTGTTTTGGTGGATAGAGATGAGGACACAGCCATCTGGAGAATCCTTATCCTCTGATTATCGGACAGAGGGATAGCAAGATCATTCTCCCATTTAGCCAAATATCCCGGGTTCTCCGGATAGTATAAATTCAACAGTACCTTATAAAAACACAGATATACCATGTTGAGGTGGCTGTTGGGCCTGGAATATCGCTTCAACAGGATTAAGGTCTGACATTTTACGTAAAGGATGGGGGAGAGAATGCAAAAAATTCACCAGCTGGCCATATCTCCATTCATCCATCTGAGAGGGTTGTCGCGGATATATGATTTCATTTAGGGATTTAATCTGGTTATCTTTAAGGACGTGGTGAATGCGGAACTCCTCTTTAGGTTTCCACTGCCAAAAGCCTTAATCTATAAGGCCTGGTGGAAACAAAGCATGGCCTAATATCGGCATAAGTGGCGAATTATAGGCCCACTGGTCATTTTGTTACACTGGGAAAGTGAAATGGAGTCTATATAAAAGTATTATGCTTGAAGTAAAAGTACAGCTTATTCAGTAAATAAACTAAACTTACTTTTTAAAATTGTATGTTTTTTATTGCTATCGGAATAACAAGGACTGTATATGTTTAGAACATTTCTACTATACATGAGAACAGGTAACCACCCCCTTCCATCATAAGAATATTAAATCTTCCTGCTAATATGCATTTTCAGGTATTGACAACGCTGATCCAGAAGCAAATATTGCTCTTTTAAGAGCTTGATGAATGCTCTCCTGATTTTCAGGTGTAATTTTCTCTATAAAATGAAGGGATTGTGTATTTTGGAAGGCCGTGGTTTGTAACATTTACCTGAAGATGCTGCTGGTGAAGAAACACTTTGTGACAATCCAATGGCAGCAGAAAGAGTGTTTATGGAATGAGAACTCTGGAGGGAAAAAGCTACTTGCACTTTCATTATAGTCCTCATCATTTAATTCCATAAAGTATTTTTCATGCCTCTGGCATGCCAGGATGTGTTTTGTCATCCTTGTAGCATTTGGAAAATAATATTTCAAATAAAATTTGCAAATTCCAGCTTTGCTCTGTGGAAATGTTTCCAGTCTCAAGAAGTTGGTCTCACCATTTTACAGGGAGGAGGAAAAGAAAAACACATTTACTGACCAGACTATAGGGAAACCTTACGTTGTGATGGCATAGAACATTTATAGGAATCATTTAAAAGGTTAAAAAGATAAACTAATACGTCAGACAAATTTACCCAATTGTCAATCAAGACCTGATAGGACAGACACTATCTACTGTATCCTAACAATCACATAACTGTAGGAGGTTCTATATGGAGCCCCCAAGTAGGCCATTCTGGAGTAGTCAGTGGACGGGTGTCAGCTGGTGGATAGAAAGGGGATACAAGGTGTGTACCCTGAAGATAAGTACTAAAAGGAACATTACCTCAGATATATTTAGTGGCAGGATGAGTAGCCTACTCTACTCCTGGGGGAGTCCCCTTAATGTGCCTGTAAAGTAGTGCATATCTACGATGTATGTAGCCTGCTGCAGCAATACTGACATTTCTAAAGGAAAAAATGTCATATACAAATATACATACAAATTTGTGGCATGTACATGTCATACAGGTGCAGATAAATTGGGCCGTTGTTGTTGAGGGTGCCTGAACACCATATCCCTCGCAGCTACTCTTGCTGGGTGCAGGAACGGGCCCTGCTGCTAAAAATTGCGTACAAATTTTGAAATCGCATGTACTTGTCATACAGGTGCAGAAAAATTGGGCCTTGGTTGTTGGTGGTGCCTGAACACCGCAGCCCATCGCAGTTTGGCTTGCTGGGTGCAGGAACGGGTCCTGCTGGTAAAAATTCCATAAAAATTTGAAATCTCATGTACTTGTCATACAGGTGCAGAAAAATTGGGCCTTGGTTGTTGATGGTGCCTGAACACCGCAACCCCTCGCAGTTACTCTTGCTGGGCGCAGAAACAGGCCCTGCTGCTAAAAATTCCATACAAATTTGAAATCCCATCTACTTGTCATAGAGGTGAAGAAAAATTGGGCCTTGGTTGTTGGTGGTGCTTGAACACCACAACCCATCGCAGTTACTTTTGCTGGGCGCAGGAACGGGCCCTGCTGGTAAAAATTCCATACCAATTTGAAATTGGCAAAGATCAAGTGTTGCATGTGTTCTTAACAGTGATCTAGAAGGGGCGCTGTCCTGTCATCTGACCTGGCCAAGGTTGGGTGTCGGCTATGCAAGCCTGCTGGAGTGATGGGGACCTGGAAGGTTAGTATCAGCAGGAACTGAAACTGAAATTGGGCCTTTGGTGTTGGTGGTGCCTGAACACCGTAAACTTTCACAGTTACTTTTGCTGGGCGCAGGAACGGGACCTGCTGTTAAGAACTCCATACACATTTGAAATCGCATGTACTTGTCATACAGGTGCCAAAAATTAGGCCTTTGGTGTTGGTGGTGCCTGAACACCATAACCCCTCACAGTTACTCTTGCTGGGCGCAGGAACGGGACATACTGGTAAGAATTCTATAAAAATTTGAAATCACATGCATTTGTCATACAGGTGCCAAAAATTGGACCTTTGGTGTTGGTGGTGCCTGAACTCCATATACAGTGCCTTGTGAAAGTATTCGGCCCCCTTGAACTTTGACCTTTTGCCACATTTCAGGCTTCAAACAAAGATATAAAACTGTAATTTTTTGTGAAGAATCAACAACAAGTGGAACACAATCATGAAGTGGAACGAAATTTATTGGATATTTCAAACTTTGTTAACAAATAAAAAAACTGAAAAATTGGGCGTGCAAAATTATTCAGCCCCTTTACTTTCAGTGCAGCAAACTCTCTCCAGAAGTTCAGTGAGGATCTCTGAATGATCCAATGTTGACCTAAATGACTAATGATGATAAATAGAATCCACCTGTGTGTAATCAAGTCTCCGTATAAATGCACCTGCACTGTGATAGTCTCAGAGGTCCGTTTAAAGCGCAGAGAGCATCATGAAGAACCAGGAACACACAAGGCAGGTCCGAGATACTGTTGTGGAGAAGTTTAAAGCCGGATTTGGATACAAAAAGATTTCCCAAGCTTTAAACATCCCAAGGAGCACTGTGCAAGCGATAATATTGAAATGGAAGGAGTATCAGACCACTGCAAATCTACGAAGACCTGGCTGTCCCTCTAAACTTTCAGCTCATACAAGGAGAAGACTGATCAGAGATGCAGCCAAGAGGCCCGTGATCCCTCTGGATGAACTGCAGAGATCTACAGTTGAGGTGGGAGACTCTGTCCATAGGACAACAATCAGTCGTATACTGCACAAATCTGGCCTTTATGGAAAAGTGGCAAGAAGAAAGCCATTTCTTAAAGATATCCATAAAAAGTGACGTTTAAAGTTTTCCACAAGCCACCTGGGAGACACACCAAACATGTGGAAGAAGGTGCTCTGGTCAGATGAAACCAAAATCAAACTTTTTGGCAACAATGCAAAACGTTATGTTTGGCATAAAAGCAACACAGCTCATCACCCTGAACACACCATCCCCACTGTCAACATGGTGGTGGCAGCATCATGGTTTGGGCCTGCTTTTCTTCTGCGGGGACAGGGAAGATGGTTAAAATTGATGGGAAGATGGATGGAGCCAAATACAGGACCATTCTGGAAGAAAACCTGATGGAGTCTGCAAAAGACCTGAGACTGGGACGGATATTTGTCTTCCAACAAGACAATGATCCAAAACATAAAAGCAAAATCTACAATGGAATGGTTCACAAATAAACATATCCAGGTGTTAGAATGGCCAAGTCAAAGTCCAGACCTGAATCCAATCGAGAATATGTGGAAAGAACTGAAAACTGCTGTTTACAAACGCTCTCCATCCAACCTCACTGAGCTCGAGCTGTTTTGCAAGGAGGAATGGGCAAAAATTTCAGTCTCTCGATGTGCAAAACTGATAGAGACATACCCCAAGCGACTTACAGCTGTAATCGCAGCAAAAGGTGGCGCTACAAAGTATTAACTTAAGGGGGCTGAATAATTTTGCACGCCCAATTTTTCAGTTTTTTATTTGTTAAAAAAGTTTAAAATATCCAATAAATTTCGTTCCACTTCATGATTGTGTCCCACTTGTTGTTGATTCTTCACAAAAAATTACAGTTTTATATCTTTATGTTTGAAACCTGAAATGTGGCAAAAGGTCGAAAAGTTCAAGGGGGCCGAATACTTTCGCAAGGCACTGTACGTAACCCCTCACAGTTACTCTTGCTGGGCGAAGGAACGGGACATGCTGGTAAAAATTCCATACAAACTTGAAAAAAGTCAGCTGGTCAACAGAGTCTGTGGACAGACGTACCCTTTGGTCTGTCACAAAACCTCCAGCATCACGTAACGTCCATTCAGAAAGCATGCTGGAAGCAGGACAGGTCAGTAGCTCCATTGCATATTGAGCAAGTTCTGGCCAGTGGTCCATCCTCAAGACCTAGTAACCCAGTGGATGCTCACTTGGAAAGGTTTCCAAGTCTGCTCTTGCCCCTAGATAATCATGCACCATATGATGGAGATGCTGCCGATGGTTGCTTAAACATAACAACCCTGGGTGCTGCGGAGGACTAAAGAACTGTTTAAAGGCATCGGTCAGCCGGCCGCCTTCTCTACAACTCCTCCTTTGGCTGAACAATGCCTCAGAAGCACGTCCAGATAATGTTAATCTCCCAGTGTCTGGAAAAGTGTTACACAAATATATTTTTTTCAAGGCCTCCTCAAGTTGTTTCATCCTCTGCTCCCTCTGCAAAGGCAGGATGAGCTCTGCAACTTTACCCTTGTAATGTGGATCAAGAAGGGTTGCCAACCAGTAATTATCCCTCTCCTTGATGGCACGAATCCTTGGGTTCTTTCGCAGGCTTTGCAGAATCAGGGAGCCCATGCAACGTAAGTTTGAGGAGGCATGAGCTTCTGAGTCCTCTGGGTCACCAAGGATGACATTGTCAGGAGCAACCTCTCCCCAATCATGTACAACTCCTGGGGTTTCTGGGGAATAAAAACCATCCCTTGAAGACTGCTGTATGCTATCCTTTACATCCATGCTGCCACAATCCTTCTCCTCCTCTTCTTCATGTGTGTTTTGTGTCCCTGCAGGCATGATATCTGCATAAAGGTGAGGAAAGGAAGTCCTCCTCTTCCCGCTGTTCTGCCTCAAGTGCCCTGTGCATGATTATACGAAGCGTGTGCTCCAGCGGTAGACTAGAGGGATTGTGTCACTGATGCATGCATCGTCCCAGCTCACCATCCTTGTGGCCTCCTCAAATGGTGACAGGACGGTGTATGCATCCTTTATCAAAAGCCACTGGCATGGCGAAAAAAGCCAAGCTCCCCTGAGCCTGTCCTTGTGCCATATTCACACAGGTACTCATTGATGGCCCTCTGCTGCATGTGCACCTGCTGCAGCATTGCCAATGTTGAGTTCAACCTGGTAGGCATGTCAGAAATGAGGCGGTTGGTGGGCAGGTTGAATTCCCATTGAATGTCAGATAAGCGAGCACTGGTATTGTATGAACGCCGGAAATGGCCACAGACTTTTCTGGCCTGCCTCAGGAGATCTTGGAAGCCTGGGTATCTGGTCAAGAAACACTGCACCACCAGATTCAGGACATGTGCCAAGCATGGAACATGTGTCAAGTGTCCCTGTCGGAAGGCGGAGAGAAGGTTGGTGCCATTGTCGCATGCAACCATCTCTGAGCCTGTCCCTGCAGAGCTGACAGAATATCTGCCCCGGCGTGACTCCTATCCCCTAGAGAGACTAATTGAAGCACGGCATGGCATCTTTTAGCCTAACAGCTTGCGTAGCCCCTTGAGCACTGCTGCTTCAGAAGACAATTGAGCAGAAGAGGACACGCCGTGCCGCCGTGCGCCGTGAAGGAAATGTAACATCCCTATCTATGCCTGCTGGACCAAGAGTCAGCAGTAATGTGAACCTTCCTGCTGACTGCTCTGTCCAACGAGGCCAAAACACTACCTTCCACATGACGGTAAAGAGCCGGAATGGCCTTACGCAAAAAGAAATGTCTTTTTGGTACCTGCCACTGTGGTACAGCACAGTCTACAAATTTGCGAAAGGGAGCAGAGTCTACCAGATGAAAAGACAGCAATTGTAGTGCTAGCAATTTGGCCAAGCTAGCATTAAGACGCTGAGCATGTGGATGGCTGGGACAGTATTTCTTTCTATGGTTTAGCAACTGGGGTAGTGAAATTTGCCTGCTGCTCAAATCAAGCGGTGGTATACTGCAAGTCTCTGTGGCACTGATTGCCTTACCATCATCCCTCTCAATGCAGGTTTTTGAGAAGACATGAGGTATAGCAGAGTTAGAGATCCCAGATGAGGAGCAAGGTGAAGTATGCTTGTTTTTATCTTGTGGCTCTTTCAGGTGCTGTTGCCAACGGACTGCATGGAAGGTCGTCATATGTATTGTCAAGCATGTTGTGCCCAAGCGGCTGGTGTTCTGGCCACGCTTGATCCGCTTAAGACAGATATTGCAAACATCAACGCTGAGATCTATTGCACATGTGCTGAAAAAAGCCTGCACTAATGAACTTTTTGAAGTCCATGGGGAATTTGCAGCACCCTGCACCACTGGAGCTCTTTGCTGTGATGCAATAGGTTGGCTACTTCTATGGTGGCCCCTGGAGCACATCCTACCTCATTGGAGTTGTACCTCCTCCTCTTTCCCGTCACTTTCCTCCTCTATCCTATCAGGCACCCAAGTACAGTCAGTGACCTCATCATCCCCCTCCCTCCTCATCACTGGAGAAAACTTGGCAGTATGCTGCAGCTGTGGCAACATGACTGCTAGTTTCTTGTCCCTCATTGTCACCCCCTCTCTCTAGACTGGCGTTATTCACTTCTTCAATCTGGGAACCAACATCACAGCTTTGAAATTGCAACGCATCCTCAAGCAGCATATCACTGACACTATGAACTAATAGTTCCAGTGACTCCATGCATGGTGGTGGGACGACAGAACGAGTAGCTGTGGAGAAGGAGCCTGTGGAACTAGCCGCTTTGGCAGCTGCAGTGGAAGGCAAACTAGTATGAGCGTGGGAGTCAGAGGATGAGTAGGATGAGGACAGCTTATTTATCCACTCCACCAACTCTTCTACATGTTGTGGCTGAAAAACACAGCCAGCACTGGAAAAAAAGGACGGGCGTGCCCCGCCTGCAGAGGATGCACCATGTCTGTGACCACCACTTTTCACTGTGGAGGCTGCTTCCCCTTCTTTTCTATATATAATATATAATATAAATCTATACATATATATATATAGAGAGAGAGAGAGAGAGAGATCAATGTATGCTCTATACTGAACTGACCGATAGATACTCAATGGCCTAATATATAATCATCAATTGATAAACTGCAAATCACTTTCCTCTCCCTGCCTCAACCACTTGCTACACGTGGCTGCTGTGCAAACAGCCTTTATATAGTGTGGGGTGTGTACTTAGCCCCTGAACCATGATTGGCTAAAGGCAGCCTGCCTTTGTCCAATTATGGCAGAGATGATCTGATTGGCCAAAGCATGGAGGTCAGGGTGCATGCTTTGGCCAATCACATAATGCACTGTGCGCTTGCAGAGCATTATGGATGCAGGCGCTCAAATTACCTGCGAAGAAGCACATTTGTTCGTCATTCGACGAACGAGCGAACAGCCAATGTTTGAGTCGAACTTACTGTAGACTCAAACTCGAAGATAATCCCGAAATATTAGTTTCCTAATAATAGAATATTGGTCCGTGTAGATTATGCTGGTATAGTAGTATACCGGGTGGAACTATTCTATTGTTAGACTGAGATTTATCCCTGAGTGGAAATTGTTCCATTTCTAGGTTGAAAATAATATTGGTTTGTGGCAGTTTTTGGCAGAAAATCCAGTTTTCGGTAGAACCGATTCATCTATGACTGAATTTCAGTGTTTAGTGAAACCTATCTGTTTTTAGGTTTAGTTTTTGTTCGTCGGGTGTAGTTATTTTTGTATAGCTTTTTTTTTTTTGTGTAACTTTGTGTAGATTCTAAACCCACCCACGAGTGGCTGTGTAAAATAATCGGATTTGGTGTGTGAGTGGTCACTAAGGTGCTGTAAAGCTGTAAATATACCACATTTGTTGGTGAAACTACAACCAACTACATGGTTGTAGTTTCTAGCTGACCGATACTGCTCCTAAAAGGTTGGTGCAAGGGTGCCCCTGGATGCAGGGCCACTGTATTTAAAGCTGATTTGAGTCATCATGGGGAATGAGCCATCCATGTTAGGAGGGGGAAAGGGCCCCCCCCCCCTGTCAAACAGCTTCGTAGGACATGAGACCCCTTAAAGAGTGGCACAAATGGTCCTAGGGAACAGCTTGGTGCATTCCCTTGGAGGGTACTTTTGATACCTGGGGATGGGAGAAACTCCTCACCGAGTTTAGAACCAGGCTCCAGGCAACAAAAACATTGGAAATAGCGTTATTGTAATAATCAATAAATTATCAGCGCAACCAACTAGTGAAAAAACCAAAGGTGGTATAAACAATTGAAACAGCAAATTAATACTGGTGCAAATAAGTATACAAATATCAGTGCAATAATCCGGCTGCAAACACAAATTGTGTAACACCTCACAAATAATATGCAAATACCTATAAAAGTGCTGCGCCAGAAATACTTAATATATAAACAGGTGATATTGATGGTGTAATAAATATCAAAAGAGTCTAAAATAAAGTCCATAAGTGTCCAAATATAGGTGAAAAGACGAAACTTCCAACAAGGTAGTAAAAAAACAAAGGTGGTAAGAAAATCATAAAAATTTCTTCACAAACACCGCTGTCCCATTACCGGCTAGATTGGTCTCTCACCTCTGCCACAGACCCATAAAGGGTCAAAGATTGCATATATTAGCTGTAGCAGCCTGGGTATTATCCTCTCCTAGCTCTCTCGGACAGCCCAACATAGATCACTCAGGTGGGGACATATATAGTGCTCTCAGTCTGAATACCCATGTCTTTATTAGATATAGTAAAAGGTACTCACATTTAGCGGCACTCAGCGGTGCACACAATGCAGACAGATACACATGCAGCTGGGACAAAGGGAAAGTACGTCGTCAGGTACGCAGGCTCCGCCCCCTATATAGCGCTATTGTGGCTTCAAAGGTCTATAATGGTACATAGGCAAGGTGTACGGAAGGCGGTTTCGATCCGGAAGAACTGCATTATGTATACTTGGCCCGAGGGGATAGCAGAGTCTGGTGATCCAGTAAGGGAAGCCGAGGAAGCTCTCTCTGGGCTAACTCTGCTGAGACAAGCCAGATCAGCTAATAATGTAACTACCACGGTCTCTCCTGAATCTACCATTATCGATGATTCCACTATCGCTACTCCTCTTTCTCCAGCTTCTTCATCTAACAGCACAAACATTGATTCTACTAATAATTCATCTCCTCACACTGTCTCTCTTTCTCAGTCACCACCTGTAACATCTGAAGCCTCTCCTTCCCACTCTTCTGCTAACTATGAGCTCTTTTCAAACGGGGATTTACAAACGTTGAGTGAGTTAAGGCAAATTTTGACTAGAAACAAAAACCGTATGGATTGAGGGATCCATACTAAAATTCGAGACCGGTTATTATTAGTCAGGCCCGAATTCAATGAGATGTCTATGCCCACCATCCTATCCACTCTTTCCGCTATAGAGAGAGAGTTGGATCGGAGGAAGCAGGATAAGACATCTAAGGTTTTTGTTTCTCAAGCCACTTACCCAGAGTGAATCCCAGAGCTAACAGACGAGCGAACGAGTCGAGGATTTAAAGAAAACACCCAACGCAGGAAATCACAGGTTTACTATGGACGTAGAAAGACAGGCCATATAAGACGCAATTGCCCGGATGAACGAGCTGGTCAACGGGGTAAGTGGCAATTTATATCGGATGATCCAGAAACTCTGGTTGTAGGAATGGCTAGCAACAACTATGATTCATCATAGGATGTTGGTAAACCGGTGTCAGCCCACATCAATTTGTTTATTGAGGAACTAAAATATCCCCTCCCTTGCCTCATTGACACCGGTGTAGCGAAAACCCTTTTGAGACCTAAAGATCTTAGAGGCAAGGTTCCCTTATCGGGAGAAATAACACCAACCGTAGGTCTCACGGGTCAGGCTGTGTCTTTGCAAACAACTGAAACTCTCCATTGTAGGCTAGGTTATGTTTTTAGGGCATTGCACATTTAACCACCCAGAGAGTAGAGACCTTGATAGACATCAAAAGACCTCTGAACACTCAGCAATTGAGGGACATTCTCGGACTTGTCAATTACTGCAGAGACTGGATCCCTAATACATCATCCAAACTGGGACCCCTTTACAAATTAACATCACAAACACCTGTTCAATTGTCTGATGACAACTGGTCAATCCTACAGGATTTGACCCAGGAACTCTCCAAAGCACCTGCTTTAGGTCTGCCCAACTATGACCTCCCCTTTTATCTTTTTTGCCATGAAAGCAAGGGCCATGCAACTGGAATATTGACCCAACTACACGGGTCTAGGTACCGACCCATCATGTATCTGTCAACTGCCCTAGATCCAGTCACCCGAAGCTCACTGGGATGTGTACGAGCTGTAGCCTCCTGCCCTATATTGTTACAGAAAGTAGGTGACATAATTTTGAACTCCCCATTGACCCTCTATACTCCCCATTCTGTGCAGGAGATCCTAAATCAAGCCCAGACAAAACACCTTTCTGCTGCCAGATTGACTAAGTACAAACTGGCTCTTCTAACACCTACTAACCTGACTCTCAGACGATGCACCATTTTGAACCCAGCATCTCTTCTTCCTGTTATTGAGGAAGAGAGGGGGCAGATAATGGTGTGAAAAAATTAAAATTTTTAAAACTTTCAAACTAACAATACTAATCTCTCGACCTCTAACCAATTTTCCAACCTAGTAGGACAACACGCTGAGGAGCAACATGACTGCCATTCTTTGATGGAATGGGAATCCGCAGCTGTCAGTCCTAGGAAGGAGACTCCCATCCCAGGCGCTAAGAACCTTTTTGTTCGATGGTTCCAGGTATTTCCCCCTTGATGGTAAGCCACACACAGATTATGCAGCGACTACAGCCAGCGAAGTTGTGGAGAAGTGTTAATTGAGTTCCGTATGTCGACACAAGAAGCTGAGCTGTGGGAACTAGCAAGGGCCTGTGAGATCCATAAAGATCAGAGGATAAACATCTACAGTAAACCCCCCTCCATTGCGGGGGTTACATTCCGGACCCAGCCGTGAAAAGTGAAATTCCGCAAAATAGAAAAACCCTATTAAAATGCATTGTAGGCATGTTTATTTTACTGTCACTGTACGTGTAGAAGCATTTTAAGGTCTTTAAACACACTTTTAAAACAATAGAAACTCATTTAAACACATAAAAGATACTAAGAGACATAGCAAGAGCTATGGAAAACACACAAATATTTCATTTTTAATGATTTATATAGTAAAATAACATTACAAAAAAAAAACGTGAATTACCGGGACCGCAAAAACTGAACCGCGATGGAGCGGGGGATTACTGTATATGGATTTGAGGTATGCTTTTGGGGTGGCTCATGGTTTTGGTCCTATCTGGAAGGCAAGAGGGTTCTTGACTAGCTTGGGGAAACCCTTGAAATATGTGGAGTTGATTGATAGGCTGTTCATGGCCTTCTGCCTGCCATACGAGATGCCCATTCTGAAAGCGAAGGCTCATACTACTAATAAGACTTTGGAGACCAATGGGAATGCCTTGGCAGATATAGCTGCTAAGGAAGGTGCTATGAGCCCTGTGGTGAAGACCCTGATGCTAGCCATCCCCTCTGATGTGTCTCTAAAAGAGTTTAAGTAACTGCAGTCACAGGCGGAAATGCAGGAAGAGAGCAAATGGATGGCTTTGGGGGCCAGCTACACAGGGTCCAGATGACATCTGGAGTCTTGGTGGTAAATGGTGTTTACCAAGATCACAAATCCAATAATGGCCCATTCGGCTCATTATCCAGGTCATCAGTCAAAAATAGTTATGTGTGCATAGGTGTAGGAACATTGAATTGTCCCTGGATTCACTACCACAGCTACTAACTTTACCACTACCTGCCTGGTTTGTACACTGCAAAACTCAGATAAGACAGGCAGTACCGAAACGGCATTTGCCCAAACCGGAATATCCCTTTCAGTGCATAAAGATAGATTACATTACATTGCCAAAGAGTGGGCCACACGAGAATGCTTTGGTCTGTGTGGATATGTTTTCTGGTTGGCTGGAGGCATGATCTGTTACCAAAGCCAATGCCACCAACACTGGGGAAAAGATCCTGTCTGAGTGTGTCGCTGAGGTCTACCTAAAACGATCGAGTCGGACCTCGGCTCCCACTTCACCGGTCAGATTTTTGCAGAGATATGTAAGGCTCTTCACATCAACCAGGGACCAAAAGTAGTGGTATGGTTGAACGGCTAAATTAGATCATTAGGAACAGAATCTCAAAAATGGGGATTTTTGTACTTACCATAAAATCCATTTCGCTAAGTTCATTGATAGACATAGCGCTCCATAAATTGAGACACAGCGCTCCATAAATCAAAACTACTGGGTTATAATGCCTCCTTCAGGAGTAGAACTAGGCAGAATAAAAAACACCTGACTACGCCCATGAGCCGTCCTCAGCTGGTATATAACCCCCTCTCTGCTCTAGGTGTCATGGTCTTACCTTCTTGCTGTTCTCCTTCGTTTGACATGTGCTGGCGGCCATCTTGGTTTCTGGGTTTCTTGTAGCCTCCCACCCTGCGGCTCCTCCTTCCCACTGGGAGGAGCTGGATGCCTAGCTCATATATATAGGAGGTCTGTGGCTTCAGTTCCTTGCTTGGTCCGCCTGTGTTCACATGCTTCTAAGACTGCTGCTGCTTCTGGTCCCTGATCCTGGCTTCGTCTGACTACCCTGTTGGTTCCTGATCCTGGCTTCGTCTGACTACCCTGCTGGTTCCTGATCCTGGCTTCGTCTGACTACCCTGCTGGTTCCTGATCCCGGCTTCGTCTGACCACCCTCCTGGTTCCTGACCTCTGGCTTCGCAAGGACTCTGCCTCGGTTTCGCCATCCGTTTGGACTTTTGCTTTACAGCTTGATTTTCAATAAAGCCTTCTTATTTTCACTTATCTGTTGTTGTACGTCTGGTTCATGGTTCCGTGACATTAGGACCAAGCCATGAATTCTGACGGTACAGGGCCATCCTCGCTACCCACGCTGGTTGCCAGACTTGATCAGCAGGATCACCTGTTGGGTCGGTTCGCCGTGGCGTTGCAAACCCTGCTTGAACGCACGGCTCATTTCGCTCCCGTTGCCGATGGGTCGGTTGTCGCTCCTGGGCCCGCTCCTACTGCCGCTCCGGTTGTTGCGCCAGAGTCTACCCCGACACCTGTTGTTGCGCCTGCGGTGTTTCGGGGTATGACCGGTTCTGCCCCCCTTCCACAGCGCTTTGGGGGAGAGCCAACTCAGTGCCGAGGTTTCCTTAACCAGGTGGGCATTTATTTCGAGTTGCTGCCACATGCCTTTCCTACTGAGAGATCAAAGGTGGGCTTCCTAATTTCTCTTCTTATGGGAGAACAACAATCCGGTGGTTGCCGAGTTTTCCGGTTTTGTTGCTTCTCTTCGGAGGGTATTCGATGTGCCGGCTCGTGCTGCCTCTGCTGCGAAGCTCCTTATGTCCATCAGACAGGGTTCACGATCCGTAGCTGAATACGCCATTGAGTTTCGTACCCTGGCAGCAGAGGTGGGCTGGAATAATGAGGCTCTGGTCGCTGCTTTCTCTCATGGTCTCTCGGATGCCTTGAAGGATGAGGTTGCAGCTAAGGACCTACCAGTGGAGCTCGAGTCTCTTATTTCTTTCTTGATTTTGATTGACACCAGACTCAGGGAGAGACCTTCCTTTAAGGAGAGTCTGCGGAGGCCTCCTAACAGATTGGCGCCTACCTTTGCTGTCCCACCCGTGCCTCCCTCTCCTCCCACGCCTCCTGGGGATGACTTGGCTGGGGGTGAACCCATGCAGCTGGGCTTTGCTCGCCTGTCCGAGGGGGAGAGGGTACTCCGAAGACGCGAGGGTCGATGCATGTACTGTGGTCTCGGTGGGCATTTTCGGTATGCATGTCCGAACCGTCCGGGAAACGCTCGCACCTGAGATCCTGTCGGGGGCAGATCTTGGGTGGAGTCTCCTCGTCCCCGGTTTCCCGTGTTGACAAACCACTGATCACTGTTGTCCTCTCCTGGGTCGGGGGCTCAGTGACGACCCAGGCGTTGGTGGACTCTGGTGCTGGTGGTTTGTTCATTGATAGTGTGTTCGCTGCCGCCAATTCCATTCCTCTGCAGGCCCGAGGTTCTCCACTGGCTCTTGAGGCGATAGACGGCAGACCCCTTCTGCCGCCACACGTGACTCATGAGACCCTTCCAGTGGGGATAGCCATTGGTGCCGTTCACAGAGAGTCGGTCTGCTTCCAGGTTATTTCGTCTCCACACTACTCGGTGGTCTTGGGGTACCCCTGGCTCCAGAAGCATAATCCGACTTTCGATTGGAGATCGGCCGAGATCCTCTCGTGGTCACCGCAGTGTGGGGCTAGTTGCATCCATGGGCCTGTCAAGTTGCTGTGTACTTCCTCGGACTCTCTGTTGCCTCCTGAATACGAGGAGTACCGGGATGTATTCGATAAGGTGCGCGCGGTTGCCCTACCTCCGCACCGCCCATACGATTGCGCCATCGAGTTACAACCTGGTGCCGTTCCTCCTCGTGGCAAGGTCTATCCACTGTCGGTAGCGGAGAATGAGACCATGGAGGAGTACGTGAAGGAGGCGCTTTCACGCGGACACATTCGCAAATCCTCGTCCCCGGCAGGGGCTGGATTTTTCTTTGTGAAAAAGAAGGGCGGTGAGTTGAGGCCTTGCATCGATTACAGGGGTCTCAATCGCATCACGATCAAGAACGCTTACCCGATACCCTTGATTTCCGAGCTGTTCGATCGCCTTAAAGGGGCCACGGTCTTTACCAAACTCGACCTGAGGGCGGCATATAACCTCGTAAGGATCAAGGCGGGCGATGAGTGGAAGACCGCGTTTAACACCAGGACCGGTCATTATGAATCCTTGGTTATGCCCTTTGGGTTGTGCAATGCGCCCGCAGTCTTTCAGGAATTCATTAACGATGTTTTCCGTGACCTGTTGCAGCAGTGTGTGGTGGTCTATTTGGATGACATCTTGGTATATTCTGAATCCATGGAGACCCACATTCTGGATGTCAGACGAGTGTTGCAACGGTTACGAGAGAACAGGCTGTTCGGTAAGCTTGAGAAATGCGAATTTCACCGATCCCAGGTAACCTTCTTAGGTTACATCATTTCCGCTGAGGGGTTCTCCATGGATCCTGAGAAGGTTTCGGCTGTCTTACGGTGGCCCCAGCCCAGTGGTCTTCGCTCCCTGCAGCGCTTTTTGGGCTTCGCCAATTATTATCGGAAGTTCATCAGGGACTTTTCCATGCTAGCCAAGCCTCTCACGGATCTGACCAGGAAGGGCAGTAATTCCCAGGTCTGGCCGCTCTAGGCCATCCGAGCTTTTGAGGCTCTAAAGTCCGCCTTTGTGTCGGCTCCGATTCTGTCGCAATCCCAACCCTGGGTTGCCCTTTGTCCTCGAGGTGGACGCGTCTGAGACGGGAGTAGGCGCCCTTCTGTCTCAGCGTAGAACACCAGAGGGTCCTCTGCTTCCTTGTGGGTTTTACTCCCGGAAACTGTCTTCCGCGGAGTGCAACTATCAGATTGGTGACAGGGAGTTATTGGCCATCGTGCAGGCCCTTAAAGAATGGAGGCACTTGCTTGAGGGTTCGGTGGTTCCGGTCCTCATCCTGACGGACCACAAGAATCTGACCTACCTTTCTGAGGCCAAGAGATTGACACCACGTCAGGCCAGATGGGCTCTGTTCTTGTCACGTTTTAATTACGTGGTCTCCTACCTACCCGGTTCCAAGAACATCAGGGTGGATGCCTTATCACGGCAGTACTCCGACCTGTCCAGGGAGGAGTCGATTCCGACTTCGGTCATACCTCCGAATCAGATCCTGGCCGCCATTCGCACCAGCCTGACCTCTCCCCTGGGTGAGCAGATTTTGGCGGCTCAATCTGGTGCTCCCTCTGGGAGACCCAACGGCAGATGTTTTGTGCCTGAGGAGTTGCGCACTGGGTTGTTGCGAACCTACCATAACTCCAAGACAGCGGGGCATCCTGGAAAGAATCAGCTGTCCTGGGCTGTTTCACGTCTGTTCTGGTGGCCTTCCCTACGTTCCGACATCGCCGCATATGTAGCGGCATGCTCCGTTTGTGCCCAGAGTAAGTCCCCTCGGCACCTTACGTTGGGCCTTCTGCAACCCATAGCCACCGGGGAGCGCCCATGGTCACACCTGGGGATGGATTTCATTGTGGACTTCCCTGCATCCCGAGGCCATACGGTCATTCTCATGATTGTGGATCGATTTTCCAAAATGTGCCACTGTGTTCCTCTCAAGAAGTTACCCTCTGCACAGGAGTTGGCCACGATTTTTGCCAGGGAGGTCTTCCGGTTGCACGGTTTGCCCAAGGAGATTGTGTCGGATCGGGGGAGTCAGTTTGTGTCCAGGTTCTGGCGCGCCTTTTGCTCCCAGTTGGGGATTCATCTCTCCTTCTCCTCGGCCTATCACCCTCAGTCCAATGGGGCCGCAGAACGATCCAATCAGGCCTTGGAGCAATTCCTTCGTTGCTATGTCTCCGATCACCAAGACAATTGGGTTGACCTCCTGCCTTGGGCTGAGTTTGCCAGGAACACGGCGGTGAACTCTTCCTCTGGGACGTCTCCCTTCATGGCCAATTATGGGTTCCAACCTGCCGTGTTACCGGAGGTATTCTCTCCCCAGGAGATTCCGGCTGTGGAGGATCACCTTTCCGTCCTACGTGCTTCTTGGGTACAGATCCAGAAGTCCCTTGAGGTCTCTGCGCAGCGCCAGAGACTCCAGGCTGATCGCAGACGAGCGCCTGCTCCTTCCTACCAGGCCGGAGACCGTGTATGGTTGTCCACCCGCAACCTCAACCTTCGAGTGCCCACTCCCAAGCTGGCGCCTCGCTTTGTTGGTCCCTTCCGAGTGCTTCGCAGGGTAAACCCGGTAGCCTATGCCCTTGCGCTTCCTCCTGGCATGCGGATCTCCAACGTGTTTCATGTCTCCCTGTTGAAGCCACTGGTGTGTAATCGTTTCACTTCCTCGGTTCCTCGGCCTCGTCCGGTCCAAGTGGGCAATCGTGAGGAGTATGAGGTGAGCAATATCCTGGACTCACGCCTGGTCCGCGGTCGGGTGCAGTTTTTGGTTCATTGGCGTGGTTATGGTCCAGAGGAGCGTTCCTGGGTTCCCTCCGCAGATGTCCATGCTCCTGCCTTGCTCCGAGCCTTCCACGCACGCTTCCCTCATAAACCGTTCTTTACTCCGCGGAGGAGGGGCCCTTGAGGGGGAGGTACTGTCATGGTCTTACCTTCTTGCTGTTCTCCTTCGTTTGACATGTGCTGGCGGCCATCTTGGTTTCTGGGTTTCTTGCAGCCTCCCACCCTGCGGCTCCTCCTTCCCACTGGGAGGAGCTGGATGCCTAGCTCATATATATAGGAGGTCTGTGGCTTCAGTTCCTTGCTTGGTCCGCCTGTGTTCACATGCTTCTAAGACTGCTGCTGCTTCTGGTCCCTGATCCTGGCTTCGTCTGACTACCCTGTTGGTTCCTGATCCTGGCTTCGTCTGACTACCCTGCTGGTTCCTGATCCTGGCTTCGTCTGACTACCCTGCTGGTTCCTGATCCCGGCTTCGTCTGACCACCCTCCTGGTTCCTGACCTCTGGCTTCGCAAGGACTCTGCCTCGGTTTCGCCATCCGTTTGGACTTTTGCTTTACAGCTTGATTTTCAATAAAGCCTTCTTATTTTCACTTCTGTTGTTGTACGTCTGGTTCATGGTTCCGTGACACTAGGTAATCAAGGGGTGGGTGCTGTGTCCGTCGAACTCAGACAAATGGATTTTACGGTAACTACAAAAATCCCATTTTCTCTTCCATTCATCAACGGACACATCCCTCCATAAATCATAAATACTGGGACGTCCAAAAGCAGTGCCAAAAGAAAAATGAAGGGTGGGGAAAAAACCCAAGGCTAAAACAGAGCCCTTAACAAGGACACAGGAGCCTTAACCAAGTCACAGGAGCCCCGTCTGAAAAATAAAATAAAAACACCTGTCAAGAGGGAACACCCCCTCTTAAACAGCAGCCTGCAAAACTTTGCAGCCAAAAGAAGCATCCGCAGATGCCAAAGTATCTATCTTATAGAATTTTGTGAAGGTATGCACCGAAAACCAAGTGGCTGCCTTGCAAACTTGCAATATTTGTGCCCGATGACGAAAGGCCCAAGAAGTACTTAGCTCCCGAGTAGAATGCGCCGTGACACAGAAACGTGAAACCTGACCTTTAATGGAATAGGCCTGAGTCACCGTCTGCCTGATTCATCTGGAGATGGTAGCCAAAGAAGCGGCCAGCCCTTTTCTTGGTCCATCTGTAAACACAAAAAGTGAGTCTGACCTCCAAAAGGGCTCAGTAGCTGCCAGATAACCCAAATCACCAGAACCACATCCAAGGTATGCAAAGCATATTCCCTGGGATTAGCCAGCTTGGGACACAAGGAAGGCAACACAATGTCCTTATTCAAATGGAAGTCAGAGACAACTTTGAGCAGGAAGGATGGACAGGGATGAAGAACCACTTTATCCTTATGGACCACTAAATAGAGACCTCGACAGGATAATGCCGCCAATTCTGACCCTGGGGGCCGTGGTAATAGCCACCAAGAATGTCACCTTCTGGGATAGCGTAGGCAAGGGAATCTCCTGAATATTCTCAAACGGAGGTTTCTTGAGAACCGAAAGTACTAAATTTAAATCCCATGGTGGCAAAAGAGACCATACAGGTGGAGCCTCATGTCGAACCCCCTGAATGAAGGTACGAACTAATAAGTGCGTGGCTTGGGGTTGCTGAAAGATGATTGCCAGGTCAGACATTTGGCCCTTGATGGTACCCAAGGTCAACTTCTGATCAACAACCTGTTGAAGAAAGGTTAAGACCTGATCCACAGAAAAGAATCGAGAATGAGCTCCAATTGACTCACACCAAGAAATGTACGCTTTCCATGTACGATGGTATATCATGCTGGAAGACGACTTCCTCGCCTTCAAGTAGGGATCACTAATCCAGACAGACTAATCCTTATCCCTCAGTACCTGGCTTTCAATAGCTAAGTCATTAAAACCAGTGACTGTAAAGAAGGATGGTAGATCAGCCCTTGGGACAACTGGTCTTCTCTGAGAGTAGGTACCAAGGGACATTAATGGCCATCAGATTGATTGGAAGATCCTCACCCTAGATTCCTCACAGGAATTGTGGAAGAAGCTGATTGTGAAAGAGCCGAGGATGATAATGGCCTTACCATGGCCCTTGGATGCCTGCGGCATCTGCCAGAGGAACCCGTGATCTCGCCACGGACCTCGGTATCCTCCTGTTGAGCCGAACCTGCTAAAGGAGCTGCATGTAGTACTGTGCAAACAGAACTGTCTTGAAGGTGGATACCACCAGACTTAGAACCTGTATGCAAAATGGGAGAGAGAATTATCTGTGTGACAGCAGCCGGTGAATCACAGCCTGTGGTTCCTGAAGTTTGTCCAGAGGAAGGACCACTCTGGTCAGAGTTAGAACCAGACCTAGGTAAATCAATTCCCTGGACAGGGATATAGGGGACCTTAGGCACATCACCTGTACCTTTGCAGGAATGAAATCCACACAAGGAGACCCAGGACCTAAAAAAAACTAAAAAAGGACAAGCTTTGTCCCCCTTTCTGGGTACCCCCAAAAGAATAATTTCATGGATTCCCTTGACGCTCATGAAGGAGGTCCATGAGGCTGGAAAACAGTGAAGATGTCCCCCCACCCCAATAATGGGTGAGGGCAGACCTTCATGCTGAAGGGGTCTTGTCTGCGGGTCTGGAGAAGCTAGCTCTAGGCTTACCAGACCAAGGATGCTTGGAACCTCCCGGGGAAGATTTGAAAGATCACTTTCCCTTATACTCCATCCCAGAAGCACAATATAATTTTTTTATATGCTGAGGAGGGTGGCCCCCATTTGCGACGAAGCTCCTTCCCTGTCCTAGACTATGCCAGGAAGGTACTCTTCCCCCTCTTGATACCCTTAATGATGTCATCCAGAGTAGCCCTAAACAGGCAAACACCTTGAAAGGGCAGATCAGCGAGAGTTTTCTTAGAGGCTTGGTCTGCGGACCAAATCTTAAGCCACAGCACGCACCTAATCACCACCGCTGAAACAGAAAATTTGGACACCACAGGAGCTGTATCAACAGCTGCATCACAAATAAACTGCAGCCCATGGACCAACTGGTCCACTAAATCAACATAAGCAGCGGGGACCTGCTCAACCCCCAGGCCCTGGCGCAAAACCTTGGCGCATTCAGTTAGGATCTGAGACACCAGGGCTGAGGCAAAGACTGGCCGCGATGTCGAAGCAGCCACAGTAAACATGCTGCGTGCCAAAGCCTCCGCTTTCCTGTCAGCCGGGTCCTTAAAGGACGGGGATTCCTCTACTGGGATCATGGTAGCTTTGTTCAACCTAGAAACAGGAGGGTCCACCACTGGTGGACTAGTCCACTTTGTAAAAAGTGACTCCTCAAAAGGGTAACGTACAGCAAAACGTTTGGGGACCACAAAGGGTCATTTTGGTTGTTCCCATTCCTTACAGGAAAACCTGTCAAAATAAGGCACATAAGGAAACACCTTTGGAGTGTGAGGTGACTTATGCATATCAAACGACACAGCCACGTCAGTGGCTACATCGGCCGCATCCTCCATTTTTAACGTCTCACACACACTGCAGTGATAAGTGCGTCTAGCTGAACTTTTTTTTTCGCTGCAGCAACCATGGAGGAATAATCCCCACTATTGGCTGGACCAGGGGGTGTGATATTAAGCTCCCCTGGACAGGCTGCATCCACGGGGGCACCAGACTCAGAATCAGATGAAACAGACTGAGCAGGGAAAGGCGGGGGACACTTCCTCCTGGGCCTTTGCCCACACACCACTTTCACCTGGGACACTAAGGACTGCAGGACCACTGTCAGTGCAACCATGGGAATCTGGGATTCCGAGGGACCTGCCACCTCCATGAGGGGGGGTCAGTGGGGGAGATGTGACCCCGAGGCTCCATAAGGAAAGGAAGACCTTGCAGTACAAAAATGATCTTTTGGCACCACTAAAGAATCCCCCCAAGGCTCAGGGTACCTATCAGCAGAGAAAGAGATAACAGGGACCCTCCAAGGACTTACCCTACCAATGAAGCGCCGAGAATTCAGACCCAGCATCACCATGGACGCCATCCCTGTTCATATGTCCCGTGCACAGGAAGAATAAACTGAGGAGGAAGAGGAGGAGCTTCGGCATCCCCATGAGGCTTTGATCGTCTCCAGCATCTCCTGTACTAAGGGAAAATGTCCCCCGTGATATCATTGGGCTACACAAACATGACTGCTAGCTGGAGACCAGCCAGACTAAGCAAAAATTGCCGCCATCAGCTACAGATGCTTAAGCATGCTGCCAGGATCTTTCTTGCGCCCTCTGCAAGGGGACCCCCCTCCGAAGGTAGGACACACATTAAGGGAGACTCCGCTGAGCACTCTGCACCGGTCTCTGCATTGGGACCCCCCTGCACTATACCCACACTGCAAACAGTAGGGCATGCACCTAGGGGCCTCCTTCACTGGGACCCCTCCAGACTACCAGGGCAGGACGTACACTATCCCAGGACCTTTACAGAGTGGGGATAGTGGGGGAGACCCCAGGGGTCTCTGCTGCATCCTCTGCCCTGGAACCCCCACCAGACTCCAGGTCCAGACAGAAAATCTACACACCCCTGTTAAAATGTCAGGTTTCTGTGATGTAAAAAAAATGAGACAGAGATAAATCATTTCATAACTTTTTCCACCTGGGGGGGGGGTAAAAATAATGTGGTTGCATAAGTCTGCACACCCTCTGATAACTGAGGATGTATCTACTGTATGTTCAGAATTAAGCAATCACATTCAAACTCATGTTAAATAGGAGTCAGTACACCCGCTATAATTTAAAGTACCTCTGATTAACCTCAAATAAAGTTCAGCTGTTCTAGTTATCTGACATTTTCTTAGTCGCATCTTACAGCAAAAGCCTTAGCTATACCATGGAAGACAGTGAAGACAGTTACCATCAAGTGGAGAAAATATGGCACAACAGTGACATTACTAAGAACTGGATGTCCCTCCAGAATTGATGAAAAGATAAGAAAACTGGTCAGGGAGGCTGCCAAGAGGCCTACAGCAACATTACATTACAAGAACTGCAAGAATATATGGCAAGTACTGGCTGTCTGGAACATGTAAACAATCTCCCCAATTCTTCATAAGTCTGGGCTATGGGGTAGAGTGGCAGGAAGGAAGCCTTTACGAAGAAAAACATCCAAGCCTGGCTAAATTTTGCAAAAACACATCTGAAGTCTCCTAAAAGCATGTGGGAACATGTGTTATGGTCTGATGAAACCAATGTTGAACTTTTTGGCCATAATTTCAAAAGATATGTTTGGCGCAAAAACGACACTGCACATCACCAAAAAAAATACCATACCCACAGTGAAGCATGGCGGTGGCAGCATCATGCTTTGGGGCTGTTTTTCTTCAACTGGAACAGGGGCCTTAGTCAAGGTAGAGGGAATTATTAACAGGTCCAAATACCAGTCAATATTGGCACAAAACCTCCAGCCTTCTGCTAGAAAGCTGAACATGAAGAGGAACTTCTTCTTTCAGCATGACAACAACCCAAAGCATACATCCAAATCAACAAAGGAATGGCTTCACCAGAAGATTCAAGTTTTGGAATGGCCCAGCCAGAGCCCAGACCTGAATGTGATTAAAAATCTGTGGGATGATCTGAAGACGGCTATGCACAGGAGATGCCCTCACAATCTGACAGATTTGGAGTGTTTTTGCAAAGAAAAGTGGGCAAATACTGCCAAGTCAAGATGTGCCATGCGGACAGACTCGTATCCAAAAAGACTGAGTGCTGTAATAAAATCAAAAGGTGTTTCAATAAAAGTATTAGTTTAAGGGTGTGCACACTTATGCAACCATATTTTATTTTATTTTTTCACTTCCTTCCACCTAAAAGATTTTAGTTTGTTGTTCAACTGAGTTGTACAGTTTAGAGGTCACATTAAAGGTGGAAAAAGCTCTGAAATTATTTATCTTTGTCTAACTTTTTTACATCACAGAAACCTGACTTTTAACAGGGGTGTGTAGACTTTTTATATCCACTGTGTGTGTGTGTGTGTGTGTGTGTGTATATATATATATATACACACACACAGTAAAACCTTGGATTGCGAGCATAATTCGTTCCGGAAACATGCTTGTAATCAAAAGCACTCTTATATCAAAGTAAATTTTCCCATAAGAAATAATGGAAACTCAGATGATCCATTCCACAACCATTTATTCATAAGTCTTTCAGTTTATAGTCTATATACAAAGATTATAGCAATGTGATAGGTTGTGTCATCATAAAATCTCCATCCACAAATGGCGCCTCCACTAGGGGATTAGAAGCAAAATCTAGCAGAGCTACAGAGTATAAAAGAGAAGAGAGGCGCCTCTAAGTGTAGCAGTATGGGGACATTTAATGAGGGTTCAGCATTTAGTAACTCACATGGTTGATGATTAAAGGCACATCTAAGCATGCAGGCATCCGGGGTAAAGCTGTCCACATAGACCATCTTCTGAACTACTGGCTCTCACCGATGTCAGTCTGCAATTGTGATTGGGAAGACTACCCTGCAGTAGAGCGATCTGAAAGCGAGACTTTGAATCGCTCGTGGATCGCAGCGTGGAAGGGTGTGATGAAGATGGCAGTGCGGAGGAAGGTCTATGTGGACAGCTTTACCCCGGATGCCTGCATACTTAGATGTGCCTGTTTAATCATCAACCATGTGAGCTGCTAAATAATGAACCTTCATTAAATGTAACCATATTGCTACACTTAGAGGCGCCTCTCTTCTCTTTTATACCCAGTTGTGACATGACGCTACTTGTATATCAAGACATCGCTTGTATACCAAGTCAAAATTTATTTTAAAGATTTGCTTGTCTTGCAAAGCGCTCTAAAAGCAAGGTTTTACTGTATATAAAAACCCCACCTGTTGAAGTCTAGTTAGTAGGATCTATAAGGTAATATACCATCCCCTGACATCTAGATATATATACCCATTTCCTGCAGTTTAGTGATATATATATATATATTTTTTAAACATATTATACATTGAACAACCCCCGGAGATCTAGCCGGAGGTCTAATCCCCTCCATGGAAGCATGGTGTGAAATGATTTTGTCCAAATAAAAACCTTTCTGCTATTCTATTTATCACAAACTCCATTCAGTGCCTAAACTTTATCTTCACCTCCAGACGTTAATACCATAATCTTTAATGAGTAAAATATGTAAATTATGCAATAGGTAATGACATTACACACATTCATGAGGTTGATGCAGACAACCTTTCAATATGCCACAAACCTCCTAACACTGAGTTGACGGAGTTATAAAGGGGGAGCTGAAAGTGTCATTGTTTTGATAACGTGAGTCATTTATGAACTATCTGCATTTCACCAGAGTACTGAGTAGCTGAATAGCTGAACTTCCAGTTAATACGCTGAGGCTTAACTGGAATAATATGAAGTTAATTATTAGCACAAGGTATGCACATTTAAATATGATTTACAGCATGGTTAGTCCCTGTCTGCGGCTTTATTTCTGCTGTGATACAATAATAGGAGGTGGCACCTCTCCAGCCACTCATTCCTTTACTGGAACTTACTTCACTGTTGGAGAGGAGAAAACCTGGGCTCTCGCTTTAATTCAAAGCATCTGATCTCGCTCCCCATTATTTTTTATGGACTATAGTTTAGGAAAAGAACATCTGCTAAGAAATGTTAATGGCTTTGATCATCCTTCAGGAAAAAAAAAAAAAAAAAACAGTAGCAAAGTTTTGCAGACTACCCATTATCTTGTATACTGGGTTAAAAAAAAAAAAAATGAGGTTAGGTCATTAAAATTATCAAAAACTTTTCCTAGTAACTTATAATGGCCACTGCTTTACTGCACAATCCTTTTCTCTTTTTTTTTTTTTTCCAATAAAAAGCTTTATTGCAAGAAATTCAAATACAAACATAAGCTTTAACTCCTTTTCTCTGCTGCCGCTACTTAGATGTGTTGTCCATCAGCAATAAGCACAACATTTAATGGAACATTATTTTTGCAGTTTTGAGTTTGCTGATATTATACTGAAATTCCCCCTTCATTGTTTTTTCTTTGTAGGCAATGCAGGAGAATATTGACCAAAAATTCTACTTAGAATGCTATAAGAGCATACAATACATAAGGTCTTATGCATATTGTAATACCTTGTTTGTGACCCTCAGCGACTTTAAAATGCCATTAACCACATGTAGTGGCCCATCACATTGTTCATATGTGGGTTAATCATATGCTACAGCCCAAAGGAATTTAAATACCGCTGGCCATATGGAGTTAATATTGTCTATACATGGATTGGATTCCCTTACGATCCATGAGAAGATCCTTTAACAGGCTTTGAACAATTTTCAACTACATACTAGTCTTGGAATATATCCTACCAAAGGCTCCCTTTTAGGAATCCTGAAGAACATCAAGTTACAAGCTATATATTATAATAAGGAGGAGGAATGTTTATGTTTTTGATCCGGTTTATGTAGACTGTGCCACCCACTGGGGAACACACATTTATGAACACGATATCACATTTTTTCTCATTTTTTTCCCTCTTTTTGGGGAGGGGGATGCTTACACCATTTCCCTGAAGCTGCCATGGTAGTGTATTTAATAATTGGCCAATTAGGATTTATATATAAGAGCTGCCTGAAGGACCTAAGGCTTGAAGCTGACATCAGATGAGGCCTGAATACCCACTTAGTAAAAATTAGAAAATTTGAACAGAAAACCAGGCCTCAGGCCTGCAAAACTGAGAAACAATTGCCTGATGCCAAAATGGCCTGGAAAGATTCAGACATCCAGTAGAGTGCACTTTGACAGGAAAACGTGGGACCTTGTCTTTAAGACCATAAGCTTGCACATATGTGTCTAAGTCACTGGGAAATGGTGGAGTGAGAAGCTGGTTTCCCTTTACAGTTGTAACGCTCCTGCATTTTACGTATGATGTGGATTTTCAGCTGCAGAAATATTCCACTTCAGTAGTCATGTAGAGAAACGCTGAGACACCAATCCCAACTCTCAATGACTCATCATGTGTGGATGATCTCAATTCAGCAAGTAAATACACACACTCAATAAGATGTTTCCTAGAGTGACTTATGTATATAGTAACACAGTGATGATAGGCTGAAGAGACAGGTTGGGTAGAGATGGTAGATGACAGACACTTGAAAGGAAATGTTCTTGAAAATAAGATAGTAGCAGATGGGATGCAGATAGGTTTAGCAATCATGTATGGTAGCAGATGACAGAGTAGCAGGTGGACATACAAGAGAGATCAACCCAGTGCAAGAACAGGTGGTAGTAGGCTCAAGAGCTAGCAATCTTAGATAATGCAGATGTAGTAATAGTCCTTAGTATTTAGAGCTAGCTAGTGTAAGCTTTAGTATAAAGGTTATAGAGATTTCCCCTGTGGGGTACTTATCACTAATAGCAATGTAGCAGAGGAGAGGTTCGGCAAGAGCGGATGATCCGGTAGCGGGATACAGGGATCAGCGCAGCGTTGTTCCGACAGCGAGGTATGCTTGCAAGCATGAGAGCTTCAAGACAGGTTAGCATCAAGGCACAAAGCAGTTTGAACGAACACATGTGAGTGAGAGCCGGCGATCTAAATAGCCATCCAGTCCGGCGCTCAGTGATGACAGCATCAGTCTTAAAGGTGTATGCGCACCTTACCAAAAGAGAATGGTGGGGCGCATACACTTATGAAAGAGTAATTAGGGTACCCAAAGGTACCAGAACATTACAACAGTGACCATCAGGAATGACAAAAAGAGGTGTCTTTCTAATGAAAGAAGTAGCAGAAGAGGTCAACCCACACCGCATGACATATGTTCAGGCAGTGAAGGGATAGAAGAAGACGGAAGAATAATGTCCTAGATTAGGTGAAAGGCCAAAACCACATTAGTAAGGAAGGAGGCTATTCAATACAGCACACCTGCTGAACAAGACAGAATTACGAAACGCATCAGAGGCATGACCACGTGACCTTAGCACAGGAGACACTGCATTGTCCAGTACCACCCGGGAATCACCACCGGACAGCTGGTGATAGGTGCCAGATGACCAGTGTTTTGGATGATGATGACATTAAGAGAATGCGGTTGTTGTTTTTAACCATGTAAGTGAGTTTTTATTGTGTGCCATGTGAAATAAAAACCTAAACAGGATTACACTATGCGTTGCTGTATGTGTTTCCCAAGAGCACTGAGGATCGGAGGAGGAGGCAAATTCACCTAATCATTGAGGAAGCCCCTTTAGGATCTCAGGCTGAGGATTATCGGGATTATTGGGTCTGAGTGTGCCTATATAACAAACGTTATTCCTGTGGCTGGAGTTGGAGGAGAGAAATGTGTGGTTATATCGAAAAGCCCTGATTCATCACCTGTTGGCGAGTTTGTATGGTGAAGGGGAGAGGATAAGCACAAGGTGTGGTGGAAGCAGTACACATCACTTGATTCCTAAATAAGTCACTTTAAAAGCACATGGTGGACTGAATCTTAAACTTCTTTGTGTAAAGTTTTAGCGCTACTAATGTGGTGATCAATTGAGGACTTTTTTATGGACTACTTTTTTTTACTACATATTATGAGGTATTCAGAACTACTTTGTCCTTGCGTAGGAACAAACTGACTTCTTTACAGGACAATCAAAAAAAAAAAAAAATGACCCCTACTAAAGAAGTCAAACGCCCACAGCGCATGACGACACGTGTATAGGGGGCGGGGACTCCAGACGGACATGATCCAGGAAGCTTCCTGTGTCTTTCTCTCCGCTTGTTGCAGTGCCTCCTTAGCCCGCACAGCTGATGTGCATTAACTATGAGTGCATTTCTATTACTTTTAATAAAGGTTTTCTACAGAGAGCATTAGATCTCCCTCTTCCTTTTCTTTTTGACCATACACTGTGAACTGGGAATATGGATCGGGAAGACATAGCCATTCATTAACCCTTACAGTACCTCAAGACTCCTAGATTTGGTAGCGTGACCCTGCATATCTCCCTAGGATATCAAGCGCTTATGACCTAGTGGTAACACACTGGTCATAACTAGGGTTGAGCGGACACCTAGATGTCCGTGTTCGACGGGTTCGGCCGAACTTTAAAAAAAAGTCCGGGTCCGTGTCCCGGACTTTTACCGAACTTTTCCCGGACACCGAACCCCATTGAAGTCAATGGGGACCTGAACTTTAAGGCACTAAAATGGCTCTAAAACACCAAAGGAAAGGGCTAGAGTGCTGCAAATGGCAGCAAAACGTAATTAAGAGCATGGCAAGTGCTCTGCAAACAAATGTGGATAGGGAAATAACTTAAAACAACAAAAAAAAACAGAAAAATAAAACAATGTTCTTCTTCATCTCTGAAGGACGAGGCCCATATGGAGTAGGAGGGAGGTTGAGGTGGTGGTGGATGTGGCGGTGACATAGGCGTGCGCACAGGGTGTGCTGGGTGTGCCTGGGCACACCCTAATCACCTAGGGCACATAGCATTGCCAGTGAGGAGATGGGAAAGATCTCCCTGGGACCTGCTCTGCTCTATTTCTCCTTGCCTACAGGTACATGGCCCCGATACATTACTCTCCCTGCTGGCAAACACATGCATGTGTATTTCAACTTTGGGGTGCACACCTTAATGCAATAGGCTGCGCACACCTATGGGTGGTGTAGGTGGAAGCGGCGGTGGAGGAGGACCAGGGCCGGATTAACAGCATCATGGGCTTGGTGCTGAGGATTTTGAAGGGCCTTAAGGGCCGTGCCTTGCCATGCACCCAGAGGAGGAAGGGTGCAGCCATGCATGCCTAATTCAACATGGGATGCTGTCTCTGAAGCCCATAAACACATCCATGCATCGCCAACTGTCCCTCCTTGTCCGGCCTTCACGCTGTGTGGGGAGGTTCTGAGGGTGCTGCCTGGGGAAGCGAGCATAGAAGCCAGACTTCTGTGTTTACAAGTGACAGAAGAGCGGTAACAGTGAATATGGCCAACCCGGGGCCTATATAAAAGGTAGGGGCCTGGAGCTGCAGCTCCAATAGCCCCTACATTAATCTGGCCCTGAGGAGGAGGACGAGGTAGCCAACACTGCTTCTTTTCAAAAATTTTAAATGAGGGTACACCCCAAAAGAGTGAGAAAGAGCAAAAATGGAACAATGGGTGGGTAAGGTCGGTATCCATTGCTATTCTGCATAAGGTACGGAAAAGTCCCGTGGGATCCATGCCTGGTTCATTTTAATGAACGTGAGCTTGTCCACATTGTCTCTGGACAGGCGGCTGCGCTTGTCTGTTATAACGCCCCCAGCCGTGCTAAATACCCGTTCAGATAATACACTGGCTGCAGGGCACGCCAGCACCTCCAAGGCGTAAAGGGCAAGCTCAGGCCATGTGCCCAATTTGGAGACCCAGAAGTTGAAGGGGGCAGACCCGTCATTCACTACATGTAGGCGTGTGCACACATACTGCTCCACCATGTTGGTAAAATGCTGCCTCCTGCTAAGACGTTCCATCTGAGCTGCTGGTGCTGCTGTTTGTTGTGGCGTGCTGACAAAGCTTTTCCACATTTCGGCCATGCTAACCCTGCCTTCTGAGGTGCTGGCGGTGCCCTGGTTGCGTTGGCGACCTCCTCCTCCTCCTCCTCTGCCTTGTGCTTCCACTGTGGCCCCGCTGTCAGATGGGAATGCCAGCAGCATGGCGTCTACCAGCGTGCGCTTGTACTCGCGCATCTTGCGATCGCGCTCCAGTGAGTGAATTAAGGACGGTACGTTGTCCTTGTAACGGGGATCCAGCAGCGTGGCCACCCAGTAATCAGCACAAGTTAGAATGTGGGCAACTCGGCGGTCGTTGTGGAGACACTGCAGCATGTAATCGCTCATGTGTGCCAGGCTGCCCAGAGGCAACGAAAGGCTGTCCTCTGTGGGAGGTGTATCGTCCGTGTCCTCTGTATCCCCCCAGCCACGCACCAGTGATGGCCATGAGCTGGCCTGGGTGCCACCCTGCTGTGAACATGGTTCCATCTCCTCCTCCAGCTCCTCCTCCTCCTCATCCTCCAGAACTGTGCCCCTGCTGGACAATTGCGTCCCTGGCGTTTGCGTGTGCAGGAACCCACCCTCGGAGCCCCTTGCGAATGACTGCCCTGAAAGCCTTGGAAATGTTACCTCTTCATCCTCCTCCTCCTCCTCATCCTGTGCCACATCCTCTTCCATCATCGCCCGAATTGTTTTTTCAAGGAGGCATAGAAGTGGGATAGTTAAGCTGAGAACGGCGTCATTGCCACTGGCCATGTTGGTGGAGTACTCAAAACAGCGCAACAAGGCACACAGGTCTCGCATGGAGGCCCAGTTAAATTAAATAGCGGAATAGAAAATATGATCCAAAAAAAGTGTATGTATATCACACGTACACAACCACACTGGGCCCCAATTACTATTGTTTGTACCCCTAAAAGGCTAGATGAGGAGTAGGGGGAGTATGGAACAGGCAGCACCCTCAAACCTTCAGAAGTATGAGATGAACCCCAACAACTTGGAAAGGTGGATCTCTCTCACACGTACCAACACAGACTATCCCCCAATTTAACTGATCCCCAAAGGTTTTTGATTAAATAGCGGAATAGAAAATATGATCCAAAAAAAGTGTATGTATATCACACGTACACAACCACACTAGGCCCCAATTACTATTGTTTGTACCCCTAAAAGGCTAGATGAGGAGTAGGGGGGGTATGGAACAGGCAGCACCCTCAAATCTTCAGAAGTATGAGATGAACCCCAAAAACTTGGAAAGGTGGATCTCTCTCACACGTACCAACACAGACTATCCCCCAATTTAACTGATCCCCAAAGGTTTTTGATTAAATAGCGGAATAGAAAATATGATCCAAAAAAAGTGTATGTATATCACACGTACACAACCACACTAGGCCCCAATTACTATTGTTTGTACCCCTAAAAGGCTAGGAGTAGGGGGAGTATGGAACAGGCAGCACCCTCAAACCTTCAGAAGTATGAGATGAACCCCAACAACTTGGAAAGGTGGATCTCTCTCACACGTACCAACACAGACTATCCCCCAATTTAACTGATCCCCAAAGGTTTTTGATTAAATAGCGGAATAGAAAATATGATCCAAAAAAAGTGTATGTATATCACACGTACACAACCACACTAGGCCCCAATTACTATTGTTTGTACCCCTAAAAGGCTAGATGAGGAGTAGGGGGGGTATGGAACAGGCAGCACCCTCAAATCTTCAGAAGTATGAGATGAACCCCAAAAACTTGGAAAGGTGGATCTCTCTCACACGTACCAACACAGACTATCCCCCAATTTAACTGATCCCCAAAGGTTTTTGATTAAATAGCGGAATAGAAAATATGATCCAAAAAAAGTGTATGTATATCACACGTACACAACCACACTAGGCCCCAATTACTATTGTTTGTACCCCTAAAAGGCTAGATGAGGAGTAGGGGGGGTATGGAACAGGCAGCACCCTCAAACCTTCAGAAGTATGAGATGAACCCCAACAACTTGGAAAGGTGGATCTCTCTCACACGTACCAACACAGACTATCCCCCAATTTAACTGATCCCCAAAGGTTTTTGATTAAATAGCGGAATAGAAAATATGATCCAAAAAAAGTGTATGTATATCACACGTACACAACCACACTAGGCCCCAATTACTATTGTTTGTACCCCTAAAAGGCTAGATGAGGAGTAGGGGGGGTATGGAACAGGCAGCACCCTCAAATCTTCAGAAGTATGAGATGAACCCCAAAAACTTGGAAAGGTGGATCTCTCTCACACGTACCAACACAGACTATCCCCCAATTTAACTGATCCCCAAAGGTTTTTGATTAAATAGCGGAATAGAAAATATGATCCAAAAAAAGTGTATGTATATCACACGTACACAACCACACTAGGCCCCAATTACTATTGTTTGTACCCCTAAAAGGCTAGATGAGGAGTAGGGGGGGTATGGAACAGGCAGCACCCTCAAACCTTCAGAAGTATGAGATGAACCCCAACAACTTGGAAAGGTGGATCTCTCTCACACGTACCAACACAGACTATCCCCCAATTTAACTGATCCCCAAAGGTTTTTGATTAAATAGCGGAATAGAAAATATGATCCAAAAAAAGTGTATGTATATCACACGTACACAACCACACTAGGCCCCAATTACTATTGTTTGTACCCCTAAAAGGCTAGATGAGGAGTAGGGGGGGTATGGAACAGGCAGCACCCTCAAACCTTCAGAAGTATGAGATGAACCCCAACAACTTGGAAAGGTGGATCTCTCTCACACGTACCAACACAGACTATCCCCCAATTTAACTGATCCCCAAAGGTTTTTGATTAAATAGCGGAATAGAAAATATGATCCAAAAAAAGTGTATGTATATCACACGTACACAACCACACTGGGCCCCAATTACTATTGTTTGTACCCCTAAAAGGCTAGATGAGGAGTAGGGGGGGTATGGAACAGGCAGCACCCTCAAACCTTCAGAAGTATGAGATGAACCCCAACAACTTGGAAAGGTGGATCTCTCTCACACGTACCAACACAGACTATCCCCCAATTTAACTGATCCCCAAAGGTTTTTGATTAAATAGCGGAATAGAAAATATGATCCAAAAAAAGTGTATGTATATCACACGTACACAACCACACTAGGCCCCAATTACTATTGTTTGTACCCCTAAAAGGCTAGATGAGGAGTAGGGGGGGTATGGAACAGGCAGCACCCTCAAACCTTCAGAAGTATGAGATGAACCCCAACAACTTGGAAAGGTGGATCTCTCTCACACGTACCAACACAGACTATCCCCCAATTTAACTGATCCCCAAAGGTTTTTGATTAAATAGCGGAATAGAAAATATGATCCAAAAAAAGTGTATGTATATCACACGTACACAACCACACTAGGCCCCAATTACTATTGTTTGTACCCCTAAAAGGCTAGGAGTAGGGGGAGTATGGAACAGGCAGCACCCTCAAACCTTCAGAAGTATGAGATGAACCCCAACAACTTGGAAAGGTGGATCTCTCTCACACGTACCAACACAGACTATCCCCCAATTTAACTGATCCCCAAAGGTTTTTGATTAAATAGCGGAATAGAAAATATGATCCAAAAAAAGTGTATGTATATCACACGTACACAACCACACTAGGCCCCAATTACTATTGTTTGTACCCCTAAAAGGCTAGATGAGGAGTAGGGGGAGTATGGAACAGGCAGCACCCTCAAATCTTCAGAAGTATGAGATTGTGTTCACTGTACCCCACAAAGATTGAGTTCACTGCACCCCACAATGATTGTGTTCACTGCACCCCACAAAGATTGTGTTCACTGCACCTCACAAAGATTGTGTTCACTGTACCCCCCAAAGATTGTGTTCACTGCACCCCACAAAGATTCTGTTCACTGTACCCCACAAAGATTGTGTTCACTGCACCCTAAAAGGATGTTGTTCACTGCACCCCACAAAGATTGTGTTCACTGCACCCTAAAAGGATGTTGTTCACTGCACCCCAAAAAGATTGTGTTCACTGTACCCCCCCAAAGATTGTGTTCACTGCACCCCACAAAGATTGTGTTCACTGCACCCCAAAAAGATTGTGTTCACTGTACCCCCCAAAGATTGTGTTCACTGCACCCCAAAAAGATTGTGTTCACTGTACCCCCCAAAGATTGTGTTCACTGCACCCCACAAAGATTCTGTTCACTGTACCCCACAAAGATTGTGTTCACTGCACCCCACAAAGATTGTGTTCACTGCACCCCCCAAAGATTGTGTTCACTGCACCCCACAAAGATTCTGTTCACTGCACCCCACAAAGGATTTTGTTCACTGCACCCCAAAAAGATTGTGTTCACTGCACCCCAAAAAGGATTTTGATCACTGCACCCCAAAAAGGATGTTGTTCACTGCACCCCAAAAATGATTTTGTTCACTCCACCCCAAAAAGATTGTGTTCACTGCACCCCACAAAGATTGTGTTCACTGCACCCCAAAAAGATTGTGTTCACTGTACCCCCCAAAGATTGTGTTCACTGCACCCCACAAAGATTCTGTTCACTGTACCCCACAAAGATTGTGTTCACTGCACCCCAAAAAGATTGTGTTCACTGCACCCCAAAAAGGATGTTGTTCACTGCACCCCAAAAAGGATGTTGTTCACTCCACCCCAAAAAGATTGTGTTCACTGCACCCCACAAAGATTGTGTTCACTGCACCCCAAAAAGATTGTGTTCACTGCACCCCAAAAATGATTTTGTTCACTGCACCCCAAAAAGGATTTTGTTCACTGCACCCCAAAAAGGATGTTGTTCACTCCACCCCAAAAAGATTGTGTTCACTGCACCCCAAAAAGATTGTGTTCACTGCACCCCACAAAGGATTTTGTTCACTGCACCCCAAAAAGATTGTGTTCACTGCACCCCAAAAAGGATGTTGTTCACTGCACCCCAAAAAGGATTTTGTTCACTGCACCCCAAAAAGATTGTGTTCACTGCACCCCACAAAGGATTTTGTTCACTGCACCCCACAAAGATTGTGTTCACTGCACACCAAAAAGGATTGTGTTCACTGCACCCCAAAAAGATTTTGTTCACTGCACCCCAAAAAGATTGTGTTCACTGCAGCCCAAAAAGATTGTGTTCACTGCAGCCCAAAAAGATTGTGTTCACTGCAGCCCAAAAAGATTGTGTTCACTGCAGCTCACACACAGAAAAATGGATGTGGATCACTGACACCTGCCTATCTCCAATCCCACACCACACAGCAATATCGATTGTAGTTTGTAGAACACAGTTTCCCTAAAATTCAGCAGACTCTGTCCCTAACAGGATTGAGAAGAGATCGTAGATCAGGATTGAGTGCAGATTCACCCCACCCCCCACACAGCAATATCGATTGTAGTTTGTAGAAGACACTGACCCTATAATTCAGCAGACTCTATCCCTAAAATGCCTACAACTCGCCCTGCCTAAACACTCCGACCTGTCCCTCAATTCTATCCGGACACAAATGGTTTTTTCCTGCCTATCTTTCCCTAATCAGCAGCCAGCACATTGATGTGTGCTCTGTCCCTTAGCTAAGCAGCAGAATGACGCTGCTGCGGCGGCTGCCTCGAACTTATAAAGACTTGGTCACATGCTTCAGACGGCCAATCACAGCTACTAAGACATTTGCAGGCATGGCTGGGATGGCTTAAGGCACACCAGTTAAACGATTGTTGATTGGCTGTTGAAAGCCCGCCATGAAAAGAGCGCCAAAGCATGCAAAACCCGGAAATAAAACGACCGAACACGGATTTTTACCCGAACATACAGTAAAGTGTCCGTGTCCGTGTTCGGGTACAAAAAATCCAATTATTCGGTACGAACACGAATAATACAGTCCGTGTTCGCTCAACACTAGTCATAACCTGAGGTGAGAGGCCATCTAACTTTTGGTTGTGGGATCACGAGCACCTACACCATAGTTTTGAGCACTTTGTGGTTACTGAAAAGACCGTGTGATCTCATTCAACAACAGTGATTTAGTATCCATATCGGTCACTGGATGAGCACTTGAGCACTTTAGGGAATTTTGAATATATGCTTTAACAAACTTTATAAGTTTTTTGCCACTTGCATAGTATTACTTATTATGATAAATGTTTGTGAATGTGCACAAATCCTTTTATACTTATATATATATATATTTCATTTGATGAGTTTATATTTGTTTTACACCAGATATTTTTGCTAGCACTGTTTTACTCATTGATTTAGTATTTTATACATTGGGACTGTATTAGTTTACCTAGCACTTATTTGCACACTTCTTTTGCTTATTTGCACACTATATAGATCAGTGACGCTGTATCTCTTTATTCATTCAGTTTCTTTACAGGACAAGGCCATTCGCTCAGGCACATTCCTCACAGAGGTGATGGCAACAGGGAGCAAAACCTTGCGAGTGAGAGTGGAAAAGGGAATATCTCTAACAAGTTCAAAAGGCAGTCTGTGAAGTGCTGACAGAACCAAATTAAAAGCAGTATTAAAACACAAAAACAAAAATGTAATATATTGCAGCTCAATAATTCACAGATGTTGTGTTTTCATTCGTGTTACATAGTTAGTCAGGTTGAAAAAAGACACAAGTCCATCTGGTTCAACCAACACAAAAAAAAAAAACCCAAACAGTATTGAAAACCCAACCATACAATCTCATATACACAATCCTATACCCTCAGTTGATTCAGAGGAAGGCGGAAAAAAAACCCAGGAATGCATGATCCAATTTGCTACAGCAGGGGAAAAAAAATTCCTTCCTGATCCCCCAACAGGCAGTCGGATATTCCCTGGATCGATTTTACTTAAAAAAATGTAGTACCCACTTATATTAAGTACACCCAGGGAAGAATCCAGGCCTTTTTTAACCACTTCCCGCCCGCCCTATAGGCGATTGACGGCGGGAAGGTGATTGCATTATGCTGACCAGACATCATATGACGGCGGCAGGAAAATGCGCTCTGCGCACCCCCCGGGGGCACGCACAGCGGCGATCGGTGATGTGGCGTTTCACTCTGACACACCGCATCTCCAATCTCGGTAAAGAGCCTACTGACATAGGCTCTTTACCATGTGCCCAGCTGTGTCCAATCACAGCAGGTCACATAGTACACAGGAAAAGCCGTTGATCGGCTTTCCTTTTTTTTAAAGGTTTTTATTGATCGGCTTTCCTTAGTTCGTGCCTGACAGGCACGAGTAGAGGAGAGCCGATCTGCAGCTCTCCTGACAGGGGGAGGTCTGCACTGGTAATCAGAGCATTGATTACCAGTGCAGACAATTGGGTGGGTGCAACTAGAACCACCAGGGATGCCCACCCATGACTCCAGGGATGCCCACCCAGGACCCCAGGGATGCCCACCATGGCCACCAGGGATGGCAATCAGGGCTCAGGGAGCCCACCAGTGCCCTCCCCATCAGTGCTGCCCACCAGTGCCCATCATTGCCATCTATCAGTGCAGCCCACCAGTGCCGCCTATCAGTGTCCATTAGGGCCCATCAATGCCACCTATCAGTGCCCAGCAGTGCCGCCTACCAGTGCCCACCAATGCTGCATATCAGTACTACCTATCAGTGCCCATCAGTGTTGCCCATCAGTGCTGCCTATCAGTGCCTCCTCATCAGTGCCTCCTCATCAGTGCCTGTCAGTGCGGCCTCATCAGTGCTCATCAGTGCAGGAAAAAACTTATCTTTTTACAAAATTGTATAACAAACAAAAAAATGTTTTATTTTTTCAAACTTTTCGGTCTTTTTTTATTTGTTTAGCAAAAAAAAAAACCTTGCGGTGATCAAATACCACCAAAAGAATGCTCTATTTGTGGGAAAAAAATGACAAATTTGGTTTAGTTACAGTGTTGCACGACTGCGCAATTCTCATTCAAAATGCAAGTAATTCAAATTGAAGTGGTTAAAGCAATCTAGTGAGCTAGCCAGGACCACCTCTGGAGGGAGTCTATTCCACAGCTCTTACGGTGAAGAAACCTTTCCGTATTTGGAGACAAAATCGGTTTTCCTCTAGACTTAAAGAGTGCCCCCTTGTCCTCTGTGTTGACCTTAAAGTGAACAACTCAACACCAAGTTCACTATATGGACCCCTTATGTTTTTATACTTGTTGATCATATCCCCCCTTACTCTCCTCTTCTCAGGAGAGAATAAATTCAGTTCCTCTAATCTTTTCTCATAGCTGAGCTCCTCCATGCCTCTTATCAGTTTGGTTGCCCTTCTTTGCACTTTCTCCAGTTCCCCGAGATCCTTTTTAAGAACTGATGCCCAAAACTGAACTGCATATTCCAGATGAGGACTTACTAATGATCTGTACGGGGCAAAATGATATCTCTCCCTCTGGAGTCAATGCCTCTTTTAATACAAGAAAGGACTTTGTTAGCTTTGGAAACTGCGGCTTGGCGTTGCATGCTATTAAGCTTATGATCTACCAGAACACCCAGATACTTCTCCGCTATGGATTGCCCCAGTTCTACTCCACCTAGTATGTATGATGCATGCATATTCTTAGCCCTCAAGTGCATAATTTTACATTTATCAACATTAAACGTCATTTGCCACATAGTTGCCCATTGAAACAGTGCATTGAAGTCAGCTTGTAAATTGGAGACATCCTGTAAAGAAGTTATTCCACTGCAAAGCTTGGTGTCATCTGCAAAGACTGAAATGGTACTTTTAATCCCAGACCCTATATCATTTATAAAGATATACTTTTTTTTGTTTTTTTTTTTCTTATTTTCACCTGTTGATTTGGCCAGTAAGTCTGATATATTTCAACTTCTTTTAACAGATCAAAGCTGTCCAGCAAAAATGGTGAATTATATAAACAATTTACAACTGACAGGGGTACTTAAAATGGCCAGCTTTTATTTATTTACGTAAAACCTTTATCACAAAGTTGTTGCTATAACTGCTTTAAAAGTGTTAGCTGGAGTTCAGCTTTAATTTGTTAGTCAAGTCCATCTAACAGGACCCTTTCCTAGACTGACAATGCTGCTGTTCAAAGGAGTCTCCATCTGATCTTTACCAATCCCATCGAGTTACTGGCGCAACAACTGCTTCCCACAGAGAAGCTCTGCATCTGGAGAAAAACCAGTTCATTTTCTTGTGGTCAGAGGGTCCGCATCTGTATTCACCCACCTTTGACACAGGTCCTCAAACATTTCCAGGTGTAGGGTTGCCATTCCTCAGGCTCCAGATGCTGCCAGCTGAGTAGTCTGCATGCCAGTTGTCCACACTTGTAAATGGCAGACAAGGCTCCTTTCTTCCCCTTTTGTCACTGGAAGATGTCTGGTTCCTCTCTGGGGGCTGATGTACACTACTGTTGTGGTGTTGTCCGACTGGATCCTGATCGGCTTACCTTCCCGTTAGGGTGTCCAGTAATGCAGGGAAAATCAAATCAGATGTTGAGTGTGAGGCTTCACGCTTCATTGAATTTTAAAAAAATAAACAGTAAAGCTAGCCCAATTTTTTTGTATATTGTGAAAGATCATGTCACGCCGAGTAAATAGATATCTAAAATGTTACGGTTTAAAATTGCGCACTCTCGTGGAATGACAACAAACTACAGTACTTAAATATCTCCATAGGCAACGCTATAAAAATTGTTACCAGTTTAGTTACAGAGGCAGTCTTTTGGTAGAATTATTGCTCTTGCTGACAATCGCGGCAAAACCTCACATGTGATTCGAACACAGTTTACATTTGCGAGTGCGACTTATGTATGTGTTTTCTTTGGTGCACAAGCACACAGGGGACAGGGTGCTTAAAATTTTTTATTTTTTCCCCATTTTATATTTTTAACACTGTTTATAAAAAAAAAGAAATCGGATCACTTTTATTGCGGTCACAATGAATGTAAACATCCCTTGGGACAGTAATAGGTAGCGGCGAGTACTGTAATCCAAAATCAGAATTGAGTACTGTCGGCACCATTGACAGCCGAGTAAACCGGAAGGGACGCCGCTTCCGGGTTACTTCATTGGCAACCCGATCAAAGCCGATTCCAGCTTCGTCCGGGACTCTGACAAGCCGGCGGACATTCTGGCTGGTTCCTTGGGTCTCCCGGTGGGACGGGAAACCTGGGCAGAGCGGCAGTGGGAGGGGGGGGGGGAGGGCCTCAGAGAAGAAGGAATCTTTCCAGTTTGTGGTTCAGGCTGCGTTTGATGGTACGATTAAAGTACTTTTACCCTTAGTGACATCCTTTATGAAGGTGTTCAAAGAGGCACCAAAGCAACGTTCACCATATAAAAAGCATGCATAGCAAGCATTTTTTACATTGTGGTTTTCCAGACCAACATTTCAGCCACAGAGGTCTCTGCATATTCACCAATAGGAATCTTAATGAAGGACAATGGCAACAAAGCCCTCTACTCAATAGAAAATGGCATCCTTAAACACCAGTGCATTCTCAACAGGCATGGTTAGTGTTTGTTGAAGGTGAGATATCGTAGACTCCATAGTGGAAACCGCCTACTTCTTGAAAACTGCTTCCTCAAATGGGTATTGGTCTGTAAAGCCTTTGGGAAGGGTGAATAACGAATCCATTTTTTTTTTTTTTTTTTTTTACTGTCTAGAACAGGTTCAGGTAAAGGAGTATACCAGAAAAGTTTTGATAACCTTGTGGCCTTTCAGGGATCCCAGACTAGTAACAACACTAATAGAAGCTACATGCTTTCCTAATTTTAAGGTGGCACACACTGTCAATAAAAACCAAGATGATATCTTATAATAAATCCATCAGTGGTTTGAAAAATTTTTCTTTCAGAGCCTCAGCAAAAGAAAGTTTGCAGGTTTGTCTGACAAAGATATAGACATAGAAGTATGCTTTTGATCTCTCATACTCTCTGAGAATGTATGAGGAGGACACAGTGATTGCTCACAATGTTGTCATTCACACCCAGTACATGAATGGACATTTGTTTACAAACTAAAAATTCACTGATTTAAGCAAAAGCAAGAGAAAAATATGAAATTCTGTTTTAGGGGAGGTGGGGAGACAGTCACTTACCTCCACATCTGGTGGCCATGCCCCTACTGCACATTTTTTGGACAGAAGTGTTTGGGATTCCTCCTACACTATTTAATGGACCTCACCCCAAGCCAACTGGGATGCTTATGAACTTACTAAATGACAGCTTACATTTCTTTTGCAGGTCATTATAGCTGTCATACATTGGGAAATGAGGAACAGGGTCATGCAGGCTGTGATTCAGGGTAAAATAGAAACTACCTTGCAAGATAGAAGAGTACCAGCCTACAGCAAACTATGGCATCCTTGAGTAACACACTTTCTCTCTACAGATTTTAAAGATTCCTTGCTTAAACCCTGATCTGCTTGCTTGAACATCAATGCTTGATTGGTATTTTTCTCACATCTACAGGCAAACCCCGGAGACCCCTTCCTCCCACTCCTTCTTTCCCCCTTTATTCTTCCTTGCATCCCCAAATGTTCAATTTACGTACTGTATTTAACAGCACTTTTTCATTTACTGTTTGCAATCTTTGTATTCAAACAATCCTTTTAATTATTTGAATCATTAATGTCAGGGCATTTTTTTTTAGCTGGAACTTGGTGAAACTCAGTTCAACCATCTCTGGCTCAGGCCCTCTGCTCACCGCTATCACTTAGAAACACAGAAGTCCGGCTTCTGTGTTGAACAGTGACAGCTTGTCTCCAAACGGCTCAACACAGATCTGAGTGGCTCCAATGTACAGGATGGAGACAAGGGAGATGCAGGTACCCGGGGTGAAGTGCAGATGCCAACACCTCCACTGGATGATCTCCCTGCAAGTGTGAGAGGCGGAACCACCTACAGTGTGTGGGGAGATCCTAGAACCAGCTGGGTGCTTCAAGTTAATGCAGCAACAAAAATAAAACATGGAAGATGGTAGAGCTATTAAGGAGCAGGGGGGAGAAGATGGGAAAAGTGGTGGGGGGCAGACAAAGGTCAGAGCTGAAGAGGGGTGAAAGTGATATACAGTGCTTTGAGAAGGAATTCGGCCCCCTTGAACTTTTCAACCTTTTGCCACATTTCAGGCTTCAAAGATATAAAACTGTAATTTTTTGTTAAGAATCAACAAAAAGTGGGACACAATCATGAAGTGGATCGGAATTTATTGGATATTTCAAACTTTAACAAATAAAAAAAACTGAAAAATTGGGCGTGCAAAATTATTCACCCCCCTAAGTTAATACTTTGTAGCGCCACCTTTTGCTGCGATTACAGCTGTAAGTCGCTTGGTGTATGTCTCTATCAGTTTTGCACATCGAGAGACTGAAATTTTTGCCCATTCCTCCTTGCAAAACAGCTCGAGCTCAGTGAGGTTGGATGGAGAGCGTTTGTGAACAGCAGTTTTCAGTTCTTTCCACAGATTCTCAATTGGATTCAGGTCTGGACTTTGACTTGGCCATTCTAACACCTGGATATGTTTATTTGTGAACCATTCCATTGTAGATTTTGCTTTATGTTTTGGATCATTGTCTTGTTGGAAGACAAATATCCATCCCGGTCTCAGGTCTTTTGCAGACTCCATCAGGTTTTCTTCCAGAATGGTCCTGTATTTGGCTCCATCCATCTTCCCATCAATTTTAACCATCTTCCCTGTCCCTGCTGAAGAAAAGCAGGCCCAAACCATGATGCTGCCACCACCATGTTTGACAGTGGGATGGTGTGTTCAGGGTGATGAGCTGTGTTGCTTTTACGCCAAACATAACGTTTTGCATTGTTGCCAAAAAGTTTGATTTTGGTTTCATCTGACCAGAGCACCTTCTTCCACATGTTTGGTGTGTCTCCTAGGTGGCTTGTGGCAAACTTTAAACAACACCTTTTATGGATATCTTTAAGAAATGGCTTTCTTCTTGCCACTCTTCCATAAAGTTGTTGTCCTATGGACAGAGTCTCCCACCTCAGCTGTAGATCTCTGCTGTTCATCCAGAGTGATCATGGGCCTCTTGGCTGCATCTCTGATCAGTCTTCTCCTTGTATGAGCTGAAAGTTTACGGGGGACGGCCAGGTCTTCGTAGATTTGCAGTGGTCTGATACTCCTTCCATTTCAATATTATCGCTTGCACAGTGCTCCTTGGGATGTTTAAAGCTTGGGAAACCTTTTTGTATCCAAATCCGGCTTTAAACTTCTCCACAACAGTATCTCGGACCTGCCTTGTGTGTTCCTTGTTCTTCATGATGCTCTCTGCGCTTTAAACGGACCTCTGAGACTATCACAGTGCAGGTGCATTTATATGGAGACTTGATTACACACAGGTAGATTCTATTTATCATCATTAGTCATTTAGGTCAACATTGGATCATTCAGAGATCCTCACTGAACTTCTGGAGATAAGTTTGCTGCACTGAAAGTAAAGGGGCTGAAAAAATTTTGCACGCCCAATTTTTCAGTTTTTTTTATTTGTTAAAGTTTGAAATATCCAATAAATTTCATTCCACTTCATGATTGTGTCCCACTTGTTGATTCTTCACAAAAAATTACAGTTTTATATCTTTATGTTTGAAACCTGAAATGTGGCAAAAGGTCACAAAGTTAAAGGGGGCCGAAAATTTTCGCAAGGCGCTGTATGTATGGGGGATGCAGAGGTAAGCAGCTTTGGAAGAAGGCTGAACTCTGTGTGTAGCACACCCCTGAACTCTGTACATATTGCACTCCTGGTATGTAATGCCCCATAAAGACCTTCCTACTGTTAGTGAAAATTGACCACACCTATTTAATGAAGCTTGGAGGGTGTGTGTTGAGGGGGTTCTGGGGGTAGGGGTTGAGTTCTTAAAAACAAAAAAAATCTACTCTCTGTAATCTATACTAGATTGTTCAAAAGCTTTGGCACACCTGCTTTTACACGCACATGAATATGAATGACATCCCAGTCTTAAGCTGTAGGGTTCAGTATTGAGCTGGCCCACCCCTTGCAGTTATAATAGCTTCAACTCATCTAGGAGGCTGTCCACAAGGGTTAGGAGTGTGTCTATGAGTATGTTTGACCATTTTCCCAGAAGCGCATTTGTGAGGTCAGGCACTGATTAGGATGAGAAAACTTGGCTCACAGTCTCCGCTCTAATTCATCCCAAAGGTGTTCTATTGGGTTGAGTTTAGGACTCTGTGAAGGCCAGTAGTTCTTTCATCCCAAACTTGCTCATCCCAGTCTTTATGGACCTTGCTTGCGTGCACTGGTCCAAATAATTTGGTGGAAGGGGGGTTATGGTGTGGGGTTGCTTTTCAGGGGTTGGGCTTGGCCCCTTAGTTCCAGTGAAGGGAACTCTTAAGGCTACAGCATAACAAGACATTTTGGACAATTTCATGCTCCCAACTTTGTGGGAACAGTTTGGGGATGGCCCCTTCCTGGTCCAACATGACTGCGCACCAGTGCACAAAGAAAGGTCCAAAAAGACATGGATGAGCGAGTTTGGGGTGGAGGAACTTGACTTAACTTCTATGGACTCGCACCATGAAATGTACACTTCCGATATACCATGGTAGATCTTCCTAGAGGTAGACTTCCTAGTCTTCAGCAGTTTCGGAATCATCGACCTAGGCAAACATCTATCCTTCAACACCTAACTTTCAACAGCCACACCATCAAAGCCAGTGACTGTAAAGCAGGATGGAGGATCAGCCCTTGGGACAGTAGATTCTCCCTGAGCGGCAATCTCCAAAGGAAGTCTGTGACCAGTCACACCAGATTGGCGTACCAAGACCCACGAGGCTAGTCCCGGGCCACTAGAATGACCGGAATCCCCTCAGCCTCGATTCTGCGCAAAAGCTGTGGCAGCAGCTTGAGAGGAGGAAAATCATAAATCAGACGAAAATGGCCCCATGGGGCCACCAGAGCGTCTGTGGCGCCCGCCAGAGGATCTCATGACCTTGCTGCAAACATCGGTTCCTTTTTGTTGAGCTGGGACGCCAACAGATCCACCTCAGGGGTGCCCCGAAAGAGACATATCTGATGAAACACATCCGGATGAAGGGACCCCCTCCCCTTGGTCCAATGCCTGTCGATTGAGATAGTCCACCTGCCAGTTTTCCATTCCCGGAATGTGTATGCAGAGAGGGCCGGAACGAAGCGTTCTGCCCTCCGGAGAATGCCAGCTATTTTTAGGGCTGCCAACACACTCTTTGTTCAGCCCTGGTTATTGACATAAGGCACCGCCGTGGCATTGTCCGACTGGATCCACACCCAAAGCCCCCCCCCCCCCCCCGAGTCGAACTGTCTAGTGATCCAGGCACAGCCTGATCGCCCAAAGTTCCAAGACATTGATTGGTAAGGTTGGACTCTTTCAGAGTCCAACAACCCTGAGCGGAGCTCAGTCACAGGACACCTCCCCACCCAGACAGACTGGCATCCATGGTGACCTCTGCCCAAAACAAGGGGAGAAAGCAACAGCTCTGCTGAAGAGCGAAGCCACCAGACCAGAGACCCCCTGGTTTCCCGACTCAGCCGAATCTGATTGTCTAGAGACCTCGGACACTTGTCCCATTTAACCAGGATCTTCCTTTGGAGGGACCTTGTATGGAACTGTGCAAACGGAACTGCCTCAAAAAGGTAGACACTATTAGGTCCAGCACCCGCATGCAAGTCCGGAGGGAAAACAACCTACTGGACAGCAGTAGGTGAATCGCAGCATGCAACTTCTGGTGCTTGTGTAGAGGAAGGAACACTCTGGCTAGGGCTGAATCCAGAGTCAGAGCCAGATAACCCAAATTTCTGAATGATGTCGATAGAAGCAAGAAAGTCCCCCTGATAAAGAGTTCAGGGCTTTGAGGTCCAGAATCAGACGTACCTTTTCCTCCCTTTGAGACCGTAAACAGGTTTGAATAAAAACCCTGAAACTGTTCATATACCAGAACCGGGACATTCACACTCTAAGGAAACAGGGCTTGCACTGCCCCAAAGAGAGCTTGCAATTGTGCGGGGACAGATGCACATTGGAAGGGAAGAACCTTTCCAGAGAGCGAGAACGAAACTATCTTGTACCTGGATGTTGTCACTTCATGGAAACGGGTAAATCGGTCTTTTAGAAGAAGTCTGGTCTGCAGACCAACACTTAAGCCACAATACACGCCTAAGCACCACTCCCGAAACAGATAGATTAGAAATCAGGAGAGCCGCGTCCAAAGAGGTTCTGCAGACAAACTGCAGCCCCTGGACCAGCTGGTCGGCAAATTCAGCAAAGGCAGGAGGAATCTGCTCACCCTCTAGGTCACGACGCAAAGGTTTGGCCCACTTGGTCAGAGTTTGCGACACCAGGGCAATGGTCAGGACTGGCCTAAGCGCCGAACCAGCAAAAGTGAACATATTGCGGGCCACAGACTCCTGTCAGCCAAATCTTTAAAAGGCGACGATTCTTCTACCAGAATCATGGTTGCAGTGTTCAACATGGAAACAGGAGGATCAGCCCCTGGTGGAACAGTCCATTTCTTGAGGAGGGACTCCTCAAAGGGGAAACTCACCACAAAGCCTTTAGCAACCACAAAGGGACATTTCAAATGCTCCCAATCTTAAGAGTTGAATCTGTCAAAATAGGAGCGATAAGGAAACACTTTTGCCTTGCGAGATGGCTTGTGGGAGCCAAAGGAAACCAGCACCTCCACCGAAGTCTTAGCTGCATCCTCCATTAATAAAGTTTCCCGCACAGATGCTATCAGTGTGTCAACTAGCTCCTTCTCATGAGTAGCTACAGGTGTGGGGGACTCATCCTGATAAATCAGAGAGTGTGGCTGCAGACCCCGCAGGGTGGCCCATGTCTGCAGCGGCCAGATTGGATTCAGGATCTGATGAGACTGATGAGATAGGGGAAGGCGGGGAGCGCTTTTTGCTATTCTGCCACCCTAAGGCCACCTCCACCCGGGACACAAAGGACTCTAGGACCGCAGCCAGTGCATCAATGGAGGGCTGAGATGCCGAGGGACATTTTCACCCGTCTTCCTTCGGGGTTCTCGTCCTCTGCTCATCTGATTGGATGGAGCCCCGATGATGTCACTCCCACACATTCGCGCAGGAGCCACTGTTCACAGAATAGCACTCTGAAGGAACAGCACGGATGGCCGTTCCTTCAGAGTGCATGCGCCAGTATTGTCACTGGCTGCATGCAAAGTAAATATCTGCTAACTGGGGCATGTTTAGAAGATATTTACAGTACCTATAGGTAAGCCTTACCATAGGCTTACCTATAGGTACAAGTTAGAGAGGAAGCTTTACTTCCTCTTTAAATTTTGTCTGGTTCCAACTGCAATTGACTCAATCGGTGGCCCTGTAAACCTTCCCCTGCACAAGAACCTTCAATTGAAAAATCGAAGGAACTGGGCAGAAAATGGTCAGCACCAACTGTCAGAATACAATATCAGTAGCAGTAGGAGATTGGGCCATCTGCACTGTATAACACGGATGGAGGAATCTTTTTTTTTTTTTTTTTTTCAGCCACCTGTGATAAAAATCAACCCAATGGAAACCGCTTCACATGGTTAATGCATAACACAGAGCCAGAGGTTTTATATCTTTTCTCTCAAGAAGTGACAGGTTTCTCCAGTTGGGACAAAAGTGGCATTAAAGGGTTGGGCTGTTTGATAATAAACTGCTTTCATCGATGGCGCAGAAGGAAGTGATTATCATTATCTCATCTAATGTAATCCATAAAAATGGAATGCTGATTTCTTTAAAACCTCATTACACAGTGAACACATTGTACTGTTAGTTACACTAATGTGCAGGGTGGAAATCAGAAAAGAATTGTCGGCTTCTTCACAGCTCATTTCACTGTTGTGAAATTCCTTCTAATACTTTTTTCCAGAGTCATTCCATTTTAGTGCCTATAACTTAATTTCTGAACATATTTGTTTTGGTTTCTTTGTATGCATGGATTGCATGGGTTGTTACCGACAAGTGGCGAAAATTTAATGTCAAAAGCTCCTTTAGAAATATATTTACCTAGAAAATAGGTGACTTGTATAATACCCATTTTACCTGCTGTATCTTCTCGTGTTTAAAGGGCTTTTCTGGTATACTGTACAGTACTTGAAGCCAAGTAAAAGTTAATAAGCTCAGGTTCCAAAGCTAAGGTACCATAATAGGGATGTGTATTTTTTTTTTTTTTTTTTTTTTACGTGAGTTATTATTGTCAGAGTCCAATGAGAATTGAAAATGAATTCAGATGCTTGAAAATTAAAGTGGAACTTTAGTCAGAAAATTAAGTCCTACTAGATAGCTTCCAGCTGGTTCCTTTTGCAAAACATAAAAATAAGTGTCTATACTGTTTAAAATCAAGTAATACTGTAGTCTGTCTCACCCTGCTCTGCACATGCTCAGTTGCTCTCCATTTTTAGGCACTGCTGAGTTTGTGGAGGCTGATCTGCTGACAGCCTTTAAGCAGAATTAATCCCTTCTATTCTTTACAGCAAAGGAAGCTGCTTCTGTTGAGTGACTGATTGTTCCGACTGATCTGCAGCTGCCACGATGCTGCACATGTGACCTGTTAGGACACTAGCCATTTGAAGGTTTGACAGTTTGGTTGATGATCCAAGCAAAAGTGACTGCTAGCAATCCCCACATTTCAGGAATGTAACATTTTTTTTGAAACGGTTAAATCAATGGGTTTTCTTCCACTGTACTGCTGTTCAGAGGCACTGGAGTTCAGCAAAATGGCAGCCTCCAGCAAGAAGGAACAGGGGCAATGCTGGAGGCAATTTAAAGCACACACTCATTTTGGTAACATAATAACCACTTGCCGACCAGCTGCCGCCTATATACGGCGGCAGGTCAGCAGGTTCCTGGTGTAGCTGAGGCACGGGGCCGGCGGCTGCTATTGCCGCTGGGCACCCCGCTTGCTCCCCGTGGAGAGAGAACGATGGCTTGCTGTTGTAAACACAGCAGACAACATTGTTCTCTCAAGGGATCAATACAGAGCTCCTGTATTCCTCCTAATTAGGAACACAGGTCTCTGTGTTGATTCCATAAGCCACACCCCCTCACAGTTAGAAAACAGCCCCTAGGCTCACATTCAACCCTTTGATCGCCCCTGGGTTAACCCCTTCCCTGCCAGTGTCATTATTACAGTAACACTGCATATTTTTAGCACTGATTACTGTAGTAATGTCACAGGTCCCCCCCAAAAGTGTCAAAAATGTCAGTTAGGGGTCCAATCTGTCCGCCACAGTCTGGCTAAAAATTGCTGACTGCCGCCATTACTAGTTAAATAAATAAAAAAGGACATAAATCTTTCCCCCAGTCTGTAGACATGGTAAATTTTGGCGCAAACCAATCAAAATACGCTTATTGGGATTTTCTTTACCAAAAATATATGTAGCAGAATACAAATTGGTCTAAAATGATGAAATAATTTGATTTTTATTTTTTATTTTTTTTATTGGGAATGTTATATAGCAGAAGGTAAAAAAACGTTTTTTTTTTTTCCTCAGAATTGTCGCTTTTTTGTTTATAGCGCAAGAAATGAAAATCGCACTGGTGATCAAATACCACCAAAAGAAAGCTCTATTTATGGGAAAAAAGGAGATCAATTTTATTTGGGTACAGCGTCATACGACTGAGCAACTGTCAGTAAAAGCAACGCAGTGCCGAATCGCAAAAAATGGCCTGGTCATTAAGGGGGAAATCTTCCGGTTCCAGAACTGGTTAATGTGGAATGTATAGAAACCACACACCGTTCCAGGTGGAAATGCCTTGAAAAATCCCCACAGTAACAGCACAGGTGCAGGCCATATAGATCAAAAAGTGTGTCTGGACTAGGGGAGGGCCGATATGCACTTTCCCCGATATATCGGCCGATATTTTTGTGACGTCATTCTGCCTTCTTAGGCCGCTTCCCTCACCTTGGACAGCCTCGTCTGGAGTCGGGACTAGTCTCGCGGGAGCGTATAACAGCCATACCGCCGACCCACCCACCCACAGCAGCCCGGTGCCAGCCAGCCACCCATATCCACAGGCCCTGTACCAGCAAGCCAGCCACCCACAGGCCCTGTACCTGCCAGCCACAGGCCCTGTGCCAGCCACCCACCCACCACAGGGTGCCAAGCCAGCCACCCACCCACCACAGGGTGCCAGACAGCCAGTCACCCACAGACAGGGTGCCATACAGCCACCCACAGGCCCGGTACCAGCCAGCCAGCCACCCACCACAGGGTGCCAGACAGCCAGCCACCCACCACAGGGTGCAAGACACCCACCCACCACAGGGTACCAGACAGCCAGCCATTAAGCATTAAACAAAAATGAACATGTTCAGTACCAGATTTGTGTCAAAAATTGTCTTTTTCAAAACTTTAAATGTACAAAATATCGGCCCATACCGATAAGTTGTGCCCAAAATATTGGTATCGGCCCTGAAAAAACCATATCGATCTATCCCTAATCTGGACAGCCGCACTCCAATGCAAATATTTATTAAAGTGGATAAAATACCACAGCATACAGAGGTACAGATAAAAGACAGCTGACGCGTTTCATACTAACAGTGCTTAATCATAGCTATAATTAAATACCATTAGAAGTGTGAAACGTGTCAGTTGTCTTTGTTTGTTCTTTATGCTGTAGTATTTTATCCTTTCAATAAACATTTGCATTGGAGTGCGGCTGTCCAGACACACTTTGTTCTAATGTGGAATGTATGTTCCTTGCTAAAGAACATTCTTTTTTTTTTAATCACGTTATGGGTAAAGTTTAACTTTAATAATATACAGGATTTATATAGCAACCAACAGTGTGCGCATTGCTTTACAACATGAGAGCAGACCATACAGTAACAATACAATTCAATACAGGAGCAATCAGAGAGGCCTGCTTGTTCATTTACAATCCAGGAACTTTAGGGTGATTATCTTTTTCTAAAGGCCCCATGGCCTTTCCACAAGGCATTCAGCATTTGACATACATGGTCATGTCATTTTGGAGACTACAAGGGGCTGGGTCAGTTTACAATTATGCAGCCAATTCTGGATTGTATGCAAGTAAACAAGAAGTACATTAAAGCAGACATTGAGTGCCGGGTCACACTTGTGCAATGCGGGAAGGCTGCGAATTTGCAGCCTGTTCCCGCATCGCAAACGCACATCTGGCAGTTCACACTGCCATATGCGATACGCTGGGGGTGTCAATGAAATGTTAACGACACCCCCAGTTTGATCGCATATCGCAGTGCGATCTGACAGTTCGCACAGGATCGGATCGCACAAGTGTGAACCACTGTGCGATCCGATCCTGATGCGGCTGAAAAAATGCCTCATGTGCGACTTTTGTGCGGGTGCAGTGCGAATTTAGCCATACAAAGTGTATGGCGGAATTCGCACTGCACATCCGATCGCATGTAATGAAGGAGCAGTGCGCTCCGATATTACATGCAATCGCCGCACACGCGGAAGTGTGAACCGGCACTCAGAAAAAGCACTTTGCAACTCTCCTCTCGCAATTTTAAAAGCCAAATTTTTATTTTTGTACTACACCCTGTTCCAAATTATTATGAAAATTATATTTTTCTCATTTTACCTTAATTCTAATTTTATTGAACAAACCGTCTAATAACAGTATTCTTTTTAAACATAAAAATGCACTGTTCCAAATTACACTTCATAGGTTGTAAAGAACTGAAAATTGCCATTTGTTGTATTTGCAACATATTTACTGAAATCAAAAGCTATTTCAATCAAACTTATAACATTTTAGCTTCTTAAACATTTTAACAAGTCACGTTACATTTTAACATAGGACCTCTTATTTGATGGCAGCTTCACAAGTCTTGCATCCAATGAACTTGTGAGTTTTTGGACAGTTTCTGCTTGAATTTGTTTGCAAGATGTCAGAATAGCCTCCCAGAGCTGCTGTTTGGATGTAAACTGCCTCCCACCCTAATACAGGTCCCTCTCAAAAAATTAGCATATTGTGATAAAGTTCATTATTTTCTGTAATGTACTGATAAACAGACTTTCATATATTTTAGATTCATTACACACAACTGAAGTAGTGCAAGCCTTTTATTGTTTTAATATTGATGATTTTGGCATACAGCAAATGAAAAACCAAAATTCCTATCTAAAAAAATTAGCATATTTCATCCGACCAATAAAAAAAAAGTGTTCTTAATACAAAAAAAGTCAACCTTCAAATAATTATGTTCAGTTATGCACTCAATACTTGGTCGGGAATCCTTTTGCAGAAATGACTGCTTCAATGCGGCATGACATGGAGGCAATCAGCCTGTGGCACTGCTGAGGTGTTATGGAGGCCCAGGATGCTTCAAAAGCGGCCTTGAGCTCATCCAGAGTGTTGGGTCTTGCGTCTCTCAACTTTCTCTTCACAACATCCCACAGATTCTCTATGGGGTTCAGGTCAGGAGAGTTGGCAGGCCAATTGAGCACAGTAATACCATGGTCAGTAAACCATTTACCAGTGGTTTTGGCACTGTGAGCAGGTGCCAGGTCGTGCTGAAAAATGAAATCTTCATCTCCATAAAGCTTTTCAGCAGATGGAAGCATGAAGTGCTCCAAAATCTCCTGATAGCTAGCTGCATTGACCCTGCCCTTGATAAAACACAGTGGACCAACACCAGCAGCTGACATGGCACCCCAGACCATCACTGACTGTGGGTACTTGACACTGGACTTCAGGCATTTTGGCATTCCCCTCTCCCCAGTCTTCCTCCAGACTCTGACACCTTGATTTCCGAATGACATGCAAAATTTGCTTTCATCCGAAAAAAGTACTTTGGACCACTGAGCAACAGTCCAGTGCTGCTTCTCTGTAGCCCAGGTCAGGCGCTTCTGCCGCTGTTTCTGGTTCAAAAGTGGCTTGACCTGGGGAATGCAGCACCTGTAGCCCATTTCCTGCACATGCCTGTACACGGTGGCTCTAGATGTTTCTACTCCAGACTCAGTCCACTGCTTCCGCAGGTCCCCCAAGGTCTGGAATCGGTCCTTCTCCACAATCTTCCTCAGGGTCCGGTCACCTCTTCTCGTTGTGCAGCGTTTTCTGCCACACTTTTTCCTTCCCACAGAGGTGCCTTGATACAGAACTCTGGGAACAGCCTATTCGTTAAGAAATTTCTGTGTCTTCCCCTCTTGCTTGAGGGTGTCAATGATGGCCTTCTGGACAGCAGTCAGGTCGGCAGTCTTACCCATGATTGCGGTTTTGAGTAATGAACCAGGCTGCGAGTTTTTAAAAGCCTCAGGAATCTTTTGCAGGTGTTTATAGTTAATTAGTTGATTCAGATGATTAGGTTAATAGCTCGTTTAGAGAACCTTTTCATGGTATGCTAATTTTTTGAGATAGGAATTTTGGTTTTTCATGAGCTGTATGCCAAAATCATCAATATTAAAACAATAAAAGGCTTGCACTACTTCAGTTGTGTGTAATGAATCTAAAATATATGAGTCTAATGTTTATCAGTACATTACAGAAAATAATGAACTTTATCACAATATGCTAATTTTTTGAGAGGGACCTGTAGATCTTTGCTTGAGGATTCTCCAAAGGTTCTCAGTAGGATTGAGATCAGGGGAGGATGGAGGCAACACCATGACTTTCTCCTTTTATCTCCATAGCAGCCATTGATGCAGAGGTATTCTTTGCAGCATGAGATGGTGCATTATCATGCATGAAGATAATTTTATTACAGAAAGCATAGTTCTTCCTTCTGTACCAGGGAAGGAAGTGGTCTGTCAGAAACTCCACATGCTTTGCAGAGGTAATTTTTACACCTTTGGGGACCCTAAAGGGGCCGACCAGCTCTCTTCCCATGATTCCAGCCCAAAATATGACTCCACCACCGCCTTGCTGATGTCGCAGCCTTGTTGGAACAGGGTGGCCGTCCACCAACCATCCACTACTCCATCCATCTGGACCATCCAGGGTTGCACGGCATTCATCAGTGAACAGGACTGTTTGAAAAGTAGTCTTCATGCACTTTTCTGCCCAATGCAGCCATTTCTGCTTGTGAGCATTGGTTAGTGGTGGCTGAAGAGAAGGTTTATGCACAGTTGCAAGACTCTGGAGGACTCTACACCTTGATGTCCGTGGGACTCCAGAGGCACCAGCAGCTTCAAATATCTGTTTGCTGCCATGTAATGGTATTTTAGCAGCTGCGCTCTTGATCCGATGCATGGATCTGGCAGAAATCTTCCTCAATGTGCCTTTATCTGCACAAACCCATCTGTGCTCTGAATCAGCTACAAAACTCTTAATAGTGCGATGATCATGCTTACATTTTCGTGAAATATCAAATGTTTTCATACCTCGTCCAAGGCATTGAACTATTTCACTCTTTTCGGCAGCAGAGAGATCCTTTTTCTTCCCCATATTTAATGAAAATGGTGCTCTGCTTAATAATATGGAACACTCCTTTAGTAGTTTTTCCTTAAATTGGGCTCACCTGGCAATCTAATTATCACAGATGTCCGAGATTGTTTTCAGTGATCAAAAAAGCACTGAGACACAATGCCATCCAAGAGTTAAACCGAAAAACAAAATATTTAATGTTTGTGACACTTAAATATAATTTGCATAATAATTTGGAACAGGGTGTAGATTTAACAGCAGCAATGTGGATTATATTAAAGCATGTCAGCCATAGCGTAATGCTCAGACCAAGCAGTGATGTCCAAAAGTAAACTATACCAACACTAACTATCATATACAGTGCCAATCTATACATGCCAACCCCATAAATACAAAAAAAAAACAAAACAATAAGCCTATCTGCCATTAAACAATCTCTTTAGGATGCGCCTCAGGGCACAGAAGGCAACACGTTGTCTTCATTTAAATAGAAACTAGAGACGACTTTAGGAAGGAATGACAAAGGTACGAAGCACCACCTTGTCTCTGTGAACCACCAGGTAAGGTGAACGACAGTAAAACACAGCCAGCTCAGACACCCTGCATGCAGAAGTAATAGCCACCAAGAAAGCTACCTTCAAAGTCAAAGTGTGTCAAAGTGATCAGAGGAATCTCACAAATATTTTCAAAGGGCAGTTCCTGAAGAACCGACAGCACCAAATTGAGGTCCCAGGGAGGCAACAGAGACCTCACAGGGGGAGCCAGGTGGCGGACCCCCTGAACAAAGGTTTGTACCAAGGAATTTGTGGCCAATGGGTGTTGAAAGAAAATTGCCAGGGCTGATATCTGGCCTTTGCTGGTACCCAAGGCCAAACGCTGATCTATACCTCTGGAGAAACTCCAGGACACGAGACACAGACGTAACTGGGGAAACCCCCCCCCACCCCCGAAGACTCAAAGTTATGTACGCCCTCCAGACTCGTTGATAAAAATTTCTAAAAGTAGATTTTCTAGCTTTTAACAACGTAGGAATCACCAATTCAGACACCCCTCTATGCTTCAACACCTGGCTTTCAATGGCCAGGTTGTCATAGCCAGCGACTGTAAACCAGGATGGAAGATTGGTCTTTGAGTTAACAGATCTTCTCTGATAGGTACATCGGCGACCAGCTGTACTAGGTTTGCATACCAGAACCTGAGAGGTCAGTCCAGTGCCACTGGGATGACTGGCATCCCTTCTGCCTCAATCCTTCGCAGAAGTCTCGGAAAAAGAGTCAGCGGAGGAAATGCGGAAATGCAGAAATGCATACACCAGATGATATTGGATCCAAGGAGCTACAAGAGCATCCGTGGCTTTGGACCGAGGATCCCGAGACCTTACTACGAACCTCTGCACCTTCCTGTTGAGACGAAAGGCCAACAGGTCCACATCGGGAATCCTCCACCTGAGGCACAGTTGATGAAACACCTCCTGGTGGTAATCCACCTGCCAATTTTCCACCCCTGGAATATACACAGCAGAGATGGCTGGAAAAAAAAAACAATCTGCCCATCTTAGAATGCCGCCTACTTCCCAGGCTGCTAAGGCACTTTTGGTGCTCCCTTGATTGACACATGCCACAGCCGTGGCATTGTCTGATTGAATCCTCACCAGGGAGCCTATGCAGATGAACCGTCCAATGAATTAGGCAAAGCCTGATTGCCCGAATTTCCAGGATATTGATCGGCAGACTGGACTCCTCCTGATTCCAAACCCCCTGAACCGGATCCATACCCAAGACACCTCCCCATCTGGAGAGGCGGTCATCCGCTGTGACCACCATCCAGTACAGGGGGAGAAAGGATTTTCCCTGTCGAAGCGCCAGAGAGCGGAGCCACCAGATAAGGGATCCCCTCGTACTCAACAGGCTCAACAGGATATGATTGTCTAGAGCCTGTGGATTCTTGTTTCATTTGACAAGGATCTCCTTCCGTAGAGACCTGGTATAGAACTGAGCAAATGGAACCGCCTCAAAAAAGGTGGAGACCATCAGGCCCAGCACTTGCATACCAGTCCTGAGGGATGATCACCAGTTGGACAACAGGAGCAGTGTCGCATCCTGAAACCTTTTTGATTTTCACCTCCGGAAGAAACACCCGGGCTAAGGTCGTATCCAGTGTCAGGCCCAGATAGTCCAGTTTAGTGGACAGAACCAGAACAGATTTTTGGAAATTCAGTTGCCATACGAACTCTTGCAAAGTTTGCACCGAAATGTCTAGATTTTCTTTCAGGGCATTCGGAGACTCTGCTCGCAGCAGGTGATTGTCCAGGTACCCCAGCATTGCAATCCCCTTCTGCCTCAGTAAGGCCAACACCTGGGCCAACACTTTTGTAAACACCCAAAGAGCCGAGGTGAGACCAAAGGGTAATGCCATGAATTGATAGTGCTCCTCGCACACGGCAAAGCGAAGGAAACGCTGATGCCCGACATATATTGCGATATGAAGGTAAGCATTCTTGATATCGATAGAGGCCAGGAAATCCCCTTGATGAAGAGATGCCACCACCGTGTGAATGGATTCCATTAGGAATATCTGAACCCCCACAAAGCGGTTAAAAGCCTTGAGATCCAGAATGGGACAGACCTTGCCTTCCTTCCTGTGAACGGTAAACAGGTTTGAATAAAATTCCTGAAAGCGATCCGATTCCGGAACTGGTACAATAACCCCCTGTGAGAGCAGATCCTGTACCGCCACAAGAAGACCTTGTAGACGATCTGGGGAAAAACGCAGATTGGAAGAAAAGAACCTTGCCGGAGGCAAGGACCGAAACTCGATCTTGTACCTGGACCAAATCAAATTGTGGACCCATTTGTCTTGAATATAGGAGGTCCATGGATCCGAAAAGAGGCAAAGACATCCCCCCACCCCAAGTACGGGTGAGAGTACCACTCCAGGCAGAAGCGAGCTTGTCTGCGGTGCCAGAGGGATAATGCGTTTGTGCCACTGGTGGCGTGCCGCCCCCGGTCCCAAGCATCTGCTCAACACCCCCATGGGACCAGGTGGGAACCACCCCAGACAGACCACCCACCATCTTGGCATGGGGGTGCTGTGGGCCAGAGGTAAGCTGCGACTCAGGTCATGACTAGGATTGTGACCAGGGCTATGCCTCCTCGCGAGACGTTTAACTCATAGGCAAGGATCGAGACTCGATCTTGTACCTGGACCAAATCAAATCGTGGACCCATTTGTCCTGAATCCAGGAGGTCCACGGATCCGAAAAGAAGCGAAGACACCCCGCCACCCCAAGTACAGGTGAGGGCGCCCTTCAGGCAGAAGCGAGCTTGTCTGTGGTCCCGGAGGGGCCCGATCTTGACTTACCCGGCCAGGACCTCTGGGAACCCGCCGTGGGGTTACAGGTGGATTTTGATCCCTGGTTCTTAGATCCAGGAGGACGAAAGGACCGCTTATGGGCCGAGAAGAAAGGACTACACTTGCAACAAGTCTCTTTACTCCTGGCAGACTGCGGAAGCAGAGTACTGTAGAACCCTTGATGATCCCCTCCATGGAACAAGTGGTCTCCTACAAAGGCAAGATCAGTAAATACCTTCTTGGAAGCCTGGCCGGCAGACCAGTATTTCAGCCATATCATGCGGCCCAGAGTCCCCGACGTCACAGACACCCTGCAGGCTAAGGGGGCTGCATCCAGAGAGGCATTACAGATATACTGCAACCCCTGAACCAACTGGTCCGCCAGGTCAGGAGGAGGTTGTCCACCTTCCAAATCCTGACACTGGATCTTAGCCCATTCCGTTGATGTCTGTGAAACCAAGGTTATGGCAAACACTGGCTGCAGGCAAAAAATTTGGGGGAGCATACCCATGTATTTCCAAAGCTGCTGCAGCTATGAACCAAAAGACATGTATATTAAAAAAGAATAGCGCGCAAATGCAAACACTGGCTGCAGAATGGAACCGGCCATGGTGAAAAGGTATTGTACCAGATATTCAGCTCACTTGTCAAAGGGGTCCTTAAAGGATGAAGAGTCCTCCACTGGAAGGAGGGTTGCTTTATTCAACCTGGAAACCTGAGAGTCAACCACGGGTGGTACTGTCAGTTTCTTTAGCAGGGACTCTTCAAACGGATAGCTTTTAGCAAAGCGCTTAAGGACCCCGACAGTGTGTGTGGGGGAACCTCATTGACTTGCGACAATGTTGTCGAAATAGGCGAGAACCAAACTGGTTGGAGGTTCTGTGGGAACCAAACTGCACAGTCCCAGTCAATGCAGTAGTAGCTGCGTTCTTCAATTTTAGTTTTCCGCACTGATACAATCAATGCATCCACCAGCGCCTTTTTATGCCTGTAGTGGAAGAGAAATCATCCTAACTATCAGAACACTCGTGGTGCGTGGACGCAGAACCATAAGGGTGACTCGCATCCGCGACTGCCAAATCCACCTCAGAATCTGAGGAGGCAGAGGATGCTTTTTACTCCAATTTTGGAGGGCCGAATCTACTTTAGACACCAGTGACTGCAGGACCGCCGTCATAGCAGACAATGCAGACTGGGACCCCGCTGGTCCCGCAGTCTCAGAGAGGGGGTTAGGTACTGACACGTGCTCCAGGGACTCCATGGTTTAACCTGGAACCGCCAACAAAATGTGTAAAATTGCTGTGAAAACAAATACCAACCCACCGCTACACCAGTCCCAGTGCACCAAATAACCCCTGCAGGGACTCCCCACCCCCTTCACAGATGCGAATGCAGGGTGTCAGGCTGCACGCCGTGCGGTGATCAGAGAGGAAGAGGAAGTTCATAGAACTGCCACTAGAGTTCCACCACCAAATCACCTCCTCAGACTCCAAAAACATGGCTGCCGATTGATAGTAATGGGAAACTACAAGAAAATGGCTGCTGGACTACACAAACCGGCAGATAGATATAGCAGCCATCCACAACAAAATGACTGCTGCACGCGGCGCCCGGTACCTTCCAAGGACCACAAGGTACAGTTGGACAGCAATGGGGCCCCCGCTAAGGATTCCCACCAGGACCAACCCTCCCAAAAAATAATGCGTTTGTGCCGCCGGTGGCACGCTCCCCCAGTCCCCAGCATCTGCTTGACACCTCCACCATAAAAATCAGGCATGGCCGCCCGGGGGGGGGGGGGGGGGGGGCTTGGGGGGAGCTAGGTATGGGTGGAATGGAGGGGGGGCTTGGGGGGGAGCTAGGTATGGGTGGAATGGGGGGTGGTCCGCAGAGGGATCCCGATATTGAGGGGGGAGTGTAAAATGGGAAGAAAGAGCACTCAAGGGTCCAACCAACTCAGACGGGCCCATGTCTGCCCCGAGGGAACACCAGAGGGGCGGGGACATTACTTACCGCACCATGGGACCAGGCAGGCACCACTCCAGACAGACAATCCACCATCTTGGCATGGGGGTGCTGTGGGCCAGAGGTACGCTGCAACTCAGGTCATGACTAGGATCGTGACCAGGGCTATGCGTCCTCATTGTTTAACTCGCCAGCCAGCCCCTGTCCAGTGGGGCTATATCACGGCCAACCCAGCCCAGAGCTAAGGTCGGGTCACACTCACTGGCCAGACTGGGAAGACTGTAAGGATCTAGGATATTCAGTCCATCGCCCAGTCCGGCAGTTGATTGCAGTTCTTACAGGAACAGAGAATAATGAAAAGAAAAAAAAAAACGTTTAAAAAAGGAAAAAATGCTTGAACCAGAGATCCCAGCAAAGAACTAGGTCCTTACTCCTGATTAGGCAGAAAAAAACTGAAGTCCTAAAGCAGGAAGTGGGTGTATACTCACTGGGACTGCCCTATAGGAGTGGTCAAATTGATTTCCGCCTACTGTCCTACTCCTAGGGAGAGCAGCAAAAACCCATCGGTCAAGACAATACGGAGCTGTGTCCATCAATGAACGAAAGAGAAAAGGGTTATTTTTGTGTTCCACATCCACTTCAAATGTGATTTATGTGACTCCTCATGTGATCCTCCACTAGTCATGCCAAACTGTTACCTTGTTGTTTGACCTATGGGTACAATAGGTTAGAATGCACCTTCCCCTAAGGGGCAGACAGATGCCACACTATCAGCCACGGTCTTCTGCTGGACACTTATATCACCTTTGAAACTCTTCTGGTGTTCCTTTGCTTCTGATGTTTTCCAAAATTTATGGGCTGGTCGTTCTTACATTTTACCTTCCCCATTGACAAAAGCTCACGGGGAGATCAACACAAAAAAAAAAAATCAGTGCTTTCCGCTAAAGATATCAAATATACACTCATTCTCATTGGTGCACCACAATTCAAATGTATAAACTTCCACCTTAAGACCTGTATCTCGATGGCAGAGCGCTAAAGAAAAATGCATTTTACTTCCAGGTTTGGGTGTGATGTCGTCACTGGCTCCGCCCTATTGTGCTGCGACATGCCGACTTACAGCCTCATATCTTGATTTTTTTTTTATTTTGATCTTGGGTTATCCACTTTTTGACAAACTGTTGTCACTGGGACAGGACAAAAAATCTCTTTAACAAACTCTGATAGTCAGAAACCTAAAGTGGTTCTTCAAGGATAAGTTCACCTTTAAGAAAACAGCCTTTGCACACAAGTAGCACAAGCAGTTTAAAACACATTGGGGGGAATTTACGAAAACTAGAGCAGACAGAACCCAGAGCAGCTGTGCATAGTACCCTAATGTTTAGTTAGGCTTTAAAAAGGAAAGCTAGAATTTGATTGGTTTCCATGCACAGCTGCTCCAGTCTTAGTATATTCCCCTCATTGTGCATATTTGTGAACTGTTTTGTAGGGGCTCTTGCGCACAGGAGGCTTGAATCCATTCAACGTAAATTAAGTCATTTTTTCTGCCCAGGTATAGCGTACAGCCTGTCATTAAGATGAATGGCTGTCCGCAGCTGTAATCATTTACTGTATATTGCAGTGATATTGTAAATCTATACGATCGCTTACAAAAAACTGAATTTTTGTAAAATCTTACCTGTAAAATTCCTTTCTCTGAGTCCTCCGACAGTCGCTGCCCTCTTCATATTCGTCACAATGGGGTATTAGACTTTGCTCCGAAGGAGTAGCTAGGCAACAGAAGATGTCAATATAAAAGTTTTAACACATCCCACCCCCAGGGGGTGGTCCCCTCAGTCAATACCCTCCCACTTCCTGTATCAATACTCCAGTTTCAGTGGAATAGCAGTAGAGAGTACAAACAACCCCAAAAGAGGGGTGGGGGCGGCAACTGTCGGAGGACTCAGAGAAAGGAATTTTACAGGTAAGATTTTACAAAAATTCAGTTTTCTCTTACGTCCTCCGACAGTCGCCGCCCTCTTCATATTCGTCACAATGGGGACGTCCCAAAGCAGTGCAAACATGAGGGGTGGGAAACGCAGCCGCGCCCAAGGCAACGCCGTCTCCACAGCAGAGAAAGGAACCTTACCAAAGGAAGGAAACCATCTGGGCAACAGAAGAAAAAACTTGCTCAACAGAAGCAAAAAAATCCCAGGAAAACAAATAACCTAGGGATAACAACATGTATCCCAAACAGCCAAAAAGCCCATACAAGAGGCTCTAAGGAACTGCCGCACTAAGAACCTTGCGGCCAAAGGAAGCATCTGCCGATGCCTGAACATCCACTCTGTAGAATTTCGTGAAGGTGTGAACGGACGACCAAGTCGCCGCCTTACACACCTGGGCCACAGAAGCCCCATGACGACAGGCCCAAGACGTACTCAGAGACCTTGTAGAGTGCGCCTTCACAGGCACAGGGGGAACTTTCCCCTTCAAAGTATAGGCCTGTTCCACAGTCTGTCTGATCCATTTGGCAATGGTAGAGGCCGACGCAGCCAAGCCCTTCCGAGGTCCCTCAGGAAGGACAAACAAGGAATCCGACTTGCGGAAAGATTCAGTCGATTTCAGGTAAACCCTAATCGCCCGAACAACATCCAAGGAATGCAGCTCCACCTCCTTCGGATGTTTGGGCTTCGCGCAGAGCGAAGGCAGAAAAATGTCCTCATTGATGTGAAAATCCAAAACTCTCTTCGGAAGAAAAGAAGGGTTGGGTCGCAAGACCACCTTATCCAGATGAAGGACCAAGTATGGAGACTTGCAGGACAAAGCCGCCAGCTCCGAAACCCTACGAGCCGAGGTTATCGCCACCAAAAAGGCGACTTTGTTGGACAACGAGATCTTCCTGATCTGTTCAAAAGGAGCGTGTTGTAACACGGACAGCACAAGATTCAAGTCCCAAGGAGGCAAGGGTGCCCTCCTAGGAGGGACCAGATGTCGCACCCCTTGAACAAAGGTACTAACCAAAGAGTTAGACGCTATAGGACGTTGAAAGAGAACGGCCAGCGCAGACACCTGACCCTTGACCGTAGCCAACGCCATACGCTGGTCGACACCCGTCTGAAGGAAGGACAACACCCTAGACACAGAGTATGTGCGAGGTGAAAACCCCCTGGACTCGCACCAGGCAAAATAGGCCTTCCAAGTACGGTGATAGACCTTCCCCGAGGAAGACTTACTCGCGTTAAAGTGTGAATGACCTCCGGAGAGAGACCCCTATCCTTCAGGACCTCGGTTTCAACAGCCAGGCCGTCAAAGCCAGCGACTGTAAAGCAGGATGGAATATCGGTCCTTGAGACAAGAGATCTTCTCGAAGAGGCAGACGCCAAGGATCGTCGACCGCCAGGTTCACGAGATCCACGTACCAGGACCGGCGAGGCCAGTCTGGTGCCACCAGAATCACTGATTTTGGTTCCGAGTGCAACCTGCGAAGGAACCTGGGCAGCAATTGAATCGGCGGGAACGCATACAGCAGCCGATACTGGTGCCACGGGGCCACCAGCGCGTCGGACGCGTCTGCCCGAGGATCGCGCGTCCTTGCCACGAACCTTTTTACCTTGTTGTTCAGACGAGACGCGAACAGGTCCACTTCCGGAAGACCCCACTTCGCGCACAACATCTGGAAGACAGCCGGGTGGAGAGACCATTCCCCCTGATCCAGGGTCTGGCGACTCAGATAATCCGCCTGCCAGTTCTCCACCCCCGGAATGTGTACCGCCGATATCGCCGGAACATGAGTCTCGGCCCAAGAAAGAATGTCGGCCACTTCCCGAGCCGCTCGGGCACTCCTGGTGCCCCCTTGGTGATTGACGTAAGCCACCGCCGTGGCATTGTCCGTCTGCACCCGAACCGGACAGCCGCGCAGCCTGTCTGTCCAACGGTGAAGGCAGAGAGTTATCGCACGCAACTCCAGAATGTTGATGGGAAGGGAGGATTCCTCCTCCGACCAAGTCCCCTGGGCGGACAGAACGCCCAGAACACCACCCCAGCCTGACAGGCTGGCATCCGTGGTGATCACCGTCCATGAAAGAGGACGAAAAGACTTTCCCCCCCCGACACCGCCGGGGACTGGAGCCACCACAGAAGATCCCTTCTGGTGCGACGGCTCAACGAAATCTGGACATCCAGAGACTGCGGACGCCCGTCCCACTTGGACAGAATCTCCGCTTGGAGACCCCTCGTGTGAAACTGGGCAAAGGGAATCGCCTCGAAAGCCGAGACCATCAGACCCAGACACCGCATGCACTTCCGCAGGGATGAGCACGGAACGTCCCTGAGGGACTGGACTTCTCCCTGAAGAACCTTGATTTTGTCGTCCGGTAGGAAGACCTTCGCTTGGACCGAGTCCAGGATCATTCCCAAATAGGGAAGACGAACCGCCGGGCACAGTGTCGATTTTGGATAATTTATCGTCCAACCAAACTCCTGCAGAGTCTGCACCGTGACGGACAGATCCTTCTCCAGACCCTGGCTGGTCGCAGAGCGAACCAGAATGTCGTCCAGATACCCCAGGACAGAGATGCCCTGGGCCCTTAACAAGGCCAGCAGTGGCGCAAGCACCTTGGTGAAAACCTGCGGAGCCGAAGCGAGGCCAAAAGGCAACGCCACGAATTGGTAGTGATCCTCCGCAATGGCGAATCGAAGGTACCTCTGGTGACCCTCGAAAATGGGGATGTGTAGGTACGCATCCTTCAGATCGATGGAGGCCATGAATTCCCCCGGAACCAGGGCAGCCACCACCGACCGCAGAGATTCCATGCGGAACTTGCGAACCCACACAAAGCGGTTTAGGGCCTTCAAGTCCAGAATTGGACGAACCTTGCCCTCCTTCCTGGGTACAGTGAATAGATTTGAATAGAACCCCCGAAATCTGTCCCGATGAGGCACCGGGACCACCACTCCCTGAGCTCTCAGGTCCCGCACCGCCAGGTGCAGATCCCGCAAACGCTCCGGAGACAGTAGAAGATTTGAGGGAAAAAATCTGCTCTCCGGCCGAGAAAGAAACTCGATCTTGTAACCAGATCGAACGATTTCCTGAACCCACCTGTCCCGAACACGGGCCAGCCAAGGTTGTAGAAAACCGAGCAAGCATCCCCCCACCCCAGAACCGGGTGAGGGCGCCCCTTCAGGCCGCACTGTTGTGGGCAGCGGATCCGGATTGGCCGGACTTCTGCTTACCTGTCCACGGCTTCTTTTGAGAGCCCTGACCTTTGAACGGTTTGCCCTTAAAGTGCGGCCGAAAGGCACGAAAGGACCCCTGAGAGGGCCGAAAGGAAGCATGCTTCTTACCAGGAGCCGACTTAGCCTTCTGGGATTGGGGTAAGAGCGTGCTCTTACCCCCAGTGATCCCCTTAATCAGAGTATCCAAGGATTCGCCAAACAGACGAGAACCGTCATAAGGGAGATTGGCTAAAGTCTTGCGATAGGATTGGTCCACCGACCAACACTTCAACCAAATCAAACGGCGAGACAACACCGCCACACCGTGTACACGTGCGGCCAACGGGACCATATCCAAGTCCGCATCGCACAAATACATGACACCCTGATGGATTTGATCCACCATGTCCAATGTCGCCTGCGGGGCTGAGTCAGCCACCAAAACGCGTCTAAGCACCTGCGTCCAACTCGCGACCGCCTGGGCTGCCATAAGGGAAGCAAACAGAGTTTTTAGCATAGAACCCATAATAGAATAGGTATGACGGGCAAGAGACTCCAGCCTCTTGTCTGTGGCATCCCGGAATACCGGGTTATCCTCAGCAGGAATCGCAGTGGACTTATTCAGAACCGCGATTGCGTGATCCACAGGAGGTGGTACACACCAATGCTCGTCAGTAGCGGGCGTGAAGGGATAACGCAGTTTAAACCTACTGGGTACCGCAAAAGGTTTGCGAATATTACGCCATTGTTCCTTAACTGCGCTCTGAAAATCATCAGTGCAGGGAAAAACCTGCGATGTTTTGCGCCTTCTCTTTGTCCCATAAGCTGCCAAGGCAGCCGGCGGACACGGTTCATCTTGCAAGCGCAGCGTTTGTTTAATGGAAGCAACCAAGTCATCCATGAGTGCAAGCTCTTCAGACGAGCCAGGGGGAGAATTATCCTCCCCTTCAACCTCAGCCTCCACCTCGGACCCCACAAGATCCAGGGAGGAACGGGACTCCGACAAGGAGACCCCGGCCATATCAGCCCCCGCACCATCACCCTCTGAACCAGAGGAAAAATGGATTTTTGTAAGATCTTACCGTAAAATCCTTTTCTCTTAAGCTCATTGACAGACGTAGTCTTCTTGATTCTCAAGAGCTGGGTTATGTTGTCTCCGCAGGAGTAGGACTAGGCAGAAAGACAAAACGTTCTGGCTCCACCTTAGGGGCAGTCCCTGAGGGTATATCCTCCCTCTCTCTGCTACAGGGAATCAGTTCTGTTCTAAAGCAGTAACAGAGAATTTAACCCAACCCAACTCAATGATAGAGGGGCGGGTACTACGTCTGTCAATGAGCTTAAGAGAAAAGGATTTTACGGTAAGATCTTACAAAAATCCATTTTTCTCTATCGCTCTTTGACAGACGTAGTCTTCTTGATTCTCAAGAGCTGGGACATCCAGAAGCAGTGCCACAAAGGAGGGGTGGGATTGACAAAAATCAAAATCCAATCTAGAAGGCCCAACCGGTGCCAAACTAGAAGTTTTAAAGGCTCATTATAAACAAAGAATGAGACTCAAAAGAAAAATTTTCAACGGAAAAAAACCCTCGAGGCAGACCACTGGTCTCCTCAAATGGCGGCCTGCAAAACCTTGCGGCCAAACACGGCATCAGATGATGCCATCACATCAACTTTATAATGTTTTGTAAAGGTATGCACCGACGACCAGGTAGCCGCCTTGCACACCTGGACCACTGACGCCTGATGGCGAAAGGCCCATGACGCACTAAGTGCCCGAGTGGAGTGCGCCTTAACAGGGAACGGGGGCTCCCGACCCTTAATAGAATAAGCCTGTACCACCGTCTGTCTGATCCATTTGGAAATTGTCGCGGCAGATGCAGGCAACCCCTTTTTGGGTCCATCCGGGATCACAAAAAGTGAATCCGTCTTGCGAAACGAGTCTGTCGTTTTCAAGTATACCCTGATCGCCCGGACCACATCCAAGGAGTGTAAAGCAAACTCCCGAGGATGACTGGGCTTAGGACACAGGGAAGGTAATACAATTTCTTCATTCAGATGAAATTCTGAAACCACTTTTGGTAGGAAGGATGGATTCGGACGAAGAACCACCTTATCTCTATGAACCACCAGATATGGGGAACGACAAGATAAAGCGGCCAGTTCTGACACCCTGCGTGCAGAAGTGATAGCCACCAAGAAGGCCACCTTCTGGGACAACGTAGGTAGGGGAATCTCCCTAATATCTTCAAAGGGAGGTTTCTGAAGAACCGACAATACTAAATTAAGATCCCAGGGTGGTAACGGCGCGCGCACTGGCGGAGCCAGATGTCGCACCCCCTGGATGAAATTCCGCACCAAGGAATGAGTAGCCAAAGGCTTCTGAAAGAAGATCGCTAATGCTGAGACCTGACCCTTGATAGTACTCAAGGCCAGTTTCTGCTCAACCCCTTGTTGCAGAAAAGCTAATATTCGACTAACCGAATAAGACCGTGGACGGAACCCCAGAGGTTCACACCATGCAATGTAGGACTTCCATGTACGATGATAAATCTTTCTGGAAGTCGCTTTCCTTGCTTCAACTAGAGTAGGAATAACTGAAGCTGACAATCCCTTGTCCTTCAGCACCTGGGTCTCAATAGCCAGGCCGTTAAAGCCAGCGATCGTAAAGCAGGATGGAAGATCGGCCCCTGAGACAGTAGGTCCTCCCTGAGAGGAAGTCTCCACGGGACGTCCGCCACCAGTCTGACCACGTCGGCGTACCAAGCTCGACGAGGCCAGTCCGGAGCTACCAGAATTACTGGAATTTCTTCCTCCTCTATCCTGCGAAGAAGTCTTGGCAGTAACGCGAGAGGAGGGAAGGCATACATTAGCTGGTATTGCCCCCACGGGGCGATCAGTGCGTCTGCGGTCTCTGCTAGAGGATCGCGGGAGCGAGCCACGAATCTCTGTACTTTCCTGTTGAATTGTGATGCCAACAGATCCACATCCGGGGTGCCCCACCGTAGGCACAACTGGTGGAAAACGTCTGGATGGAGGGACCATTCCCCTTGATCCAGAGTCTGACGGCTGAGATAATCTGCCTGCCAATTCTCCACCCCCGGAATGAACACCGCAGAGATAGCTGGAACAAATCGTTCCGCCCAGCGAAGAATGCAAGCCACTTCTTTGGCCGCTCGGACACTCTTGGTGCCCCCCTGGTGATTGACATAAGCCACGGCCGTGGCATTGTCCGACTGGATCCGAACCGGGCTGCCCTGAAGCTGCTCGGTCCAGTGAATCAGACAAAGTCTGATCGCTCTCAGTTCCAATACATTTATCGGCAACCTGGATTCTTCCGGGGACCAAAGTCCCTGGACAGATAACTGACCGAGAATTCCTCCCCATCCGGATAGACTGGCATCCGTGGTCACTATCGTCCAAAATATTGGCAGAAATGACTTTCCCTGGCTGAGCATCGGAGACCGAAGCCACCAGACCAGAGACTCTCTGGTCTGTTTGCTCAATCGGATCTGATTGTCCAGGGATTCCGGATTCCGATTCCATCTGAGAAGAATCTCTTGCTGAAGAATTCGGGTATGGGACTGGGCAAATGGGACTGCTTCGAAGGAAGCCACCATCAACCCCAGAACCCTCATGCAAGTCCGAAGGGAAGACCAGCTGTTGGATAGTAACAACTGGATTGCTGATTGAATCTTTCGGGGTTTCCCTACCGGAAGGAAAACTCTTGTCCTGACTGTGTCTAGAATTAGACCCAGATATTCGAGCCTCTGGGTGGGAACCAGAAATGACTTTTGCTGGTTCACCAGCCACCCGAATTCCTGTAAAGAAATCATAGTAATTTCTATGTTTTGTAGCAAGGTCTGAGGAGACTCTGCATGAAGCAGAAGATCGTCTAGGTAACCAAGAATCGATATGCCTCTTTGGCGCAGTAGTGCCAACATTGGGGCCAACACCTTCGTGAAGACCCGAGGAGCCGTGGCGAGACCGAAAGGTAACGCCACAAACTGATAGTGGTTCTCTTCTATGGAAAAGCGTAGAAACCGCTGATGTCCTGCGAAAAATGGGAATGTGAAGATATGCGTCCTTGATGTCTATGGACGCTAGGACATCCCCTGGATGCAGGAAGGCTGCTACTGTGCGAATGGACTCCATTCTGAATCTTCTAATGTTGACAAAAGAATTGAGTGCCCTTAAGTCCAGAATTGGACGCACTTTGCCCTCTTTCCTGGGTATTGTAAATAGGTTTGAATAAAACCCTTGAAACCGTTCTGTCCAAGGAACGTGGACTACCACTCCTTGTTGTAGTAAATCTGTGACTGCTCTCCGCAGATCTTCTAAACGATCCGGGGATAGTCGAATATTGGAAGGGAAGAATCGCGCCGGTGGGAGAGATCGGAACTCGATCTTGTACCCTGACCTTATGACTTCGCAAACCCACTTGTCCGGGATTCTGGAAAGCCATGGATCCGGGAACCGGCGAAGACATCCCCCCACCCCAGTTATGGGTGGGGGCGCACCTTCAGGCTTTGGACGATTTATCTTCAGGTCTGGCGGGGGCGGGCTTTTGCTTGCCCGACCAACGACCCCTGACGCCTCCTGAAGGAGCTTTGGAGGACTTAATTTTTTCACCCGCGGGACGAAAAAACCTCTTGTGAGCAGAAAAAGAAGGCCCTCGTCTTTGACGAGTTCCTTTACCTTTAAAATTTTGCGGTAAAAAGGTGCTCTTTCCACCCGTGAGATCCTTAATGATCTCATCTAAGTTGGCTCCAAATAGACGCTCTCCTAAAAAGGGGATATTAGCTAATGCTTTTTTGGAACCTTGGTCGGCTAACCAACCTTTTAGCCACAGTGTACGCCTGAGAACCACTGCTGAGACTGATGCTCGCGCCAATAATGGAGTGGCGTCTAACGCCGCATCACACACAAACTGTAACCCCTGTATCATTTGTTCCAACAAATCTGATACCGCCTGAGGGACCTCTTCTAAGTCCCGGCGTAACCACTTGGTCCATTCAGTTACAGCCTGCGAAACCAGACCAATAGCTATTATAGGTCTGAAAGCTGATCCAATCAAGGAAAACATGGTGCGAGACATAGCTTCTATCTTGCGATCCACTGGATCTTTAAAAGACGGAGCGTCTTCTAGAGGAATAACCGTGGCTTTATTCAATCTAGCAATTGGTGAATCCACCACAGGTGGTTCTGTCCATTTCTTAATGAGGGTTTCCTCAAACGGATAACGCCTGTTAATGCGTTTAGAAATAGTAAAAGTGCGTTTTGGCAGACGCCATTCTTCTTCGATTGGATTGCCAAAACATTTGGGCAATGGAAAAACCTTCGCCACTTTGATGCGTTTTTTAGTCCCAAAAGGGATTTCAGTTTCAGCTATTTCCGACGGAATACCCTGTAATCTTAAGGTTTCTTGAACAGATACAATGAGTGCGTTGACCAACGCTTCCTCTCTGGCTATGGCTGATGCCGAAACATCCTCCTCACTGTCTGAAGAGACAGTACCCGAGACACCAATCCCAGATGAAGTACCTGCAACTGCAGAAATAGGCTCAGAGTCTGAATCCGAGGTTTCAGATAATAAGGGGTTAGGCGGGGGTCGCTTTCTTGCGCCCGGTCCCTGACAAGCCACTTCCACCCGGGACACAAAAGTTTCCATAATAGCTGACAATGATTCAATCGTCAGTGGGGTGCTGGAGGATCCTGCAGACCCCTCGAGGGGATCCGGAGGAGATACATGAGTGGCAGGGTCCATGTTAATTCAGGACACCTTTGCCAGAAAAACAAAAAAACTTTTTTTTTTTTTTTTTTATGTGTCTCCCCCTAGCGCAATAGCGCCCCTCAGAGTACCTGCTTCTCGATCCCCACAGAGAGAGAGAGGGACCCCCAAGGCTCACCAACCGATGCAGTGAAGTTTCCAACCAACTGCAGTCAGCGTCTGTCTTTTACAGACTGGAAGGAGCTGTTTGCTTTTTCCCGGGTAGAAGGACGTGGCTTCGCCCCCTGTGTACGCCTTCCGGCGTTCCCAGCTCTCCACGAGGTAGCTGGGCTCATGAAACATGGCCGCCCCCATACAAGAGACATAAGACTCCAAAAACATGGCGGCCGGCGTGACCTGAGGACATACATGCACTTGGTCTACGGCAAAATGGCGGCGGACCGCCGAAATCGTTTTCCCAGCACATCCACCTGCATCTCTGCTAAGTGGCGATATATGGATCTACAGGAGATACACTACAAATAAGGTAGGATTATACCTCCTATGTCTGCTGTAATGTTACAGTCTGCTGGGTAGAGTGTTAGCTCTCAAACCAAGTCCACTTCCCACAAACACATACTGTATTTACAAGGGGGACTTCTTAGTGTCAGATATATACTGACCATGTATGGAGGGGCCCATAATTCATACTGCCTCATAACGAGGAAAGAAAAAAGGGAACGTTTACTCACCATACCAAACCGACAGGCACCCTCTCTTCACAATACCCTCTCCACCGGGGTGGGGGGTTGTGGACCACTCCGGACGCCTCGACTCTCTGGTTCCTGGCGTCCAAGCGAGACTTTTAACTCGCAAGGTCAGTCCCTCCACTGGGACTCTGTCGCGGCCGACCCAGCGCGGAGCTCTGGTCTGCACGCGCTCGTAGGCAGAAACCGGGGTGACCACTGGATCTCAACATTAAGCCCGTCGCCCGGCCCCGCATACTTACTTGAATGTGACGCGGCCGACCAAGCGCAATGCAATGGTCTGCGCGCGCTCCTAGGCCGGCTGGGGTGACCACAAGTGTCGCCCAGTCCGGCGTTTTTGCTTGAAGATCTCACAGGAAAAAAACACTGGAGAAAAACTACCTAAAAAATGTTTTTTCTAAAGAAAAAAAATCTTGCCAGGACCAAAAGATCCCAGCAAGGAACTTAGGTCCTTACTCCTGACTAGACAGAAAAAAACTGATTCCCTGTAGCAGAGAGAGGGAGGATATACCCTCAGGGACTGCCCCTAAGGTGGAGCCAGAACGTTTTGTCTTTCTGCCTAGTCCTACTCCTGCGGAGACAACATAACCCAGCTCTTGAGAATCAAGAAGACTACGTCTGTCAATGAGCGATAGAGAAATTGAAACTCTGGACCTTTTTGTGGATTGAGAAGCCACCAGCATTTGCACCTGGGCAGCAAGATTAGCCACAATCACAGCCAAATCCCCCCTGGGGGAGAAACAGCAGTCCCCTGGCTACCCACCAATGTGGCAGGAAATTTGCCCTCCTGAGAATCCATTGCCCCACAAAACTTATGCTGACAAGAAAGGGTTAACCGCCCCCTTAACAGGCGCGGCGAGCGCAGCCCACCGCCACACACACAAGCCTAATGAGACCCCCACAGGGAGAGCACAGAAAACAGGCAATGGATACAGGCAGATAGAAAAGTCAAAAACCTGAGGGGGCCCCTGTAGTAGCTGCTGCTGCGATCGGTGCACATCAGGAAAGAGGAAGTGATGCAATCAGGGCGCTCTTGTAAAGCCTATGAGAGGCTACAAGAAAATGGCCACCCGCATTGAAAACATGCGGCCAGGGAGATGCAGGCAAAATGGCGGCGCTTGGCGCCGAAAACGCCGCTCCCCCGCTCTGCGATGTAACACATCACCCATGTAAAATTCAACATGGCAGGTCGCCGCAGCGACCGCTGTACAGTGCCCCCAACATGACCAAAGGCATGCTCCATGCTCCACAGCACACAGCGCTTCACACAGTAACAGGCAGACACACAGTGCCACACAGCCCCCCCTCCTGCAGCCCACAGCGTGCAGGCAGAATGACAGGGAGCCAAATAGTGTGAATAGAGGCAGGTTACACAGTCCCAGACTGACACCCCCCCCCCCGACAGACAGGTCCCCACATAAGTACACTTACCTTCTAAGGATGCGGGGGACCCGCACAGGCGAACAAACCGCAGCACATGAGGCAGGGAGAGTCGCATCCAGGACGCACGAAACCGGGGTTAAGAAACCACACAGCGTCGAGTGAGGTAGCCACCTCACCAAGCATCCCTGCACCGAACAGGGATGGGTCGTTCACTGTGCCAGGAGCGATACCTGGCTGAACGCTCAATGGCAGGCCGGGAAAACCACCGACCCACAACCTGCGACCAGGGGGATCAGCCCGAGTCCCAGCCCGCACGAATCCTCTTCATCAGAAGAACTAACGCTGACAAAAGGAACAGCTAAGCAAACAGAGAAAAAACTCAAACTAAATCAAAAAAGAATAGGGAAAAGGCTGAGACAAATGCCCCAGCATAGAGACATCCAGCTACTCCTGACAAGCTAGACATTGAAACTGGAGTATGGATACAGGAAGTGGGAGGGTATTGACTGAGGGGACCACCCCCTGGGGGTGGGATGTGTTAAAACTTTTATATTGACATTCTGTTGCCTAGCTACTCCTTCGGAGCAAAGTCTAATACCCCATTGTGACGAATATGAAGAGGGCGGCGACTGTCGGAGGACGTAAGAGAAAAAGAGAATTTTCTGTTCTTTGCAAACTATTATACTTGAGTTTACGATAGCACCAACATATACATAACAGCGGCAGACAGCCATTCATCTTAAAGCGGTTGTATACACTTTATATGTATAAAAAAAAAAACCCTGCAAGACAAAGGCATAATGAGCTAGTATGCATTGAATATTGCATATTGAATATGATAATACTTACCTTAAAACAAAGCCCCAACACGGACCCCCGGACACCGCTGTGGGAGCGGACATGATCCCTCTGCGTCTCTTCCGGGTTCAGCAGCTCCGGCGCTGTGAGTGGCCGGAGCTGCGATGATGTCACTCCCGCGCATACGTGCGGGGGATTAACTTTCCGGCAACTTCCCGGCAAGGAACTCTGAAGGTCCGCCGGACCTTCAGAGCGCATGCGCCGCTAGCGTCAACGGCTACATGCAGTGCAAATATCTCCTAAACCGTGCAGGTTTAGGAGATATTAATTGTACCTACAGGTAAGCCTTATTATAGGCTTACCTGAAGGTAAAATTCAATAAAATTACTATACTACCGCTGTAAACCCTCACATATACCCAGTGAAGTGAATAGCCTCAGATGATACACAGATGAAACAAATCTCCCTACATACGTTTTACATCTATATCTGTGGTCTTTCCTTTTCTACATTCATTAGTACAGGGGTCTCCAAACTATGGCTCTCCAGTAGGCATCATGCCTAATCATGTCTGTGAATGTCAGTTTTACAATGCCTCATGGCACATGTATTTCCACAACAGTTGGAGGGCCGTAGTTAGGAGATCCCTGCTTTAGAAAGTGCACATCGTGTTAGAAATCTTGTTTCCTCATTCAGCAGTGGGTGTGGAGTCTGGGTACACGCTCTGTATAAGCTAAATGGCGGAAAGGCATGCCCCCCCCCCCCCCCACATAGGCAGAGGAACGAAGGAACATGTAGAGCTGCACTGTGAATATACCAGCTCTCTGCTTATCTCTAAGCATCCTCCACAACACAAATTTCCAGCTGCTGTTATCTCGTGTGTTGGAGAACTTGTCAGAAGTGACTCTGCTGATGACAGAAGAAAAGCAGCAGCAGAAAGACATGGCACTCAGAGGTTTGGTGAGAGATAAGTAAACAGTACAGATATATGTGCCCAGGTGAGATTTCATAAATGGGGTTTATAACTACTTTAATGACAGGCTGTACTGTGCACCTGGGTGGTAGAAATCTGGCTTCAGTTAGGGCAAAGGGGCTCAAGGGCAATGTGTTCAAATGCCTGCCGCAAGGCCGAAGCAAAATCACTGACATCAACCAGTGGGTGGGCTGGGACTCGCTCTCTCTAGAGATTTGCTGTGGGAGATTGAATAAGGAACATTGGCCACTTATGTAATTCTTGGAACAAGCCTCTAGTGCAGCTTTTCACAACCTTATTACCTCAGAGGAACCCTTGAATAAATTTTCAGGTCTTGGGAAACTTCTGATAAAATCAATTCAGTGGGGAGAATTGTCCCTTTCAGTGGTGCCCGGTGGGCTGAACGCCCCCTTACACATTGGTGGCCAGCGGGAATATGAATGCCCCCCTTATTATTATTATACAGGATTTATATAGCGCCAACAGTTTACACAGCATTTTACAATGTAGAAGGGGGGAACAGTACAGTTACAAAACAGAAGGGCCCTGCTTGTGGAGCTTCCAATTTAAAGGCCTAACAATTGTGATCAGACTGCCACCCTTACAGATAGGTAAAAAGGGGGATTGGCGTAAAGCCGCTGGCTCTGCCAAGTGGCCCTAGCCCTGGAAAAATGCAGAAACCATCAGGTGGGAGGTCAAATCGACCACAGCTCAAGGAACCCTGGTTGACAATGGCCTTAGCCCTGGAACAATGCAGAAACCATTAGGTGGGAGGTCAATCAACCACAGCTCAAGATACCCTGGTTGGGAATGGCTTCTCTTATGGCACCAGTGTTCCAGGACATGTCAACTCTAACTAAAGTTTTTTTTAGCCAGTCTTCTGGAGGTGCAAAAACCTACTGGTGCTACTTGTGTGCATAGGCTAATTTCTTAAAAAGGTGAAGTTGGGCTTTAAAAAAAAAAAAAATGTTGCATAAATAGTGCAAAGAAAACACACAATCATACAGATTTATGGTACAATTTTTATTTTGCTCTTAAATGTCAAAAAATTACTGTCATGAGACAGGAATGCATGAGATAGAAATGGCTCAAACATCTTCACATGAAACACGCATATTCAAATTTCATTCACAAGTTTTGAATCCGACACATCTACAGTTACATATTTAAAACTTTTCCATTCATAAATCACAATTTTTTTTTCTTTAAACAGTAGTTGCCATTACATAAACAACACACAACTTACTGCATATTATTTATTCATTTCATAAATTTCTTTAATATCTTGTTGAGTAATAGCAACTTATTTTCCTAATTTTCCCAACAACAGTGTATTTAGACCTACATACCATGTTTGTTTTCCCCAATAGGGCTCACATATAAGGGCACATCAATGAATGCTTCTGCTAGGTTTGCTCTTTGTTCCATTTGTAGCTCAGCTGAAGTCAGACAAAATCTTTCCTATTTACCGATAACTCTAAATCTTGTTAATACGTGAATACCAACACAGCAGTCATATCTAACCTGAATTTTAATCTGTAGTCTCCAGAGTTCAAATGTCATACCGCCTCCAGATGAAATCTGAGGGTACTGTGGCATTTTTATGGCTGGACTCTCTGAATGCCAAACTGTGATAAGGTCCTGCTTCTTGAGGGCGCAAAAAGAATTCAACTTTTTTTGGGTTTTTTTTTTTTTAAACTGCTCAGATTTTGACTTGTTTCATTTTGAATGTTTAAATCAAATCTTCACACCATGTTTAAAGTGAACCTGTGGCCATTAGTTTCTATGGACATTCATTTACTTCTTAGAAAGCAGCAAATAAACTTTGAAACAAGTCTTCACTGATCTCCGCAGCTTCAGGCACAGTGGAACAAATAATTTGTGAAGATTAAAATAGAGATTCTGAGGATGGGCTGCAGTCAGTTTTGGATCAACTTACAGCACTTGCTTTTAGGTACATTATAAGGCTGGCAGGCTGGCAAGTTCCTTCAGCCAAGGGAAACAGGGAGAAAGGGATATCAATGGCAGTGGCTCTGTAATAAAACAGAAGATACAATTGCCTGCAGCTACAAAGGTCAAGAGGACTTGTTTGAAAGCTCGTTAACTACTTTCTAAAAATTGTAAATATTGGAATGTCCATAGCCTGGTCACAGGTTCACTATCTGAGGGCGTACTCTCACTAGATGCTTTTCCACTGTATTGTGCCCAAGAATGATTGTCCCTACATCCTGGCTGGCCTGCACATGCTGGGCCCGAGTACACGTGTCATCTTCTCTGCCTCACACACATGCGTCAAGTGGGCCAGTGGACAGTATGGAGTGATCACACTTGTCAAATGAACTGGACTTTGAGAGTCAAATGTCCTTCGCACAGCATGGATCACCTAATGTGAGTTTGCCCAGCATGTCACCATGGCAGTGCTTGGATTCAAGAATCTGGGACAGTTTTGGGACAGCACCAAGGTTCCAATGAGAAGAACTAGAAAGTTTTACTTGTCACCTAATTTTTGCGCCTCTTTCCAAGTTGCACTTTGTTCAGTTGCTTGATCAGTCACTTAGCATAATCTCAAACAGGAATGTGAGTCATGTTTAACCCTTTACAGCCTTACCCTCTTAGCTCCACCAATGTAAACCATATTCAAAATGGACATGGCTTAAACACCACACTCCACAAATTTACTAAAATGATTATTTGTGGATAAAAATGCTGTTTCTATCTCCCCTACCCTTTCACCCTGTGACATGATGGATCATGATAGGTTTCCACATTGCATTTTCATATTAACTGCCAATCTGAGATGAGATAATGGATTCGAGTGATGTAAGGGTACATTGGTAAATGTAACTCTTCAGCAGGCAGTTTCCTAATCTGCTTAAATCCATGTGTTTTCATATAATAAATCCCATATGTATGTTCAGGCAGATTGGTGTGGATGGTGCTGTGTTTATTGCTGAGCTTTGCCCATCCCGTTAACAGATTCCACGGACTTCTGTTTCGAGACTGGTAAGTGGAACACAGCGCAAATGAATCTTAGGCATGCCCATATCTACATCTCCATATAAAAATAATATTCCTAATGAATCCATATACCAACACCATTCTGCACTGTTAAAGATATAGTATGTAGCAAATGTTAAATACACATCTTGTTTGGAAAAAAATATATATATTATTCCCTCAACATTCGGAGGCAATTTTAGAACCACTGTAAACAAGTGAATATATCCGTGTAAATCTTTACATGTATGTGTATTTACCTCCTGTACACACACATTATTAAAGATGTACATATATACCTACTGACACATGCACATGTCATATAACTTGACTGTAGATACATCTGTGTACATTCTATCCTTTGGGCGGTTATGAGTCTATGGCATTGCGAAACCTGATCAGCTGATCTATAGCGATACTCCTGAGAAGGTACTGAAAGGGAATGGAAATTTTTTTGGATGCACTTTGGAATGGCGCAATGACGTAAACGCTTGCACACTTAAGACTTGTGCATTAAACAAAAAAAAAAAAAAAAAAACTTACCTAAAATATTAGAACAAAGTTACATAAAATATTGTTACTAAAATATTCACAAGTATAAAGGTTTTTCTCTTTTCCTAAGGAGACCGAGCATGCATGAAAAGCACTGATTTTGTTGTTGAAAAACTGTAAGAAGACAAATTTCACCTGATGTAATAAACCTAAGCCTGATTTTTTTTTTTTATCAACATGACAATTATAAATTTAGAAAAAAAACTTTTTAGAAACGCCAAGCACCATATTTTTTGAGCAGTGTTTTTTTTTTTTTTTTTTGCTTAAAGGGGTCAGTCCATACAGATCCAATGCATTACCCGCTGGCTTCTCAAGAATGTTGGGGTGACTATTTCTGCTCTGTGGGGTTCCTAGTTCCACCCAACTTGCACAGTTAAGACAGGATTTAACAATTTTTCTACAATTCTTCACTTTATAATAATGCAGTAAGGCGCATGAGATTGTAGGTGGTTGACAGGCAGAGCCAGGAACTCCAAAGCCTCCAAGAAAGGATTTAGTCTGCCAGTGTGTATGCAATTGAAGTTCCAATTTTGAACTGACGATATAAGAATCACTTCTGTAATCACGATTCTGGTTTCCCCAATGCAGTTATTGCCCATTTACATCCGAGTGAATCCACAGATCTCTGGTAGCTGAATTCAACTGGCCATACATAAGGAAATCCTATTGCCCGTTTGGGAGATTCAACCACAGTGGGAAAACAGCTAAAATGTGTCAGCCCGGTGGATTTCCTTCAAGCAAGACATGAGAGGTTATCTTCAACTGTTAGTACCTTGTACATAGTGAGATGTTTAGCCAGAGCATCAATCCTCCTTATTTGGCCAACTCTAGGATCACTATAAAGAAAGCTTGGTCAGGACAAAGCCAAATCAAATTAGATAAGCTGCTATTATAGTTATTAAAACAAAAACAGTCCTTAAGACAGGTAGCAGCACTTAGGACAGACTTTTTATGGCAAACGGTCTTTACAGTTTTTGTAAGAAAATTGCATAGGTGTTGACCAAAGTGACTGAGCACAGTTTTAAAGATCCAAAAACAATCACCGATGATGGATTTGGCCTCTACCATATGCACATAGGAAACACCTTTGCAGAACGCATATTTTTAGTTAATTACTTTTTTTTAATTCTTCACTTCCTTAAATCTTATATTGACCCAGTTTGACCCTACAAAATATATACAACACACCACTTAGTGACATTTCCTGAAATCTACCCTACACTTTTATTTTGTTTTTTGATGTTTGCCCAACTTCCAGCTTTGGCTTTTTTTCTGTAGCCTGGGACGAAGGCATCTTGCACGAAACCAACCTAAATCTCACATGTGTGGTATGAACATCCATCCAAATATACTCTCCTATTTAAACCCTCTTCCCATGACGAAAGCTCACACACCAGGTATAGAAATGAAAAAAGAACCAATAGAATTCGGTGTTAAGACACTGGTGAATCTTCACCCTGGGATTCTGTTATGGTAGGAGACTCCGCTGTCTCCTCGTTTGTTTCACTAGAAGGCTCCTGGCCATTTGTCTCCAAGGGTTCTTGGCTGCTTTCTTCACTCTGCACCTCATTTTGTTCCTCTATGCCATCTGGTACAACCTCTGCTTCCACGGCATCTTCTGTCGGAGTTGCTGGAGACTCCACAGGAGTACTGTCCTCCTCCTTTGCTGGAGGTATCTCGGAGGTGGGAGAGCTTTCCTGCGCTACTTTTTCACTTACAGCTGGCACGCTGGCAGAACTTATCTCCACTATATTGTCATTTTGAGAGAGTGACACTTTTTCTATCACTCTCCACTGCATGATGCTCATGTCCTTCCCTCCGGTTGAGATTAGGTGGCCATCGCTGTGTGTGAAGCTGACATTAGTTACATGGCTACTGTGGGCACTGTACTTGTGACTGGGAGCCTAGAAAAAAGTAAAGAGAATCATATTTGGATTAAAAGACTGAAAAAGGTATACAGTTTGAGATATTTATTCAAAGCACCCTTTAAATGTCACAAATGTTTTACATGTCTTTGGTAGAAAATCTGCACAATACTGGCTTGACATTTTCTGCCAGAAATCAATACACAAATGTCTTTCATTCTTACAATTGTTCTAATCAGATATAAAAGGGAAAATATAATGGTTGTTGAGGGTAACAGTGTTTCTTCCATTGTTTTTGCAATGCTTATGAAATGAGGTGGACACCGAAGAAATCAGTCAAATAGGAGAAAAATATGGTGGCTGCTAGTGTTGACTCACTTCTGAGCATCTCATACATCCCTTTTCTTTCCCCCACCTCTGGGAGGGAAATTCCTTAGCCTTGTGCAAGCTTTAAATCATGCCTAACAGCCTACTTAGGGAAAAAGACTTTCTCCTCATCCCCATGTGACAGTGTTGGGCCTAAGTAGGCAATCCTTAAGCACAGGCACTGTTATGTGGGTGGAAGGGAAGTGAGTCACATGCTTTCTTCATACCTGGAAATAATGGGATTTTTGTACTTACCGAAGAAACCATTTCTCTGAGTTCATCAACAGACACAGTGCTCCATAAATCATAACTAGTGGGTTATATTGCCTCCTTCAGGAGTAGGACTAGGGAGAACAAAAAACACCTGGCTACATCCTTGGACCGTCCTCAGCTGGTATATAACCCCCCTCTCTGCTCTAGGTAATCAGTTTAGTGGCAAGCAATATTAGAAGTATCAGAACTCCATAGAGGGGTTAGTGCTGTGTCCGTCTATAAACTCACAGAAACTGATTTTACGGCAAGTACAAAATTATCTTTTTCTCTTTCGTTCATTGAAAGACACAGCGCTCCATGAATCATAACTAGTGGGACGTCCAGAAGCAGTGCCAAAAGGAAAATGGGGCTAAACATGAGAGCTCTTAACCAAGACACAGGAGCCTTAACCGGGTCACAGGAGCCCAGTCTGAAAAATTAAATGTTTAAATAAAAAACACCCCTCAAGAGGGAACAGCCCCTCTTAAACAGCAGCCTGCAAAACTTTGCAGCCAAAAGAAGCATCCGCAGATGCCGAAGTATCTACCTTATAGAATTTTGTGAAGGTATGCACAGACGACCAAGTGGCCGCCTTGCAAACTTGCGATATTGAAGCCTAATGATGGAAGGCCCAAGAAGCACTCAGTGCCTGAGTAGAATGCGCTGTGACAGGGAAAGGTGGAACCTGACCTTAAATGGAATAGGCCTGAGACACAGTCTGTCTGATTTATCTGGAGATGATAGCCGAAGAAGCGGCCAGCCCTTTTCTTGGTCCGTCTAACCACAAAAAGCGAGTCTGACCTCCGGAAAGACTCGGTAGCTGCCAGATACACCCAAATCGCAAACCACAGCCAAGGTATGCAAAGCAAATTCCTTGGGATGAGCCGGTTTGGGACACAAGGACGGCAACATAAAATCCGCATTAAAATGTAAGTCAGACAACCTTGGGCAGGAATGATGGACAGTAATTAGGAACAGGATAATGCTGCCAATTCCAATACCCTGCGGGCCGAGGTAATAGCCAACAAGGTCACCTTCTGGGATAACGCAGGCAAGGGAATCTCCCGAATATTCTCAAATTGAGGTTTCTGGAGAACCGAAAACACTAACTTTAAATCCCATGGCAGCAAAAGAGACTGTACAGGTAGAGCCACATGTCGAACCCCCTGAATGAAGGTACGAACTAAAGAGTGCGTGGCTAGGGGCCACTGAAAGGAGATTGCCAAGGCAGACACCAGGCCCTTGATGGTACTCAAGGCCAACTTCTGATCAACGTCCTGTTGAAAAAGGTTAAGATCCGAGCCGCAGAAAAGGATCATGGATAAGTGCCAATTGACTCACACCAAGAAATGAAAGAGAATTGCCAGGGCAGACAGCTCACACCAAGAAATGTACGCTTTCCATGTACGATGGTATATCTTGCTGGAAGACGACTTCCTCGCCTTCACCATAGTAGGGATCACTGATCCAGACAGACCTCTATCCCTCAGTACCTGGCTTTAGATAGCCAAGCCATTAAAACCAGCGACTGTAAAGCAGGGTGGTAGATCAGCTCTTGGGGCGACTGGTCTTCTCAGAGAGGAAGCCCCTAAGGGACGTTTACAGCCACCAGGATAATTGGAAGATCCTCACTCTTGATTCCTGGCAGGAACTGGGGATGAAGCCTAAGCCGAGGATGATACTGGCCTTACCGTGGCCCTTGGACACTTGCAGCGTTTGTCAGTGGACCCCGTGACCTCAAAACGAACTTCGGCATCCTTCTGTGGAGCCAAACCTGCTAAAGAAGCTGCATGTAAGACTGTGCAAACAGAACTGTCTTGAAGGTGGATACCACCAGACTCAGAACCTGTATGCAAAATGGAAGAGAGAACGGAAGAGAGAACTATACATCTGTGTGACAGCAGCCAGTGAATCACGGCTTGTGGTCCCTGAAGGTTGTGCAGAGGAAGGACCACCCTGGTCGGAAATAGAATCAGACCTAGGTAAATCAATTCCCTGGACAGGGATAGAGGGGACCTTAGGTAGTTCAGACATCACCTGGACCTTTGCAGGAATTAAATCCACACAAGGAGACTCGAGACCTAAAAAACCTGAAAAACACAAGCTTTTTTTCCCCCCCTTTCTGGGTACCCCAAAAGAAACATTTCACGGATCTCCTTGACACTCCCTGAAGAAGTCCACGGGGCCAGAAACCAGCGAAGATGTCCCCCCACCCCAATAATGGGTGAGGGTAGACCTTCACGCTGAAGGAGTCTCGTCTGCCAGTCCAGGGAAGCTAGCTCTAGGCTTACCAGACCAAGGTTGCTTGGAACCTCCTGGGGAAGATTTAAAATATTTATATTTATTTCCCTTATTCTCCATCCCAGAAGCACAAAATAATTTTCTATGGGCTAACAAGGAGGGTCACCGTTTGTGGTGAGGCTCCTTTCCTTGACTGTGGCAGGAAGGTACTCCCCCCACCCCCCTCTATGATACCCTTAATGATGTCATCCAGGGTAGACCCAAACAAGTGATCGCCTTGAAAGGGCAGATCAATGAGAGCTTTCTTATAGGCTCTGTCTGCAGACCAATTCTTAAGCCAAAGCACACGCCTAATCACCACCGCTGAAAAAGAAAAAGTTTGGACAGCACAGGAGCTGTATCCAAAGCTGCATCACAAATAAACTGCAGCCCATGGACCAACATGTCCGCTAAATCAACATAAATAGCTGCGACCTGCTCAACCCCCAGGCCCTGGGGCAAAAGCTTGGCCCATTCAGTAAGGGTCTAAAACACCAGGGCCGAGGCAAAGACTGGCCGCAATGCCGAACCAGCCATAGTAAACATGCTGCGTGCCACAGCCTCCGCTTTCTGGTTAGCTGGGACCTTAACCACTTGCTGCCCGCCCATCGTCAAATGACGGCGGAGAGGTGCGGCTCTCATTCTGGGATGACATCATATGACTTGGCTCTTTACCCATGTGATCGGCTGTGTCCAATGACAGCCGGTCACATGTAAACGAGGAATTGCCGTTTACCGGCTCTCCTCGCCTCACATTGTCATGTGTGCGGCTCCTCCTCAAAGGGGAGTCTAGGACAGCTAATCAGGACACTGATCATCAAGTAAAAAAAACTGTGCCCATCAGTTCCCACAATCCTTGCACACAATCAGTGCCCATAGTGCCGACCGTCAGTGCCCGTCAGTGCCGCCTTTCAATGCCCATCAGTGCCGCCTATCAGTGCTCATCAGTGCCACCTATCAGTGCGGCATATTAGTACCTCCCCATTAGTGCCACCTCATCAGTGCCCATAGTGCCACCTCATCAGTACCTATAAAGTGCCACCTTATCAGTGCCCATCAGTGTCCATCAGTGCACATCAAGAGAAAAATCACTTATTTTAAAAATTTAATGACAGAAAAACTTTTTTTTTCTTCAAAATATTCTGTCTGTTTTCTTTTTAGTAAGGAAAAAAAAAAACTCGGTGATTAAATACCACCAAAATAAAGCTCTATTTGTGTGAAAGAAATTATAAAAATTTCATATAGCATGACTGCGCAATTATCAAAGTGGGACAGCGCTGAAAGTTGAAAATTGGCCTGGGCAGGAAGGGGGTGAAAGGGCCCTGTATTTAACTGGTTAAAAGGTCAGGGATTCCTTTACTGGGATCATGGTTGTTTTATTCAACCTGGAAACAGGAGGGTCCACCACTGGTGGACTAATACACTTTTTTTAAAAGTGACTCCTCAAAAGGGTAACGTACAGCAAAACGTTTGGGGACCACAAAGGGTAATTTTGGTTGTTCACAATCCTTACAGAAAAACCTGTCAAAATAAGGCACATAAGGAAACACCTTTGAAGTACGATGCGACTTGTGCATACTAAATGACACCGCTACGTCTGTGGCTACACCAGCCGCATCCTCCATTTTTAAAGTCTCATGCACTGCAGTGATAAGTGCGTCTGCCAGCGTTTTTTTCATTCGTTGCTGCAACCATGGAAGAATCATCCTCACTATTGGATGGATCAGGGGGTGTGATATTAAGTTCCCCTAGACTGGCCGTATCCATGGCGGCATCAGGTTCAGAATCAGATGAGACAGACTGAGCAGAAGAAAGCGGGGGATGCTTCCTCCTGGGCCTTTGCCCACACGCCAATTCCACCTGGGACACTAAGGACTGCAGGACCACTGTCAGTGCAACCATGGGAAGCTGCGGTTCTGAGAGACCTGCCACCTCCATGAGGGGGTCAGTGAGAGAGATGTGACCCTGAGGCTCCATAGGCAAAGGAAGGCATTGCAGTACAAAAATGAACTTTTAGCACCACAAAAGGATCCCCTCAAGGCTCAGGGTACCTATCAGTAGAGAGAGATAAGAAGGACTCCCAAAGACTCACCCTACTGAGCAGAGGAGCGCCGAGAATTCAAACCCAGAATCATCATGGATGCTATCCCTGTTCATATGTCCCGGGCACAGGAATAGGAAATAAGGAGGAAGAAGAGGAGGAGGAGGAGGAAGAAGGAGGAAGAAGAGGAGGAGGAAGAAGAAGGAGGAGGAGGGAGGAGGAAGAAGAAGGAGGAGGAAGAAGAAGGAGGAGGAAGGAGGAGGAAGGAGGAGGAAGGAGGAGGAAGGAGGAAGAAGAAGGAGGAAGAAGAAGAAGGAGGAGGAAGAAGAAGGAGGAGGAAGGAGGAGGAGGAGGAGGAAGGAGGAGGAGGAGGAAGGAAGGAGGAGGAGGAAGGAGGAAGAAGAAGGAGGAGGAAGGAGGAGGAGGAAGAGGAGGAAGGAGGAGGAGGAAGAGGAGGAAGGAGGAGGAGGAAGGAGGAGGAGGAGAAAGAGGAGGAAGGAGGAGGAGGAGGAAGGAGGAGGAGGAGGAAGAGGAAGGAGGAGGAGGAGGGAGGAGGAAGAGGGAAGAGGAGGAGGAAGAGGCGGAGCTTGGGCATCCCCACGAGGCTTCAGTTGTTTCTGACATCAGCCGGCTACACAAACATGGCCACCAACTGGAGACCACCCTGCCTAAGGGAAAATGGCCACTATCAGCCACAAACACTGAAGCATGATGCTAGGATCTTTCCTACACCCTCTGCAATGCTGCACCCTCTGCAAGGGGACCCCCCCGAAGGTAAGACACACGTTTTAGTGGAGCCTCTTCTGTACACTCTGCACCGGTCTCTGCACTGGAACCCCCCTGCAATTATACCCACACTTCAAAAAGCAGGGCATGCACCTAGGGCACACTGCAAAAAGCAGGGCATGCACCTAGGGATCTCCTACACTGGGATCTCTCCAGACTACCAGGGCAGGACACACTTTTCCAGGACCCTTACAGAGTGGGGATAACAGGGGGAGACCCCAGGGGTCTCTGCTGCTTTCGCTGCCCTTGGACCCCCACCAGACTCTAGGTAAAGACAGGGCGGAATGGGAGTGGGGGAAGCCCAGCTCAGTGAGGAATTTAGGATGGGAGGAGCGAACCTGCAGGCAGGTCCCATCGTCCCTGGATGTTACCCGCATCCATCCCAATGAAAACCACCAAAAGGGGAGAGGGGGGACTGTACTTGCCCTTCCATGGTGCTGGTAATCGTCCAGACAGAACTCCTTGCCACCAAAGTATGGGAGCTGTCGGCAAAGGGACCGCTGCTACTCAGACCCAAGCCCGGTCGTATGCGACACTGCAAAACGTTTAACTTGCGGGCCAGCCTCTGTCCGTGAGGCTAGGTCGTGGCCGATCTAGCGCGTAGCTGCGGTCTGCATGTGCTCGCTGGCTGGGCTGGGGGGGGGACCACTGGACCTAAATTATCCAGCCCGTTGCCCAGCCCAGCAGGTGATTGTAGCTCTCCCAAGAGAAAAACAAAAAAGATGTAAGGAAGGAGAAAATTGCTAGGACCAGAGATCCTAGCCGGGAGCATAGGTCCTTACTCCTGACTAGACAGATTAAAACTGATTACCTAGAGCAGAGAGGGGGGTTATATAACAGCTGAGGATGGCCCACGGGCGTAGCCAGGTCTTTTTTGTTCTGCCTAGTATTACTCCTGAAGGAGGCAATATAACCCACTAGTTATGATTGATGGAGCGCTGTGTCAGTCGATGAACGAAAAAGAAAATGTGTTTTTTCATCACTAAATAGATATGTGGAATAGCAAAGGAAAGGCAAGCATGTGCTACTGCTGCCATTGAAGTAAACAAGTGGCTCTGAGGTTGCTTCAAAATATTGAAGTGCCAAAGGGTCAGCATGGCAGCCAAGAAACTAACACTTTCAAAAGAATAGCCACCTAATGTTCCATGGAGAAAGTGGACAGTATAAGAAACCTTAACCCTTTTTTTCGCGATCGGTATAGCAACTAGTGATATCCTGTCATTGGGCCAAGCAGCAATGAAAATGATCACAAGAGCAATAAAACCCTTTACACATGGGTCCCACCTTCCCTTATCTATACAAAAAAAGGTTGCGGTTATACTTTTAAAAACTTCTGTGCATAAAGTAAAATCTGTACAACATAAAAAAAAAAAACCTTTAAATAACACTTATCTGTTAAAACCGATGACACTAATAATATAAGTGGCGCATTGGGCAGACATGGTTCCTGCCCAAAAGAAGGCAGCCGGCTCTGGGGAGCCGTTAGGAATGTTCACAGACAATATAAACAAAGGTAAATAGAGAGGAAGTTTTGATTTTAGATCAGATGCACTGCTTCCAGAGTAGTACCTACAGATCAATGACTGACTGCAATTGCTGCTTGGAGTTGGGTCTTCACTCCTACAATGCCCAAGATATGCTAGAATCAGAAGCAACTCTTATGAATGGGAGTGTGTGTATGTTTGATCTTCGGTTACTCACAGGCAAAGAAGATTGTTCAATAAGAATTACAACCAGTGAGAGTTCTACCCTTCCTCCCTCCAACTTTTCTCCAGATTCTGGTGAGGGGTGTGGCACAATGGATACTTTATTTTTCCAATAAGAATAACAAAATTGCTTACCTGGAGCCGAGATTTTGCAGTAACTTTACAAGTGATAACAGGAACATCTAAAGCTTATGTGCTTTAGAGTCCATTCACACTGCCCCGAAGCTACCTTACACTAAACCACAGCGGTTTACTGTACGGCAGCTGTCCTGGTTGCAGTAAGATAGCGGTAGGGGGCAGGGCAACTTGCGTTGCAGCACATCACACAATTCCCTTTTTTTTAACTTAACTTTATTTGAAGTGTAAAGAGTGGCACCGTAAAAAAAACTCTGTAGTGTGAAGGTCTATCCAATAAATATCCAGTCAGGTAAGAACTACACACCTGTTAAAATTAAAAATGGAGTAGGCAACACAATGACCTCTTGTAGTAGTAGCCATTACAAAAAGGTAAAAGTGACAAATTATGAAAACGGCTAGCACTATGGATCTTCCTACCTTTGGTTTGGAGCATGGATACTGAAATAGATGGACCTTACAAAAGTCATCGGCCAAGGCAATAACTTTTCGGTTGTGAGATCGCACCAATGCATTGATATCTGTTCCATCTGATCCTTCTGGCCACACTCCTGGAAGGTAAGAAGATGAGTTTTAACTTGTAGCAATGACAAATGCTTATAAGCCAAAGAAATTCAACATTATAGGTTACATAAAAGTAAACCTGCCTTGGTACAGCTTCTGCAGTTTAGGTCCTCATTTAGGACACTGGTCATTGCATAATTAATCTAAAATTTTAAGTAAAAATTTAAAGAATTTATTTCAACTCCTATAATGCTAATTGCTAGTATCAGTAATACCACAGAATGTTGTGTATTTCTTTTATAGACTTTTTGGGATTTTTTGTCTAACCAATCTGTCTGTACAAAATACAGCGGATTTCCTGATCTCATTCGAAATGTACTAACATTTTCTGCAGGTTGGAAAATAGAACAAAAATTTGGACTCTGGGTAACACAGACAATTTTTATACAACAAGCCCCAATGTATTCTGGATCATCAGCCAACCGTCCGCAATTGAACAATGAATCACAGGGATAAAGGTACATGAAAATAATACTGACCAAAGACCTGAAATCCTAGCACACAGGTGTAAGTTGCCCAGTCAATGTCTTTACAGTCTGAACGATTCCGAATTAATTTACAACCGCTTGGAATGTCCCCTGGCCACAACAAAACACACAGTTAATACATGGGACAAAGTACAGTTACAAAGTTGCATAAAAATAACACTGTAGAATGCTGTCCTCGTTATGACACCCAGCTCCGAATTGGCAGGAGTCAGTGTTGATTGATGCCTGGCTTTTTTCAGACAGCTAGGTCCCCTTGCAGAAACCCAATAATTTCCAATGTGCGTTTTCTTGCACAAGCCTAACTACCAATAGAAAATTACTAAAAAGTGATGTGTTTCAGAAAGCAGCCTGAGAAAGTCAAGCAGCTTGAAGCAGAAACAGCTGAGTGCCTGGGGTTCAGAGTGAACACACCTGATTATTGGGAGGAGCAAAAAAAATCGTCTTTGGTTAGGTACACATCTATACAGGTTGCAGTTATTGCCCTTTTCCATTGCGTTTTTGAACATGAATTTAAATGCCTTGTTATTTTGGCTATTAAGAAAGTATGACAGTTCTGTTCATGCAGTGCGACTTTACAGTCTCTTGCACTCAAGTAACATTAAATTTGCATCAAAGTAGTGCAGGAACCTCTGTGTGTCTAAAAGTTGCATGTTACGGTTAAATGTTAAGGTTAAGAGTTAGCAGTAATCATTAGGGTTAGCAGTAATCATTAGTTAGCATTCTAACCCTAACAATTACCACTAACTCTAACCCTAACATTTAACCACAAAGCTTCCATCACTACTTTGATGCGACTTGAGTGCCAGAGTGCGTAAAGTCACATCAGAGTCACACTACATGAACAGAACTGTCATACTTTTTTATTAGACAAAAAAAAAAAAAAGAAAAAGCAAAACATATCAAAAACGCAACACTTGTGTGTTGGTGGGGGTCCACTTAAGTCTATTACAAGCAAAATGCAATCTGGTGTGGGAAAAAAAGAAGTCCCTGACCCTTTCCAAAAAACGCACTGGTTTAAAACAGACAGATGTGAACTAGATCCATAGGAAACTATGTTAATAATGGACTGTAGTGGGTTTCTGTGAAATGCACTAAAAAATGCATAGGTGTGAACCAAGCGTTATAACAAGAAAGATAATCGATGCCCACTGAAAAATGTCTACAATTAGCTTCTCCAGAAGGAAAAAATTACATCCTGAAAAATATTTTACATCACAGGTCTGCAAATGAATGCCTCAACTACTGGCTTTTTTTTTTTTTTTTTTAAGGGAAATAGTTTTGAATGCATTTGCTTTATTATTGTCAGGAAGATATATATGGGTCAACCTAGATCAGAACTGTATCTATATCGTAGCTGAACCGCTGAACAGCTACTTTGGAAATTTGCACCGCACATGTGTGACCAGGCCAGGAATGTACTTTTTTTAAAATTTTAATTTCATTTTTTTGATTTTTTTTGGGATGAATTGTATTTAGCTGTTCTAAATGACAGATTTTTTTGAGAAAGTATATATTCTTTCATCACTGGTGTAAGCAATAATGGGATTTTTGTACTTACCGTAAAATACATTTCTCTGAGATAATCGACAGACACATTGTTCCATAAATCATAACTAGTGGGTTATATTGCCTCCTCCAGGAATAGAACTAGGCAGAACAAAAAAACACTATGGGCCGTCCTCAGCTGGTATATCTCTGCTCTAGGTAATCAGTTTAGTAGTAAGCAGTATTAGAAATATCAGAACTCCATAGAGGGGTGGGTGGCGTGACCGTCAATGAACTCAGAGAAATGGATTTTACGGTAAGTACAAAAAAATTGATTTTTGTAAGAACTTACCGTAAAATAAGTCTCTCTAAAGTTCATTGACAGACGCAACTCCATCTAGTCAGAGATTATAGGGTTATGCTCCTCCTATCAGGAAAAGGCACTAGCCAGGAAAAAAAGCTTAACCACACCTATGGGGGCTGTCCCTGCAGGCATAACCCCACAACACCCTGCTATCAAACAGTTTAGTTGCAAGCAGTGTTTAGAATAAAATAAATAAAAAAAAAACCCACTCACCCAGAAGTAGAGGGGAGGGTGCTGCGTCTGTCGATCAGAGAAAAGGATTTTATGGTAAGTTCTACAAAAATCCAGTTTTCTCTATCGTTCATCGACCGATGCAGCTCCATCTAGTCAGACTATAGGGATGTCCCAAAGCAGTATATTCACGAGGGGTGGGAATGGGAAGACAACGCAAACAGAAACGCAACTCCAAAGGCTAAACTTAGCCAACCAGGTAACATGAAGCTCAACCAGGAACAACTGGAGGTCACAAGAACAAAAGCAGAGAAATCTCCCGAATGTTCTCAAAAAGAGGCTTCTGAAGAACAGATAATACCAGATTGAGGTCCCATGGAGGTAACGGTGACCTTCTCAGGGGAGCCATATGGCCCAGTCCCTGTATAAAGATATGAATCAAAGCATGTGTAGCTAAAAGGCATTGGAAATCTATAGCCAAAGCTGACACTTGGCCTTTGATAATGCCCAAAGCCAACCGCTGTTCAACTACTTTCTGCAGAAAGGCCAAGACCCTAGCTATCGAAAACAAGCGAGAGTGCACCTTCAGGTGATTCGCACCATGAAATATATGATTTCCAGGTACAATGATACTTCTTCCTAGAAGTACACTTCCTAACCTTCAACAGCGTAGAAATCCCAGAGTCAGAAGGACCTCTATCTCTCCACACCTGGCTTTCAACAGCCATGCCATTAAAGCCAGCAACTGTTGATCCAACACCTGACGAATCAGGTAATACACTTGCCAGTTCTCCACACCTGGAATGTTTACAGCAGAGAGGGCTGGAATACATTTTTCCACCCAGGCCAGAATTTCGGCCACCTCTTTGGCTGCCAAGACACTCTTGGTGCCACCCCGGTGATTGATGTAAGCCACAGCCGTGGCGTTGTCTGATTGAATCCGAACTGGACAATCTTGCAGATGAGTCATCCAATGGCTCAGACAAAGCTTTATTGCTCGGAGCTTCAAAACATTTAAATCGGTAGTTTCGACTCTTCCATCGTCCAGGTACCCTGGGCACAGAGCTTCCCCAGCACCCCGCCCCAGCCCGATAGGCTGGCGTTCGTGGTCACCACCATCCAAAACAATGGAAGGAAGGACTTGTCCTGGCATAGTGCTGGAGACTGGATCCACCACAACAGAGCAGACCTTGTGTTGTGGCTTAACCGAATCAAAGAGTCCAAAGGACTTTGGATCCTTGTTCCATTTGACAAGAATCTTCCTTTGCAAAGGTCTGGTATGGAACTGAGCAAACGGAACAGCCTCGAAACTTGATACCATCAGACCCAAGGCCCGCATGCAAACTCAAAGAGAGGACAGACTGTTCGCCAACAACAACCGAATCGCCTCCTGCAACTTTTGCAGCTTGTCCGTGGGAAGAAACACCTTGGCCAAGGCCAAATCCAGAGTCAAGCCTAGATAATCCAGTCTCAAGACAGGTGTCAGCGCAAATTTCCTAAAATTGATGTTCCAACCAAAATCCTGCAGGGTTCTGACAGTGACTGTCAGATCCCCAACAAGGCTGAAGGAGAGTCCGCTCTCAACAGGAGATCGTCTAGGTACCCCAGTAACACAATCCCCCGTTGGCGCAGCAATGCCAATACCGGTGCTAAGACCTTGGTAAACACTCCGGGAGCTGAGGCGAGACCAAAGGGTAATGCCACAAATTGATAATGCTCCTCTGCGACCACAAAGCGAAGAAACCACTCCTGTCCAGCGTAAATATGGATGTGAAGATATGCGTCCTTGATATCTATGGAGGCTAAGAAGTCTTCCTGGTGCAGCGACGCCACCACTGTGCGGATGAATTTCATTCGAAACTTCTGTACCCGCAAGAAGCGGTTCAGGGCCTTGAGATCCAGGATGGGACGCACCTTGCCTTCCTTCCTGGGCACGGTGAAGGGGTTTGAATAAAACCCTTGAAAACGTTACTGAAAAGGAACCAGTACAATCACTATTTGCGACAGCAAATCGTGTACTGCCCCTCGCAAGTCCCTTAACTGAACTGGGGATAGTCAAAGGTTGGACGGGAAGAACCTGTCTGATGGGTGAGACCGGAATTTGATCTTGTACCCAAATCAGATCCGTTCGTGAATCCATTTGTCTTGAATCAAAAAGGTCCAGGGTTTCCAGAAAGATACGAAGACGCCCCCCCCCCCCCCCCCCAGAATCGGGTGATGGTGCTCCTTCATGCAGACGAGGATCTGTCTGCAGGTCCAAATTGCCAGGTCTTTGCTTTCCCCGATGATGGCTTCTTGGAACCCCCAGAAGACCTGAATGATTTACCTTTTTATTGCGACCCGGAGGCATGAAAAAAGAAGTTTATGAGCATTAAAGGAATGTCCCCGCCTAGGACGTGGCGCCTTGCCCTTAGAGGATTGGGGAAGATGAGTGCTCTTACCCTCCGTGATACCTTTGATAAACTCATCCAGAGAGGATCCAAACAGCCTCTCCCCTAAGAAGGGAAGATCAGTCAAGGCCTTTTCAGAAGTCTGTTCCACCGACCAGCTTTTCAGCCACACCACGCGCCTAATAGCAATCCCCACTGCCGATGCCCTGGCCACCAACGGGGCTAAATCGAGGGACATATCACACATGAACACCAGGGATTGAGCCAACTGGTCCAGTAGTTCCAACACTGCAGGGGGGAGCCATTCAGCTTCCAAGTTACTTTTAAGTAACTTCACCCATTCCGAAGCAGTCTGCGCTACCAAAACATTCACAACGGTAGTCTTTAATATGTGACCTGCAACCTCGTGTAAATGGCGGGACAAGAATTCCACCCGTCTATCTACGGGGTCCGCAAAAGTTGGAGACTCCTCCACCCGTACCAGAGTCGCTTTATTTAACCTGGACACCAGGGGATCCAGTTTTACTGGTACAGTCCAACTAGTGGACACTGCCTCTGCAAATGGGTAACGGCATGCAAAACGCTTAGGCACCACTAACATGTGCTTAATGCGCCGCCATTGTTCATCCAGAATAGTATGAAACAATTCTGGGCAAGGAAACGCCTTGCCCGATTTGCGGGTCGCGGGAGCCAAAAGACACCCACGTACCCGGCGCTGTGGGTTCATCAACCAATTTTAAAGTTTCCCGCAATGAAACTATCAGAGCTTTCACCAAAGCACGTTCCCGTGCGGCGGCTGATGAGGACAGGTCCCCTTCACCGTCAGAATGCGACGACATCGACCCCTCAGGGTGGTCTGCGCCTGCCATGTCTATCTCAGATCCTGAAGACCCTGCAGATGGAGGGGAGCGGCGGAGGGCGTTTGCGGCTGGCAGCACTAGCAATGACAAAATCTACCTTAGACTTCAAATTTTGCAAAAAAGCTGCAATCACTGGCTGAGACGGAGAACCAGAAGGTCCCACAATCGCTCCCAGGGGGTCTGCAGTTGAAATATTATCCTGGGACTCCATGTTACACTTTTTAAAATAATTGGGCAGGGTCTCGTTTAAGACCGCCAAAAACGCGGTTCTCACCGCTTTAAGTGCGGGCTCACAATCCCTGGTTATTATAAGATAATAGAGAGAATGAAGAAAAACCCACAGGGAACCCCAGAAAAAACGTTACCAGACCACAGAGGAGACTTCCAGCACAATCTGTGCAAAAACAAAACGGACACTGACTGTACAGGAAGAGGAAGAGAAAACCTAGCCTCTATATTTTAACAAATCATGCCGCATGCCTGTCCAGCTATGGACCTCAGGAAAATGGCCACTCATGCATGCTCAATGGGGAATTCTAGAAAATGGCTGCCCATATAAACTAATAGCAATATAAAAATCATGATCCACAGCAAAATGGCGGCCCCCACGGGGGACCCAGAACAATAGTCATCGGAAGGTCCCTACCCAGAGGCCCACACAGGACAAGTCACCCCCCTCAAATAAGCGCCACAACTGCCACATTATTACCGCCCCCCAAAGTAAAAACCTGGGTAGGGGAATGCCAAGGGGTACACAGGACTAGTCCTCCGAGATGCTAGGGGAACCCAGGGAGCCCCTAAGGTCCGACTATTCCAGGGAAGGGCCCACGTCCGCCCCGAGACCGCCAGGGGTTTTTGGGGGGAGACAATTTACTCGCCATACCATGGTACCAGGTGGGCGCCATTCAGAAACAGATCACCTCCCACCAGGGATGGGGGTGCTGTCAGCCAAGGGGAAGCTGCGACTCAGGGCGTTCCAGGTCGTGTGCGTCCCAGCAAAACGGTCCACTCGCAGGCTCGTCCCCATCCACCAGGGCACTGTCGTGGCGGGCCTAGTTCTGGACTATAACCGGCTCACATTCTCTGGCCAGGCTGGGAGACCTTAAGGAACTAGATTATCCAGTGTGAAACCTCAGCTGGCTGTTGCTTGTAGTTCCTCTGGATCTTGGTCCTCAGGAACCAACTAGTGAAAATAAAAAAAAAATCACAAACTAAACCTTTCCTATTCTAGCGGAGACCGAAGTCCCAGCAGGAAGCTAGGTCCTATTCCTTAAACTAGGCAGAAACAAACTGTTTGATGATAGCAGGGTGTGTGGGGCTATGCCTGCAGGGACAGCCCCTATTAGGTGTGGTTATGCTTTTTTCCTGCCTAGTGCCTACATAACCCTATAGTCTTTGACTAGATGGAGCTGCGTCTGTCAATGAACGATAGAGAAATCCCATTTTCTCTTTCGTTCATCGATGGACACAGCAATCCATAAATCCTAACTACAGGGACATCCAAAAGCAGTGCCAAAAAGAAATGAGGGTGGGGAAAAAAACCCAAGGCTAAACATACCAGCCCTTAACCAAGACACAGGAGCCTTAACCGGGTCACAGGAGCCCCGTCTGGAAAGAAAAAAACACCCCTCAAGAGGGAACAGCCCCTCAAACAACAGCCTGCAAAACTTTGTGGCCAAAAGAAGCATCCGCAGATGCCAAAGTATCAGCATATAGAATTTTGTTAAGGTATGCACGGACGGTTAAGTGGCCACCTTGCAAACTTGCAATATTGAAGCCTGATGACGGAAGGCCCAAGAAGCACTCAGCGCCCGAGAAGAATGCGCCGTGACAGGGAAAAGTAGAACATTACCTCTGATGGAATAGGCCTGAGTCCCTATCTGATCCATCTGGAGAGGGTAGCCGAAGAAGCGGCAAGCCCTTTTCTTGGTCCATCCGTACCCACAAAAAGCAAGTCTGACCTCCGAAAAGACTCAGTAGCTGCCAGATACACCTGAATCGCATGAACAACATCCAATGCAAACTCATTGGGATGAGCCGGCGTGGGACACAAGGAAGGCAACACAATATCCTCATTCAAATGGAAGTCATAGACATCTTTGGGCAGGAATGATGGACAGGGACGAAGAAACCACTTTATCCCTATGGACCACTAAATAGGGACTGCGACAGGATCATGCCACCAGTTCCGATACCCTGCGGGCCGAAGGTAATAGCCCCCAAGAATGTCACCTTCTGGGATAATGTAGGCAAGGGAATCTCCCGAATATTCTCAAATGGAGGTTTCTGGAGAACCGAAAGTACTAAATTTAAATCCCATGGCAGCAAAAAAGACCGTACAGGTGGAGCCACATGTCAAACCCCCTGAAAGAAGGTACAAACTAAAGAGTGCGTGGCTAGGGGTCGCTGAAAGAAGATTGCCAAGGCAGACACCTGGGTCCTGATAGTACTCAAGGCCAAATTCTGAAAAACGCCACATTGAAGAAAGGTTAAGATACAAGCCACAGAAAAGGATCAAGGATGAGCGCCAATAAACCCACACGAAGAAATGTAAGCTTTCCACGTACGATGGTATATCTTGCTGGAAGACAACTTCCTTGCCTTCACTATAGTAGGAACCACTGATCCAGACAGACCTCTATGCCTCGATACCTGGCTTTCGATAGCTAAACCATTAAAACCAGTGACTGTAGAGCAGGATGGTAAATCAGTCCTTGGGACAACTGGCCTTCTCTGAGTGTAAGTCCCCAAGGAATGTTTACAGCCAGGGCCAGCGCTCCCGCTAGGCGAACTAGGCAGCTGCCTAGGGCGCACTGCCCCCTAGGGGCGCACTGCTGCCTAGCCTAGGGAGGGTGCAGACTGGAGCGGATGGATCATTCATGTGTAGTTTGCCGGCTCGGCAGCTCAGACGGCAAACTACATGGTGCCGGGGGGGGGGGGGGGGGGGGTTGCTAAAGCTGAGGGTCCCTCAAGTGCTGCTGGCGCCATCCTGCTTACATCTGCTCAGTACAGCCGACCCGTGACAGACAGCACAGAGCTGGGCGCCGCTCTGAGCTGCCTTCTGCTGCTGCCTCAGCACTTACTTTTACCAGCAACAAAGGTCCCGCCTCCTCCTCTCTTATGAAAGGCAGTCCGAACATCAGCCACTTCATCTACTAGGTACACTTGCTGCTTCTATGCAGGAGAATCCCCTCCCCCGTGGGCGGTACCAGAACAGCCTCTCCATCACACTCGTAAGTGAACTGGAGGTAAGTGAGAGAAGGGGGAGGAGACAGCAGCCCAGTGCAGGACTGAATGACACGGATCCTCAGTGGAAGCATGGCTGACTGTGCCCATTACACTGCTGCAGCCTCTGAGGTGACCTTTTGTTTGTGTGTGACTCAGCCAGCCTGAGAGGAGCTGGAGGAAATCTGGAGAGGGGAGATCAGTGATAATTCCTCCTGCTCTGCTGTATACAGGATCGTTGACCCCCCCCCCCCCACCACCCCTTAACATCATGAACAAAGTTGGCAGGGTGCTGAGGTGCAAGCTGGACTAAGGGATGGCAGGGTGCTGGGATCGGGGATTGTAGTGTGCTGGGAGCAGGCTGCTGGTGTAGCAGGAATAGCAGGGTGCTGGAAGCAGGGATGGCAGGGTACTGGTGTGTCAGAGATTGCAAGGTGTTGGGAGCAGGGATTGCAGGGTGATGGGAGCAGGGATGGCAGGATACTAGTGTGGCAGGAATGGTAGGGTGCTGGGAGCTTGGATTGCAGGAATTGCTGGTAGCAAGGATTGCAGGGTAATGAAGCAGAGGTGGCAGGGTACTGGTGTGGCAGAAATGGCAGGGTGCTGGGGACGGGGATTGCAGGGTACTGGTGTGGCAGGGATTGCTGCAGGCTAGGAGTGGAGATTGCTTGTAGCAAGGATTGCAGGAAGCTGAGAGTGGGGATTGCTGGTAGCAAGGATTGCAGGGTGCTAGGAGAAGGGATGACAGGGATGCTGGTGTGGCAGGGTGCTGGGAGCGGGAATTGCAGGGTGCTGTTGTGGCGGGGATTTCTGCAGGCTAGGAGCAGAGATTGCTTGTAGCAAGGATTGCAGGGGGTTGGTGTGGCTGGAATGGCAGGGTGCTGGGAGCAGGGATTGCAGGGTGCTGGTGTGGCTGGAATGGCAGGGTGCTGGGAGCGGGGATTGCAGGGTGCTGGTGTGGCTGGAATGGCAGGGTGCTGGGAGCAGGAATTGTAGGGTGTTGGTGTGGCAGGGATTGCAGGGTGCTGGTGTGATTGGAATGGCAGGGTGCTGGGAGCGGGGATTGCAGGGTGCTGGTGTGGCAGGAATGGCAGGGTGCTGGGAGCGGGGATTGCAGGGTGCTGGTGTGGCAGGAATGGCAGGGTGCTGGGAGCGGGGATTGCAGGGTGCTGATGTGGCAGGAATGGCAGGGTGCTGGGAGCGGGGATTGCAGGATGCTGGGAGCAGGGATTACAGGGTACAGGAGAAGTTTGGTTTGTGGAGAAAGCAGCAACTTTGAAAGTGTTTTTATTTTCGGTTTTGAGCAGTCATTATAAAGGTGGGGCATTTTGTTTGAACACTTATTAGGCCTATGTTTCCATATGCAATCTATGTATGTCTAACATTCTTGAAGTCATTGGGAATGCAATGAATAATTTGTTATACTTTTGAAACTTTAATAAAAAAATGTTAACGTGAGGGAAAAAAAAAAAAACAAAAGTCAGGCATTCATGGGCCGGGCAAAAGGGGTGGAGTTAGGGGCAGAGCCAAGGGGGGCGGCAAAATAAGGTTTCGCCTAGGGTGTCACTAATTCTTGCACCGGCCCGGTTTACAGCCACAAGGATGATTGGAAGATCCTCGCTCTTGATTCCTCGCAGGAACTGCCGAAGAAGCCTTAGCTGAGGATGATACTGGCCTTACCATGGCCCTTGGACGCCTGCGGCGTCTATCAGAGGATCCCGTGACCTCGTCACGAACTTTGGTATCTTTCTGTGGAGCCGAACCTGCTAAAGAAGCTGCATGTAAGACTGTGCAAACAGAACTGTCTTGAAGGTAGATACCACTAGACTCAGAACCTGTATGCAAAATGAGAGCGAGAACAATCTGTGTGACAGCAGCCAGTGAATCGCAGCATGTGGTCCCTTAAATTTGTCCAAAGGACGGAGCACTCTGGTCAGAATTGGAATCAGACCTAAGTAAATCAATTCCCTAGACAGGGATAGGGGGGACCTTGGGTAGTTCAGACATCACCTGAACCTTTGCAGGAATTAAATCCTAACAAGGACACACAGGACCTAAAAAGGACAAGCTTTGTCTCCCTTTCCGGTTACCCCCAAAAGAAACATTTTGCGGATCTCCTTGACATTCACCAAACAAATCCATGGGCCAGAAACCAGTGAAGATGTCCCCCCACACCAATAATGGGTGAGGACAGACCTTTATGCTGAAGGAGTCTTGTCTGCTGGTCCAGGGAAGCCAGCTCTAGGCTTACCCAACCAAGGTTGCTTGGAACCTCCCAGGAAAGATTTAAAAGATTTATTTCCCTTATTCTCCGTCCCAGAAGCACAAAATAATCTTCTATGGGCTGAGAAGGAGGGCCCCCATCTGCAACGAGGCTCCTTCCCTTGACTGTGGCAGGGAGGTACTCTCTCTCTCCCCCCCCCCCCCCCCCTGTGATACCCTTAATGATGTCATCCAGGGTAGCCCCAAACACGCCCTGAAAGGGCACATTAATGAGGGCTTTCTTAGAGGCTTGGTCTGCAGACCAATTCTTAAGCCACAGCACAAGTCTAATCACCACCGCTGAAACAAAGTTTGAACAGCACAGGAGCTGTAGCCAAAGCTGCATCCCATAGACTAAATGGTTTGCTAAATCAACATAAGCAGCGGGGACCTGCTCAACCCCCAGGCGCAAAAGCTGGGCCAATTCAGTTAGGGACTGTGACACCAGGCCTGAGGCAAAGACTGTCCGCAATGCCGAACCAGCCATAGTAAACATGCTGCATGCCACAGCTTCTGCTTTCTTGTCAGCCAGGTCCTTAAAGGATGGGGATTCCTGTACTGGGATCATGGTTGCTTTATTCAACCAAGAAACAGTGGGGTCCACCACTGGTGGACTAGCCCACTTTTTTAAAAATAAACTCCTCAAAAGGGTAATGTACAGCAAAACGTTTGGGGACCACAAAGGGTTGGTTTTTCCCATTCCTTACAGGAAAACCGGTCAAAATAAGGCATATAAGGAAACACCTTTGGAGTATGATGCGACATGTGCGTACCAAAGGACACAGCCACATCCGTGGCTACATAAGCCGCATCCTGCATTTTTAAAGACTCACGCACTGCAGTGATAAGTGCGTCTACCAGCGCTTTTTCATTTGCTGCGACCGTGGAGGAATCATCCTCACTATTGGATGGATCAGGGGGTGTGATATTAAATCCCCCTGGACGGGCCACGTCAATGGCGGCATTAGGCTCAGTATCAGATGAGACAGCCTGAGCAGGGGACGCTTCTTGCTGGCAGGTAAAGGCAGGTCTGCACGCACTTGCTGCCTGGGCTGGGGGGAACCGCTGGATCTAGATTATCCAGCCTGGCTCGGCAGTTGATTGTAGATCTCCCGAGAAAAAACAAATAAAAATGTAAGGAAGGAGAAAATTGCTAGGACCAGAGATCCCAGCAGGGAGCAAAGTCCTTACTCCTGGACTAGACAGATTAAAACTGATTACCTAGAGCAGAGAGGGGGTTATATATACCAGCTGAGGCTGGCCCATGAGCGTAGCCAGGTGTTTTTTGTTCTGCCCAGTCCTACTCCTGGAGGAGGCAATATAACCCACTAGTTATGATTTATGAAGCGCTGTGTCCGTCAATGAAAAAAAGAGAAATAACGTTTTCTAAGATTTGTGTGTTTGGATAACTGATACTAAGTTTCTGGGTTTCCTACCTTCACACCCACGGAGACATTCCGTGTACATTTCCTACATCGTATTCAAACATACTGCCCTTTTAATATGCTTGAGGGTGACAATGTATGGTTAATGGCACCCCAAATGCAATGAGTTTGCGGTCACTGAATTTCATGGTACCATAGTACTATGTGGTTTTGTGCAGTGCAATTCTACTTTTTGTGCGGTCTGATGCGTTTTGTGTCAAAATGCACTGCATAAGATTGTGCACGTTCGAACCCCAGGGTTACTGTGTGAGCCCGATGTGAACCAGCCCTGAGGAAGGGCAGATTTTGAAGCTTGTATTTATATGAAATATTGCGATTTTGAAATAAATTTACAGAGCGCTGCAACCACGGACTTTGCTCTCCCTTTATAACTGGGCTTGCTGGAGTCAGCTAGGTTTAAACTACCAATAAATATATTATATATATATATACACATACACAAATATTTAATAGGGGGAAGAAAACTCCTCTATGACCAGCTCATGCCAGTAAATTCTACATGATAATAAAACTTCACTGTACACAAGTTCTTTATGTAAAAGGGATCTGTGTTTTACTATAGTAGAAATAATTTTAGTACTTACAGTATAAAATTTCATAGTCTCCTGAGTTTGACATTATGTATTTGTTGTCTGGGGACCAGTCAAGGTGTGTAATATAACTGGAATGTCCCTGAAAGTGAAAAAAAAAAATGAATGTGTTTATATCTTTAATGTAAGTGTACAACTTAAAAAGTAATTGTAAAGGCATTTTTGATATGGAAAAGATGTTATACTTACCTGCTCTGTGCAATAGCATTGCACAGAGCAGCCCTCCTACCTCCTATTCTGGAGTCCCCCGCTGGAGCTCTCTGCTCCTTTTCTCCTGCGAGTGCCCCCTCTGCAAGCTGTGTGCTATGGGTGCACCTGTCCATAGACACACATAGTGCAGCTCAGCCACACCTTCTCCTCACAGGATTTGAGTGTCAGCAGGAGCCAATGGCTCCCACTTTTGCCTTCTGTGAGACTAGGGTGAGAGAGCAACTGCACTGCAGACAAACACATTGCTGGATTATGAGAGGACTTAGGTAAGTGTTAGTGAGGGGGGACAACAGGTGTTGGAAGGTGTTTTTTACCTTAATGCAGGGAAGGCATTAAGGTAAAAAAAAAAAACATTTTGAGTTAAGAGCCACTTTAAGCTGTCACAGAAACTAATTGTTATAAGAAACAGGCATGAGACTGGTTTTGGGGACTTGATATGAAAATGTGGAATAGACTCCCTCCAGAAGTGCTTCTGGCTAGCTCACTAGATTGCTTTAAAAAGGCCTGAATTCTTTCCTGGGTGGACTTAATATAAGTGGGTACTAATATTTATAGGTAAATTGGATCCAGAGAATATCAGATTGCCTCTTGGGGGATGAGGAAGGATTTTTTTCCCCCTGCTATAGCAAATTGGATCATGCTTTGCTGGGGTTTTTTCGCCTTCCTTTGGATCAACTGCAGGTATAGGATTGTGTATATGGGATTGTATGGTTAGGTTTTCATTACAGTTTTTTTTTTTTTATTGGTTGAGCCAGATGGACTTGTGTCTTTTTTCAACATGTCTATGTAACTATGACATGCAGGGCATTTTTTGGAAATTTTTTTTTGCAAATTTCATCTTTTAAAACTGAAAAGTAGACACTAACCAGTTAGGTACAACTTTTTGATGAGTAGGAAGAGTGTTAAATATATGCAATACTAGTGAAATCTGACGGAGATGACGCATGGCAGAGGAGGAATTATGCACCAAGCCCCTACTGCCCATGCAGCTACACACAGGCATAAAAGTATAAAGTAAAAAAAAAAAAAGTACATTAGCATAATAAAAGGGGATGCGGGTGGTCTAGCGGTAGAAGGACCCTCTGTTTTAATACTCTTCTGTATAGGAACAAGAAAAGGGAAAAAATACTTAAAGTGCACGTAGGACTTGGCTATAGACATGAAAAGAGAAGTATGGTAAATTGTTTTGGTCAAACTTCTCATGTGGGTCACAAGAGTGCACTTACTTTTGCTCTACTGTGGTCCAGAAGCAGCCTACAACCAACTGTTTAACAGAGTCACTCCAGGATGGATACTGACCGTATTGCAGAGCAGAGAGCAGGTGACTGACAGTGACTGCTCTCCACTCTTAGAAGCACGAAAACTTAGCAATCCATGGTCATGTGATCGTTCAGTTCTGAGAGCTGGCAAGGGAAAGCTGCAGCACAGAGGGGAGTGTGTATGTTTGTTTTAATAATCCCATTCATCTCCTTTAAACTATTTGCATGGGCACAAGTTCTCTAAAACAAGTTACAAAAAAAAAAAAAAGAAAAAACTGTTAGGCCAGCACCTGCAAAACGGCACAAGCATACAATTGGTCCCCAAATGAGACTCCGTTTTAACCAAACTACTTTAAGTGGGTTATGGGCTACATCATGAGCAACATCCACATGGTGCTGGTATTTAACCCAGGAAGACATGCCAATGCAGGAAACAGAGCGAAGGGAGAGTGAGAAGGGGTAGGGTACACAGACAAAATATACTGCTGCACTGGAAGGTACAACATTCTTCTATGGTCACTGGGAATTCTTGAGGAACACGAGGCTATGACCAGATGCCTCCAAAGAAAAAGGTCACAAAACATACAATGATGGATGTCCAAGAGGGTACAGAAGCTCCTCTGCAATATTTGTCAATTCGGTTGTTGCCAAGGGTTCAAATACCAGTTATGTTCTTTGCTTCCTTCAGAAAACGCTGCCAGACTGACTTAAAGTAAACCCACCAGGGAGTATAAATCAATAAAAATCAAAATTCCTCCAAGAGCGGGCACTATTTAGTATTTACTGCATATGTTAACTAAAAAAAATGTTATTATGGACAATAAAATTAGTTGCGTACAAGTGCCAAGGTAATCCCCATGCCTATTTAATGCCTGAATGGATATCTGTTGGGTTTGGAAGCCAGCCACTGCCATTACATAAACAGATTACCATAATCATCTGTCTCCCTCTACTAATGATTTCCCTATGTATGAACGCTTTAAGTGCCAGTTCACGCCACAACACAGTGCGGGAAACATGTTCTCTGTGTGCGTTTCCTGCACTGCATTCCAAATGCACTGGGTATGCAATCTGCTATGAGTGTCAATAGGTTCCTATTGACACCTCAAATGCAGATTGCAAACGCAGTGTGTTTGCTTGCACCAGATCACCGGCTAATGCAATACTATTCAATCCAGTTGCAGTGTGTATTTAAAAATAGTACATGCACTACTTTCAAAATGAATGGGCAGAAAATAGCATTGTACTGAATCACATAGGAATGCAGAGCATGCTTCTGTGCGATTCCTGGTGTGAACTGACACTTAGGGCGAGCAGACATGGGTGATTTTTGCTATAATGTTCATTGCATGATCAATTACTAGCAATTGCTACACATACAGTTGCACATAGTAGCAATCTCAAACTTAGAACTAATATTTACTATTAGTAATATAGTTGTTGTTACACTTCATTGGTCCCTATATGTAGCAATGATAAATGATTATTATGGGGCGATCATAGGGGATTATCACTATAGCATTGTTGTGTTCCCACCTTCATAGTTATTTTTTTTTTTTTTTTTTACACAATGTTCCTCAGATAGACATTTTCTATAAACAGAGAACAGATTTGAATATAGACTCTTGTACATTCTACTCACAGTGCATTTTCCATATCTGCTATATTTTCTTCCATTCTCTGAGACATTGTAGAGGTAAATGAAATTGTCATGAGAACCCACCGCAAGCAACGTCCCGTCTGTTAAAAGACAAAAAAAAAAAAAAAGACATAAAAATCAATGAAAATGACACATGGAAAAATCACAATAAATATGGTAAAAAATCTTTGGCACCGTTTCCTGGGATCACCATTGCTGCCCACCCTGGTATCTCCTGTTGTTGTTGTAATAGAGTAAAATGAAAGGCAAACGCCAGTCACACAAATAAGTTTGCATGTGAACACTTTTTTTACATGGCCCAACCTCACCAACTCCTCTAATTTACCCCTTAGTTTAGGTTCACATCTTTGCAGCTGCAGCCACGTTTGCATGCACAGGGCACCCTTTTTATTTGAATGGGCTGCCGTGCCTGTGCTTTCATACAGAAAAAAAATAACTAAATAAATAAGATACCTGCATTTTTTTTTTTAAAACACTGCCGCAGGGAAATTGCATGATGCTTCTGCTCCATGAGATTTCCCACAACCAAAAATTGTCCAACATTTTCAGATGCGTGGTGGTGCAATTAGAAATAGATGGAAGGGGCGGTTTGGCTGCCGGAACGGGTATGATTTACACACTGTCCTGTACCCGCACATGTGTGAATCTAGCCCAAACCCAGCTGCCTTGTCACCTTTACAGGCTGCATTCACACTTCACGATTTTGAATTGCGGGCAAAATCGCTGCGATTCTGCCAGCAATTACAAATCGCACTACGATCGTGGCAAAAGCACTATGTGTGTTTGAGTGGCATTCATTCCTAATGGCACCTCAAATGCAGTGAGTTTCCCTGTGTACCCGACTGCCTTGTTCACTCTGGTTTATCTTCCATTCCTGACTGTCTAATTAGCTACAATTCATTTTCTGCACCTGGCTACCTCACTGGCTCTTAATCATCCTCATTGCCATGTTTTAGGTGCACTGGGATGCAGTCTCACATGCTTTTTTTGTAATATCCAAACTTCCTACTTTTTGGCAGAGGCTGGAATACAAGTAATCATTTTTATATCCATCACCTCCACCACCTATGAGCTCATGTACTTAAACAGCAACGAGCAGGATTTAAAAAAGCATGACACCACAGAAAAATGCACTGGTGAGAATTGTTACAGAGAATAAAATGATTGAATGTTTTCCAAATGTAAACTAAGAAGACTTTCTTTCTTTAGCACTTACCATGCATCTTCGACAGAAAAAAAGGGATTTTTGCATTTACCATAAAATCCATTTCTCCGAGTTTGACGGACAGAGCACTCCATAAATCATAACTAGTGGGTTATATTGCCTCCTCCAGGAGTAGGACTAGGCAGAATAAAAAACACCTGGCTACATTTATGGGCCATCCTCAGCTTGGTATATAACCCTCCTCTCTGCTCTAGGTAATCAGTTTAGTAGCAAGCAGTATTAGAAGTATCAGAACTTGAGGGCGTGTCCTGGCCGTTTGGCTGTGAAGCTCCGCTGACACTCGGCTCTCCACAGCGGCTCACAGCAATCCAGCCATCCAAACAACCTCAAAAGGGAGAATACCCCATGAAGACACAATCGGGCTATGTCCCAAAATAAAAATAAACAGCCCGGACAGCGCCGCCTCATGGATTTCTTCATGCTCACGACGGCCAGATACATCAAAAATGGCGCTGAGGAAGACGGCCGATCTCCTCCCACGCCACCCTCACAGCTAGTGGATACTGGAGAAAATGTCTCAGACATGGAGGAAACGTCACAACAAGCTTTCTCACCCACACCAGCAGAACGGGGTAAGAGTTGCACATTCATCTGCAAACTCCCCTCATAAGATCCCCGATGCAAAAAAAGCTCCATAAGACAACTTTGGGCATGGATGATGGACAGGGACAAAGAACCACTTTATCCCTATGGACCACCAAATAGGGACTGCGACAGGATAATGCCTCCAATTCCGATACCCTGCGAGCCAAGGTAATAGCCACCAAAAATGTCACCTTCAGGGATAATGTAGACAAGAGAATCTCCCGACTATTTTTAAATGGAGGTTTCTGGAGAAGCGAAAATACTAAATTTAAATCCCAATGGCGACAAAAGAGACCAAACTGGTGGAGCCACATGTCGAGCCCCCTGAATGAAGGTACAAACTAAAGAGTGCTAGGGGTCACTGAAAGAAGATTGCCAAGGCAGACACCTGGCTCTTGATAGTACTCAAGGCCAACTTCTGATCAATGCCCTGTTGAAGAAAGGTTAAGATCCAAGCCACAGAAAAGGATTGAGGATGAGCGCCAATTCACTCACACCAAGAAATGTACACTTTCCACGTACGATGGTATATCTTGCTGGAAGACAACTTCCTTGTCTTCACTATAGTAGGGACCACTGATCCAGACAAACCTCTATACCTCAGTACCTGGATTTTAATAGCAAGGCCATTAAAGCAAGCGATTGTAAAGCAAGATGGTAGATTAGCCCTTGGGACAACTGGTCTTATCTGAGAGAAAGCCGCCAAGGGACATTTACGGCCACCAGGATGATTGGAAGATCCTCGCTCTTGGTTTCTCACAGAAACTGTGGAAGAAGCCTGAGCCGAGGATGATACTGGCCTTACCATGGCCCTTGGACGCCTGCGGCACCTGGCAGAGGAAACCGTGATCTTGCCATGAACTTTGGTATCCTCCTGTGGGACCGAACCTGCTAAAAGAGCTGCATTTAGGAATGTGCAAACAGAACTGTCTTAAAGGTGGATACCACCAGACTCAGAACCTGTATGTAAATCAGGAGAGAGAACTATGTGTGTGACAGCAGCTGGTGAATTCCAGCCTGTGGTTCCTGAAATGTGTCCGGAGAAGGACCACCCTGGTTCGAATTTAAAACAGACTTCGGTAATTCAACTTCCTGGACAGGGATAGGGGGACCTTAGGTAGTTCGGACATTACCTGAACCTTTGCAGGATGTAAATCCGCACAAGGAGACTCCGGACCTAATAAAAACCTGAAAAGAACAAACTTTGCCCCCAACTGGGTACCCCCAAAATAAACATTTCATGGATCTCCTTGAGGCTCACAAAAGTAGTCCACTGGGCCAGAAACTAGTTAAGGTGACCCCCCACCCCAATAATGGGTGAGGGCAGACCTTCATGCTAAAGGGGGTCTTCTTTACGGGTCCAGAGTAGTTAGCTCTAGGTCTTACCAGACCAAGGTTGCTTGGAACCTCCCAGAAAAGATTTGAAAGATCCATTTCCCTTATTCTCAGTCCCAGAAGCACAAAATCATTTTGCGATGATGCTCCTTCCCTTTCCTGGATTGTGGCAGGAAGGTACTCCCCCCCCCCCCCCTCGTGATCCCCCTAAGGATGTTACCCAGGGTCACCCCAAACAGGCGATCGCCTTGAAGGACAAATCAATGAGAGCTTTCTTGGAGGCTTGGTCTGCAGACCAATTCTTAAGCCACAGGACCCGCCTAATCACCACCGCTAAAACAAAGTTTGGACAGGACAAGAGCTGCATCCAAAGCTGAGTCACAAATAAACTGCAGTCCATGGACCAACTGGTTCACTAAATCAACATAAGCAGCGGGGACCTGCTCACCCCCCAGGCCCTGGCGCAAAAGCTTGGCCCATTCAGTTAGGGTCTGAGACACCAAGGCTGAGGCAAAGGCTGGCCGCAACCAGCCATAGTAAACATGCTGCGTGCCACAGCCTCCGTTTTCTTGTCAGCCGGGTCCTTAAAGGACGGGGATTCCTCCACTGGGATCATGTTTGTTTTGCTTTATTTAACCTGAAAACAGGAGGGTCCACTTTTATAAAAATGACTCCTCAAAAGGATAACGCACAGAAAAATGTTTGGGGACCACAAAGGATAATTGCAGTGATAAGTGGAGCTACCATCCTCACTATCGGATGTATCTAGGGGTGCAATATTAAGCCCCCCTGGACGGGTCGCATCCACGGTGGCATCAGGCTTAGAATCAGATGAGACTGACTGAGCGGGGGACGCTTCCTCTTTGCCCACATGCCACTTCCACCTGAGACATTAAGGACTGCAAGACCACCGTCAGTGCATCTATGGGAAGCTGGGGTTTTGAGGGACCTGCCACCTCTATGAGGGGGTCAGTGGGGGAGATGTGACCCTGAGGCTCCATAAGGAAAAGAAGACCTTGCAGTACAAAAACAATCTTTTGGCACCACTAAAGGATCCCCTCAACGCTCAGGGTACCCATCAGCAGAGAGAGAGAGAGATAAAAAGGGACCACCAAGGACTCACCCTACCGCCCCTGTGACATCATCGGGCTACACAAACATGGCCGCCAACCAGACTAAGGAAAAATAGCCACCACCAGCTACAAACGCTGAAGCATGCTGCCAGGGAACTTCCCTGCGCCCTCTGCAATGCTGCACCCTCTGCAAGGGACCACCCCTCCGAAGGTAAGACATGCGTTAGGGAAGACTCTGCTGCGCACCCTGCATCGGTCTCTGCACTGGGACACCCCTGCACTATACCCACACTGAAAACAGTAGAGCATGCACCTAGGAGTCTCCTACAGTGGGACCCCCCCAGACTACCAGAGCAGGACACACACTATCCCAGGACCCTTACAGAGTGGGGACAGCAGGGGAGACCCCAGGGGGCTCTGCTGCATTCTCTGCCCTGGGACCCCCACCAGACTCCAGGTCCAGACAGGAGGGAAAGGGAGTGGGGGAAGCCCAGCTCACTGAGGGATTTAAGGATCAGAGGAAGAAACCTGCAGGCAGGTCCGACCGTCCCTGGAGGTTACCTGTGTCCACCTCAAAAAAAAAAAAAAAAAAAAACGCCAAAAGGGGAGCGGGGGGACTGTACTTACCCTTCCATGGTAATGCTTCAGACACAAACCTCGCCACCAAAGTAGGGGAGCTGTCCGCCAAGAGACCGCTGCGACTCAGACCCAAGCCTGGTCGTATGCGACTCTGCAAGACATTTAACTCGCAGGCCAGCCTCTGTCTGTGAGCTATGTCGCGGCCGACCGAGCGCATAGCTGCGGTCTGCAAACGCTCACTGGCTGGGCTGGGGGGACCACTGGATCTAGATTATCCAGCCCGTCGCCCAGCCTGGCAGTTGATTTTGGATCTCCCAAGGAAAAAAAAAAAAAGATGTAAGGAAGGAGAAAAAATTGCTAGGACCAGATATCCCAGCCAGGAGCCTAGGTCCTTACTCCTGACTAGACAGATTAAAACTCATTACTTAGAGCAGAGAGGGGGGTTATATACCAAGCTAAGGACAGCCCATGGTTGAAGCCAGGTGTTTTTTATTCTGCCTAGTCCTACTCCTGAAGGAGGCAATATAACAAAGTATTTATGATTTATGGAGCGCTGCGTCCGTCAATGAACGAAAGAGAAAGCAGTTCACTGGTCCAATTTATTGGATACCTGGGGTGGCTTGTTTGAAATTATGGCAAAATCTTTCAGCAAAGCAACAGAGAAAATATTACTGGATGGGAAACCTGGCAAAGCATAGATGCCTGCAAAATTAACTATGAAGAGCGTGGCTGTTAAAGCATGACTCTAGGCAAACAGTCGCAGAGTTTGAAAATGCGATTTTATCCTTCAAAAGGATTTTCTAATTCTGTCAGGCTGTTCTTGTTATACACACACCTCTGGATCAGCATTCTGCTACTTCCTAGTTTACCATAACTGCATCCTTAATCGGCTCTCAGCTCATTATACAGAAGTGGCACTGCTGATTGACTGTCCATTTATCAGGTTGGATTGGGAGAACAAAGATAATCACAAAGCAGAACCAGGAAGATAAACTGCTTAAAGCTTATCTTCAGCTTTCTGTTACATTTGAACAGTTCATTTGGACTAAGTTGGTGCAGATGAACGTTTTTCTCCACTAACAGATGCATTTGCTAGGAGTGCTGTATATTACAGCCTCCGCTACATACAGTATACAGCACTGTGTTCCAGCAGTGGAATGAAAACTTTCCCATCTCACTCCCAGAGCAAAATCAGGTTAGGCTGAGCGCTGCTCAGCCATTCACAGGGGGCTTTCTATTCTTTGAATGAATACAAAGCCGCCTTTAATTGGCTGAGGTGAGCAGATGACATGATCCCTGACCCAGTCAACCAGAAGCAGCTTTGTATTCATACATAGAATACAAGCTCCCTGTAAATGGTTGAGCAGCAGTCAGCCTTACTCAATTGTGTTCCAACAGCAGGAGGGAAAGTTCCTGTCCCTAAATCAATTGCGGAAAACAACCAGAGAAGATGTATGGCCCCAAACATACAGTAGCTGCCCAATGAGACACAAGTGGCTTAGGATTAGAAAATTGTATATAACTTTAATACCAAAAATGTTGATTACAAAAGCTCCTGTCCCGCTGCCCAGACACAGTGCTGTATACTGTATGTAGTTGAGACTACATACAGTTTATGCAGTACTCCCAGCTCCTGCATCTGTTGGTTAAGCTAATGGTTTGCTAAGGCACAACGTGGTCCAAACAAACTACTTAAACTTCACCAATAGCTGGAGATCAGCTTTAATTAGGAACGGTGTGTGTCACCAATCTGGCTGTGCAGTGTCTGAACAAAATTACAAATTCTTTGACAGGCAAAGCACTAAAGTGTATGTATTGTATACCATTAATTTTTTTTTTTTTCACTGTTTTGGGTTTACATATATTTTGCAAGTTGCTTATGATGGGAGGGAATACACTCACATCGCACAAGCACATTTCACGCTGTATTTCTAACCCCAGACAGACAACTCTAAAATACTGAACCCAGATTTCACACAGAAATGTTCTGGGAAGTAAGCCGAGACACAGCCTTGACCTGGACACAATGTTACAACTGGCAAATATTTATTATCAGATTGCTGGTCAGGAAAAGTTACTCACCAATGGAGTATCGCATCACGGAGAGCTGCTCATTGCCATCTGTGTGTATAGAAACCAGATCTCGTGTCTCTGCATCTAACACAAACCATCTACAATACAAGAGAGCCACTGTAAATGTTAAACTCATCTATGCAGAGGTTTTACATTGTTAGACAAAACCTTCTGATTATTTTCATGCGGAACATATGACAGGAATAGGTTAAAAAATACAGCAAGTTCAACCTATTCGAATAACGTCGTTTTGATCCAGGAGAATGGAAATGCAAAGCCTTTGTAGGACATCTGAAAATGTAACCCCCCCCCCCCCCCCAGTGGGCGAAAATGTCTTCCTCCCCCCGTCTTTGGTAGTCAATCATTTTTACAGGCAAGACCCTCAACTAGTGAGTCCTTCCAGTTCCAAGTATAGCTTGAGATACTGGGGCTGATTTCCTAAAGGCAAATAGGCTGTGCACTTTGCATTTACCACTGCATTCTGCAAGGGTACCGCTCCAGAACTTAGTAAATGAGGTGAATAGCCAATCAAATGCAAGAAGAAAAAAAAACCCTGCATTTTTGCTTGCATAAGATTGGATGATTTAAGTCAGCAGAGCTTCCCCCCATTAACTAAGCTGGAGCAATTACATGTCAGACTGTGCACTTTGCAAGTGGAGGTGCACTCTATTTTCTTTTAGTAAATCAACCCCATTGTGTTTAATAGGAAAATTATTTGATTCGTAATTCAATTTTAATGGGAAATGCGGTATTACCAAAAAAAAACAACATACATACAATATCTCACAAAACTGAGTACACTCATCACATTTTTGTAAATATTTTATTATATTCATGTGACAACAGAAATTACACTTTGCTACAATGTAAAGTAGTGAGTGTACAGCTTGTATAACAGTGTAACAGTTGCTGTCCCCTCAAAATAACTCAACACAGCCATTAATGTCTAAACCGCTGGTAACAAAAGTGAGTACACCCTTAAGTGAACATGTCCAAATTGGGCCCAATTAGCCATTTTCCCTCCCCAGGGTCATGTGACTCGTTATTGTTACAAGGTCTCAGATGTGAATGTAGAGCATGGGTGTTAAATTTGGTGTTATCGCTCTCACTCTCTCATACTGGTGTCTGGAAGTTCAACATGGCACCACATGGTAAAGAACTCTCGGAGGATCTGAAAAAAAAGAATGGTTGCTCTACATAAAGATTGCCTAGGCTATAAGAAGATTGTCAAGACCCTGAAACTGAGCTGCAGCACAGTGGCCAAGACCATACAGCGGTTTGACAGGACAGGTTCCACTCAGAACAGGCCCCGCCATGGTCGACCAAAAAAGTTGAGTGCATGTGCTCAGCGTCAAATACGGAGGTTGTCTTTGGGAAATAAGTGCTGCCAGCATTGCTGCAGAGGTTGAAGGGGTGGGGGGGGGGGTCAGCCTGTCCGTGGTCACACCATAAGCCAGACACTGCATCAAATTAGTCTGCATTTCTGTCGCCCCAGAAGGGCGCCTCTTCTAAAGATGATGCACAAGAAAGCCTGTAAGCAGTTTACTGAAGACAAGCAGACTAGGAACATGGATTACTGGAACCATGTCCTGTGGTCTGATGAGACCAAGATAAACTTATTTGGTTTAGATGGTGTCAAGTGTGTGTGACGGCAACCAGGTGAGGAGTACAAAGACAAGTGTGTTTTGCCTACAGTCAAGCATGGTGGTGGGAGTGTCATGGTCTGGGGCTGCATGAGTGCTGCTGGCACTGGGGAGCTACAGTTCATTGAAGGAACCATGAATGCCAACATATACTGTGACATACTGAAGCAGAGCATGATCCCCTCCTTTCAGAGACTGGGCTGCAGGGCAGTATTCCAACATAACGACCCCAAACACACCTCCAAGACCACCACTGGCTTGCTAAAGAAGCTGAGGGTAAAAGGTGATGGATTGGCCAAGCATGTCTCCAGACCTAAACTCTATTGAGCATCTGTGGGGCATCCTCAAACAGAAGGTGAAAGAGCGCAAGGTCTCTAACATCCACCAGCTTCATGATGTTGTTATGGAGGAGTGGAAGAGGACTCCACTGGCAACCTGTGAAGCTCTGGTGAACTCCATGCCCAAGAGGGTTAAGGCAGTGCTGGAAAATAATGGTGGCCACACAAAATATAGACACTTTGGGCCCAATTTGGACATTTTCACTTAGGGGTGTACTCACTTTTGTTGCCAGTGGTTTAGACCAGGGATTCCCAAACTATGGCCCTGCAGTTGTTCAGGAACTGCAATTCCCAGCATGCCTAGTCATGTATGTGAATGTCAGAGTTTTACAATGCCTCCTGGGATGTGTAGTTCTGCAACAGCTGCAGGGTCGTGTTTGGGAATCCCTGGTTGAGACATTAATGGCTGTGTGTTGAGTTATTTTGAGGGGACAGCAAATTTACACTGTTATACAAGCTGTACATTCACTACTTTACATTGTAGCAAAGTGTCATTTCTTCAGTGTTGTCACATGAAAAGATATAATAAAATATTTACAAAAATGTGAGGGGTGCACTCACTTTTGTGAGATACTGTACATACCTCAATACTGCGGCATTCTAGTTCAAAGAATTCCAATTTGACCACAACATGCTATGTTCTGAAATATTTTGGAGGGAGGTTTGATGACCGTTAAATTACCCACTAATTACCAGGTCAGAGAATGAATACTAAGGCAACGGCTCAGCACAAATGTCCATATTTTCTTTGTAACGTTACCTTGAATTTTGGAATGATCGGCATATGAAATTGCCAATGAGCTGCATGTTGAAGGAAGCAGTGCAGATCAATAAGAAGGCACTACGCAAATATTTCTTCCATGTTAAAGCCAGCACAGCATAAACACTGGCTGAACGATCATAGAAGTGTATATTATGCATATCAGCTCAGTACTCGTTATGGTAGTTGAGGGGAGAGCATTTGCAGCAAAAACCAAAAGGCCACTTGGGTTAATATAGCTCATCCACATCCAGCTTCATGTGAACATAGCCATAGACACCCTTAAAGCGAAACTTTACCCATAATAACTTGATAAAAATGTGACAGTTAGCAAACTTGGCATTCCAGGAATGTAACTTTTTTTTTTTTTTTTTTAATCATTAAATCGATGGGTTTAGTTCTGCTTTATGATTTACTGCTGGAGCTCTGGGCTTCAGCAAAATGGCAGCCTCCAGCAAGAAGAAACATACAATGCTGGATTTACAGAACAGGAATTGTGGTAGCATAATTATTAATGTGGATTGTATGTTCCTTGCTACAAAACATTATTTTGCTTATGTCTTCAACCAAGCTGTCAACCCATCAAATAGCTGGTGTCATAACTGATCGCATGTGCAGCAACATGGCAGTTGCAGATCAAACAGAAGCAGCTTTCTTGGCTGTAAAGGATAGAAGGATTTATTTCTGCTTTAAGGCTGTCAGCAGATCGACCTCTACAAACTCAGCAGTGCCTAAAAACGGAGAGCAACTAAGCATGTGCAGAGCAGGGTGAAAGTGTTTTCTGGATTTAAACAGTATAGACACTTGTTTTTAATGTTTTACATATACCTGCAAAAAGGGACCAGCCTGAAGTGATCTAGCAGGAGTTAGTTTTCAGGCTAAAGTTCCACTTTAACTAGGATTTTGAGACAGTGATTTAGTATATTTTTTTTAAGTGTACCTATAGACAGAACATTTTTTTTTTTTTTTTGTTTTGGATAGAGTGAAGTGTAGAGTCCCTATCAAATTTTAATGTTATGCTTTGACTATCTGACCACAATAAAACAAAAAAAATGCACAAAACCACAACATATCCACAATATAGTTACCATGTTGTGCACACACTTGTAGGAGCGTGGAAAGAAATGTGCACACAGATTCATTGGCTGTGACAGACTACTGCCAGGGTCACAATCCATTGTATGTCTGTGTCACGGTCATAGACAGACTGCTGCACCTTGGCCAGGGACTAATACTTTTTGAATACACAAGAAAGATACTCCTATTTGCTGCATGCTTGCTCCAGGTTTGTGTGTTGAAGCCAGACAACCAGTATTTGCAAGAGGTGGTCAACAATGACAGGCCTGTGTTTTCTCTCAATCCAGGCGCACTTTAAAAACTTTACATGAGGCAATCATCAAACTCTTGCCACTACAAAGCATATGACTTAAGTATTATTACCTCCCAGAATGTGTTCCAATTGCTACTACTATTCCGCTAGGATGGAAATCGGCACAGTGTCCAGGCTCCTGTACATGACAGAAAAACATTGTTAGTAATTCACAACTACTAGGCACACAAGGGTGGTCAGAAATAAGAAAAATATCTAAATGTGGAAATAAATAACTTTTATCCATTTACACACACTCATGTTATCATATATGCAGGGAGCAGACAACAACTTGCACCTCTGCCCGAAATTTTCATTTCAACTGTCAGCCTTTCTTCTCCTCCCCCTACACAGAGGTGGCGGTGTCTGCTTCCCCAACACATGGCTCCCACTCGGTGCCAAAATCAGGCAAGTGGGTTTAAACATCTAATGGGCCTGCAAACCTACTGCTTTTGGTTTTAAAAGTTGGTGATAACCCCTCTGCACACGTAATGCCCACATTTTGGACTTGTGTAATGAAGGATTTAGTGATCAGCTCACCAATGTTTACTCTGTTCTCATTTGCCAGGTAGTCATACACATACTTTACTAACAGAATATTCACTTCTGCTCCCATTATTTCTCTTCTTGCTCAGGGTTTTACCTGAATCTGTATGTTCTCCACATTTTTAAAGGAGTGGACAGTTATTTTGGAGAACAAAAAACACACAATTTTATTTTATTTTCACTTTTTTCTGAAGAAACCGCTAGCAATAATAATAAAAAGACAAAAAAAAAAAGTTACGACTGCTACTTACATTACTTTGAAAATTGTTTTCAGTGTGTTGTAATCTCACGGGTTTAGAATTTAAGAGACAACTCACAGCTTATACAGCTTCCATTATTCACTTTGAAGGTTTCGCATCATAAAAGAAAATAATAAATGCATATCTTTTTGCGGGTAAAAAGATGTGAGATTATTATTAGGAGCCTGTAAAGCATTGCACCCATGATCAGCAGATCACAGGTGGAATGCAAGGCTCCTGCAGACTGTCCGTGTAGCTGTCTGCCTGTACCTCATACAATATAAACAAAAAGTGCCACGCAAATGTAAAAAAAATAGTGTGTACCCCACAAGTGAAACTATAATAAAACAAAAAGTGTCCAAAAAAGCCTATAAAATGTTGTAAAAATGAAGAAGTTCCATATACAAATAAAGGTTCCTTGGTGAAAATATATACGTGGTTGATCCAAAGCTGGTTAGCAGAAAAAAAAACAAAAGAATCCAAAGGGCATACAGGAAAGGAACCAACTCCCAAGAAAGTTCAGAGAGATCACACCAATGAAGAAATAGCAGCTTAACAGAATATATTGGCCTCCAAATTAATGGAAAAGCCAAAGAAGGCTTCAGGGAAAAGAATCCCAAACAGCACCAAACATATAATGCAGGTCTTCACACACTGCTGGATAGGCGGTTACTCTCGATAATAACCATGTATGAGGATAAGAAAAACTCATAGCATAATTCTGTATAATGGCTTAAAAAAAAAAAAAAAAAAAGCAAGCGCACTTATAGATGATAAAAATAAGTGATTCTGTAAAAACTGCAGCGGTATTCCTGGAATTCAACCATGCAAACACAGGATAGGGGAGCCTGGTGGCGTCACGTTTGGTACCACCCTGCGTTTGCATGGCTGAATTCCAGTCTGCAGTTTTTACAGAATTGCTTGTTTTTATCATCTATATGTAAGTGCACTTGCTTTTTTTCTATTAAAGCCATTATACAAAATTATGCTAGGAGTTCTAGTTCTCATACATGGTTAATATCGAGAGGGAGAACCTATCCAGGAGTGTGTGAAGACCTGCATTATCCGTTTGGTGCTGTTTGGGATTCTTTTGCCTGAGGCCTTCTTTGGCTTTTCCATTAACTTGGAGGCCAATATATTCTGGTAAACTGCCATTTCTCCATTGGTGTGATCACTCTGAACTTTCTTGGAAGTTGGATCCTTTCTTGCATGCCCCTTGGATTATTTTGGTTTGTTCTGCTAACCACCCTTGGATAAACCACATATATATTTTCACCAAGGAACCTTTATTTGTATATGGAACTTCTTCACTTTTACATTTTATAAGCTTTTTTGAACACTTTTTTTATTATGGTTTCACTTGTGATTCTGATTATCATTTAACTTTTTACATTTGCGCAGCACTTTTTGTTTATATTTTAATGGGGTTTTATCTATACACCTGTGTTTGCAGAAATTATTATATGTGTATTTAGCGCAGATTACTGCACCTGGTTTTTGTTTTGTACCTCATACAAGCATAGAGTTACACACTGACCAGAAGGATCAATGAACTACCAAGAGTGCTCATCAGCACTCTGATAGCTCATTAACCACTTAAGCCCCTGGAAGATTTTACCCCCTTCCTGACCAGTGTTTATTTTGCGATTCGGCACTGCGTGACTTTAACGGCCAATTGCGCGGTCGTGCGACGCTGTACCTAAACAAATTTGACGTCCTTTTTTTCCCACAAACAGAGCTTTCTTTTGGTGGTATTTGATCACCTGTGCGATTTTTTGATCATGGGCTATAAACAAAAAAAGAGCGTCAATTTTGCAAAAATAACAATATTTTTCACATTTTTTTTATATGAAATTCCCCCCAAAAAAATGTAAAAATCAAAATTTAACATTTTTGGCCAATTTGTTTTATGCTACATATGTTTGGTAAAAAAAAAAAAAAAAAAAAAAAAAAAAAAAAAAAAAAAATCGCAAAAAGCGTATTTTGATTGGTTTGCGCAAAAGTTATCGCGTTTACTAACAAAGGGAAAGATTTTTGTAATTTTTGTTGTTTTTTTTTTAAACGCGTAATGGCGGCGATCTGCAATTTTTTTGCGGTACTGCGACATTGCGGCGGACAGATCGGACCCCTGACTGACATTTTTGACACTTTTGGGGTTACCAGTGACATTTCTACAGTAATCAGTGCTATACATATGCACTGTTACTGTAAAATTACACTGGCAGTGAAGGGGTTAACTTTTTTTTTGAGAGGGAGGGGTGTTGTGTGTCCCTAGGGGTGTGATTCTAACTGTGATTGGCTGTGGCTTGAGGTGTAGGAACAGTGATCAACGGTCCTACATAGTAGAACCGTATGATCACTATTCCTACACAGGGGAGAATGACAGGCGGCTTGTTTACATCAGCCGCCTGCCTTTCTCCCTCTGCAACGACGATCGCCGAGTGACCGGCGGACATCGGGTCCGCCGGTCACAAGCGCGGGGGGGGGGGGGGGTCCGTGACCGCGCGGGAGCGCGCCCCTGGCGGCGCGCGCTCCCCAGAGCCTCAAAAGCAAAGTGACGTATATATAAGTCACTTTGCCTGTGAGGGGCTGACCGCCGCAGTATATGTACTTGCGGCGGTCGGCAAGTGGTTAAGAACTACAAGCCATCAGTCGCTATGGCTGATGGTAGTTGTAATTCTCCCATTCACATATTTTTTTTTTTTTTTTTAAGTGGCGACAGCGGGGACAGGGAGAAGATCATGTGACATCCTAAATATATGGGTGTAACATGTAACTACAGGTGAACTTATCCTTTAAAAGGGCAACAGGGGAGTAAATGGAAGATAAGTATATGCGTCTTTGGAGGTCTGAATTAAAGAGAACCTGTTGCTTTGCCCTTAACAGCTTAATTTTAAAAATGGGTTTCTTTTTATCATCATCATCCCCAAAGGATTTGCAATTTCAATTTCAATTTGCCAGGTGCAACAGTTACCTTCCCTTAACAAAGGAAATAGGGGATTTTAATTTTTCTAAAAAACGTTCAGGTTTTCATCTGTGACAATACAAATTGTTTCAGCAGCAATTACAGTACTCACTTCTAGCAATCTGGTCCATTCTAGCGTGTGGTCTACAGAGTTCCACAAACAGACCTGCTTGTCCTGAGCACATGATAAGAGCAGATCCTTGAAGGGGTGGGTTGCTAATCCCCAGAGCTCATCTGTATGACCCTGTAAATAAAATAAAAATAGCAAACACATCATACCTACACAGCTGTATGCTCATGGAATGCAGTAACACCATAACTTAATGGTTGGCATTGTGCCCTTCTAGCATGGGTTCCAGTTTAATACCCACAAGGGTACTGCATTTCGACGTTCCCATTCTGTGAAGGTTTCTTCTCACAAACCTATTAGTACATTAAATTAACTTGTGACTATACAGATGTGTGTACATTTGTGTGCTTGTATGAATGTGCCAAGGGCATAGGATTGCCAGGAATTATGTGGCTGGTCTGACAGACTTAATAATGGTGCTGGGTTATACAAGGATACTGCTGACTTGACAGAATATAGATGCATGCAACTAATTTGCATCAGGGAATCAACAAAACACTATTTACCTGAACTTCCACCTGAAAACCGTCATTAAAAGTGCCACGCAAAACAAAATTCCGAGATGTGCCAACTAAGAACTGGTCAGCTTTGCCTTCTGCCACCGCTCTGATAGTGCCATATTGATCTGGAACCTGGAAAGCATAATAATTAAATATAAAATACCCATACAATAAACACTATTTAAAAAACACAATTTCTGATGACTCCATCTTACATATACTTGCAAAAAGAAGATCGCCTATATTTCTATATATTCCGCCTATATCCTATATTTTCTGCCTACATTCTGGGAAAAAAAAAAAAAAAAAAAAAAAATGCACACCATCTTTTTCAAGTATTTCACTGTTCTAATGGGTCACGTCTTCCTCACCACTCTCCTTCCAGTTTGTATGTCCTTTAGTAAGGTATGAGCCATTGGAAGAATATATAGCTAGCAGTGGAAGAGCAGATTATTCACACACCGGAAAGTGAGCAAACACTTGTAGAGGGTGGAAACAGCTGCTCTTCAGGGAGAGCTGCATGCTGAAGGTTTTTTCAGAGTGCATGAAGGTAAAAAAAAAAAAAAAAAACAACAATATCTTTTGATTAAAAAAACGGAAGGAGCTAGAGGGTAATATTTCAATCAAATAACAGTTGTATCCAGTCAGATGCAACCACTGCTCAGGTACAGTTGTACAGCGGAAGATTTGTCTATCTGGGCTGTATAGCCTGCAGGCTGAATGAAAAAAATAATTCTGTGTATGGCCAGCCTAAAGAATCTGGGGCACACATGGCTTTTATATTGTTATTGCTGTTTCAAACCCATGCTGAAAACTATCAGGCAAATTACTATTTCATGTAAATAGCACACACTATTCACCATTTATAAGTGTGCGCTTCTCACATGAAATGATTATTGGTCTTATTGTTTTCAATCTTGGTTTAAAGCAGCAATAAAGATGATAAAAAACCGAGTGCCCCAGATGTCTTAATTTTTTGAAAAAGTGGATATGGAGAGTGTTCCAGGGTGCACAGAGACTGAACACAGAGAAAGGGGAAGTAGTCTTTTGAGCCATCCTTTCATTGCTGGAAAGTCTGACCAAGCAGGTCTATGTAAAATGAGAAAAGAAACCACATGCATATATTAAGTGTTTTGCTGGCGGCCCTAAAGTGATTGTAAACCGTTTTTTTTTTTTTTTAAACAAAGAAAAAACAAAATTTAATACCAGCTCTGTGCAATGGTTATTGCACAGAGCAGACTTGATCCTCCACTTCTGGGGTCCCCTGCCGGGGGTTAAAGGCCCCCCCTCTTTGGCACTTTCCCTGGGGTTACCCGTGCATGCTCGCTCCTATTGACACAGAGCAGGCGACTCGGCCCCAATCCCTGCTCCCTTGTCACGTTTGATTGAGAGCAGCAGAAGCCAATGGCTGCTGCTTTTAATCTGCCCAATGAGGAAGGATACAGCGGCAAAAGCCAATGCTTTTGTGCATGTTGCTGGATCAGATGAGGCTAAGGTAAGAATGCAGCACAGAAGGTTTTTTATCCTAATGCATTCTATCCATGAGCCTTTAGAACCACTTTAAATGTGAATGTAAACACATCTTCAAACTATCAGATAGCTAGCTATTGACAGCTTTAGAAAATTCAGGATCAATACACCAGAAAGGTATTTCAGTCACTGTTACAGAATCGTCAATATTTACGATAGTGCAAAAACTAAAGCACATTCATTCTATCTGTAATTACAAGGAACTTCTGGCAAAAGTGACAGAAAGACAGGAAGAATGGTTTTGCTTATAAACAGGCATCTTGCACAGTGATTGATATGCCTTTCTTCATAAAGCCATTATAAAGCAGACATTGATTAAATGAGAGGCATATGACTGAGAAGGCAGAGCTCTCAGAGAGCATGTCCTCACATAAGCTGGAGCTTAGAAGCACTTTCTAAAAGTCATTTCCAAACTCTGCAAATAGGTCATTAGCCAATTAGAAGAAAAGCTTCTGATGATTATATAAAAAAATACAATCGCAGACAAAGAAAAAAACTGAGCATGTAAAAGAGATGATGATTTCCTCCAGCCAAACAAACAAAACTTTCTAAAAAGATTGTGTGTGAGAAGTGTCCACTAATAAAGAATAGTCACATTACACAAGCAAAAACATCCAATGTTTTTGTCCTATAGAGATGGTCTAACTTTATTTGCTGAAAATGATTCATTTAAACTTATGCTAGGTTTATGCCTGCCTTCCTTTATTGCATCCCATAGACCTCTACTCTTCTGGGAGTGACTAAATCCTGTCTGTACTGGCCCAGCTCTTTTCCCCCTACCATCGCTACATAAACTTTTGTAGCTACCACGAGGAGCAGAGGGGAAAACTGTAGGGCAGTCTGCAAAATGTACTGCCTTTTGATAGCCTTTAACTGGTCATTGGAGTGGTCCTCCCACCAACAGCAACAATGGGTCACAGCTCCTCCCACTAACACAAACGATGAGGCTATATTCCTTTTGCGGACACCATTGATGGGGCACTATTCCTCTCTTAGCCACATAGAATGGGGTACTATTCCTCCTTTCACTGACATCAAAGATGGAAAACTATTCTCCCCACTGATGCCAAGAATGCAGCACTGCTTCTCCCAGTGATGTCAACAATAGGGCACTCCTACTTCCATCAGCACCAAGAATGGGATGCTATTATCTCCCAATGATATCAATGACATACTGTTCCTCCCACTGACACCAACAATTGGGCACTAACCCTTACACTGACACCATCTCTTTTCCTGACACTCGGGGCCCTTACGCACGATCAGAAAATAGTATGAAAAATACCGCTTTCTAAGCAATCGTACGATAATCTGATCATTCGTACACAGCTTTCGAGAGCCGATCATGACAGCTCATCTGAGATTATCGGAGAGACAAACACGAAAATGTTTCTCGCATTACATCAGATTGTACAATTTTCATTTAATCAGTACAGTATTCATCCCAAAATACAATAAAATACATGACATCACTTCCTAAGTTGTATTCTGTCGTACGAGAATTTTTGTAAATTGAGCAACCTCTTAATTTTCGATATACAGATAAGCATTCCAAAAAAAAAAAAAAAAAAGGATAATCATTTGTCGGATATCCTCATCGTGTGTACAAGGCTTAATGGGGTAAAGTAACTCTTAAGCAGCCCATACACAGAGCAAATATCTTTCCTTCTCCCAGCAGGAATGGGGGCGGGGGAAGCCGCTAGCGATAACTGCATGCAAAATCCGGCAGCCTGGTTGTACCCAAGTTGATCAATCAGCTTGCTCATACATGGTTCGTATTTCAGTCAGTTCCTGCCGAACCAGCTGAGCTTGGAACCATCTATGGCTGGCCTTACTAAGAACAAGAATGAGGCACAATTTCTTCAACGAACACCAATGATTGGACACTATTCCTCCTAAAGACTACAGGACCATTTTTAAAGCCAATGACCATTGATATTGGGGCATTTTTTAGTCCTACTGGCATCAGTCTGACCCCTCAAAAGTCTGAAAAACACTGAACTGGCCCTTGGTTTGGAAAGTTTGAGGACCCATGTTAGAGTGCCAGCTTTGAATTTCCTAGGGCTGGTGGCATCACAACCAATATATTGGCACCCGGCAGCAGTTTCAGGCTTCTTGGATGTCTCCACAAGGGTGGTGTTTACAGATAAATATTCATAAGTTACATATATACATTATATAATCTCAAAAAGATTGTTAACCACTTCACGCCTGGCTTATAGCAAAATGACGGCCGGGCAGTGGCTTTCCCATCCTGACTGGACATCATATGACGTCCTGTCAGGATGTGCAGATCGTGAGGCCGCAATCTGTTGTGGGCACAGCCGGTGACCAGAGTACTGGATCGGTACCAGTACCATGTGACCACCATGATGAATCACAGCAGATCACATGACAGTTGTACACAATGGATGGGGATGGCTTCCTTTCAAGCCATCCAATGTGTACAAAATGTGTTGCTAGCTCCGATTGGTCAATTTGATCACATGGTACAGACAGGGCCAATCACAGACTATCTGTAACGTGATTAGCTTTGACCAATCACAACAAAACAGACCAAATTAATGCATTTCATTAAGTAAAATACTTGCTAATTGCAATGTAATACATTGCTATGAGGAAACCTCATGTGCAAAAAAAATAATAAAAAAAATCATGATCACTTATCCAGAGTAGTATAATGTTACTATGGTATAGTGTTCTATATGATATATTTACATACAGAAGTTGATCTTTAAACCTTTTGCACCACACATTTAATGAAGTAGCCTGTGGTCTTACCTCAATCTCCCTTTCAGGGTTAAGATTGTGATCCCACATAATAATTTTCCTGTCTTTGCCGCCTCCCGTAAGCAGCATACCATTCCTCATCTGACACAATGTGAATACGCTGCCATCATGCGCTTTAATCTGCTTACTTATTTGGTAGACACCTGGAACATAATTATTAATCAGTTAGCAGGGGCATATTCCTATGCAGACATATTTCCAAAGCACTTGCATAAAATTACCAGTATTATAATGAAAGGATCAACTACACTAGATGTAGATAGCCATCCAGATGCCTGCCTAGAAAACTGGTCAGAGTGATCTCTGCAAATGCCTGTAGTACCAGGACCTGAAGCTTCATGTCAGACTTGTCCAAAAGAGAGAAGTGGCACTCACATGACAAAACACACTTCTTACTGAAAGAAGGTAAAGATTTGCAAAATCACAATGAGTTCTTAAATTTCTGTGTGTGCAGTAACAAGAACTTCTGTTGTCCGAGAAACCTAATGTACTCCTAAATGGCCAGACACTATCTCAAACGAAAACCAGGTTGTTAGATCGTGCTATATATGGCACACTTTGCCTAAAGATTATAGATTAAAGATCAGTGAAAGCAAATTGGTTTATGCTCACTGCTGCAATACTGTTTATAGAAGAATAAATTGCAGCCCATGACAGAGGATTGTGAAGTTGGAATAATTTATATCTGGTTGCTTGCAACATGCTGAGAAGAAGCAGTGGCTAAAATATATATATATATATATATATATATATATATATATATATATATATATATATATATTTTTTTTTTAGTTCTTCCATGTGTGTATGATTACCAGTCAAGTCGTGAAGACCCAAATAGTATTTTTTCACAGGGTTGTTGTGTGCCAAGATTACTCTAGGTTTATGTTTTGGGTGTGTTGTGCTTAGCAGAATTCATGCACTTCGCATCCCATAGCTATTCTTTCTCTTGCTTATTTTCAAGCCTAGAAGGATTTCAACATGCATGGAATATTCAAGGGAATACCAACAACAGCGTAACGTCATTAAAAGGTACAAGGGAAATGTTGGGTGCTGGATAGCTTTATCTAGCAGTTAATACAGCTAGAACTGAGATCTGGTGTAGGAAAAAGTTTTCCTCCTTAAGCAGCTCTCCCAAGAGTATTGACTGTAGGATAGAATGTGTATCAGGTAAATTAGTGTGCAAGGAGGAAAGTGCCAGACAAGATATGTAAAGTTCAGAAGCTGGATTATTTATTGAAAGTACCAATCAGGGAAAGCAAATGCATCTCAGAGTTTTAAAGGGTCCCTCTTCATCAGGCCCTGGCGAATGCTGAAGAGAACAAAAAAAAAATATATACATACACACATATATATATATATATATATATATATATACACATACATACATACATATATATATATACGTTCAGCTCCCAGGAATCATTGCAAACCGGAAGAGACGGCGCGGGCCGAGGCCACAGAGGGAGGAAGTGACGAAAGGTGAGTATTTCTTTCTATAATTACAAGGTAAGTAAAAAAAAAAAAATTAATCCTAACTATCCAATTCCTTTTCAGGTGAAGCAAGGCAAGCGGATGGGCACAAAATCGATTAGGTCGATTTGGTGCCCGGAACTCCGCTTTAATTCAGGATCTGTTTAGTGTGAAAATGTGTCTCATCTTCAGTCATATATCGGCCTTTGAACTTTACAAACTTTCGCACCTGGCTGCCCAGGAATAGAGATGCGCAGATCTGTAAACCTATTGCAGGGATTTTGCTGAAGGAGATGCCCAATTTATCATGATTTGTGTTGCTTGTTTGCTTGATAAAATGTCCCCCCATTAGTCTGCCGTTTTCCTTTTTGCACATAAAGCAGGTAAACATGGAACTACATTTAAATTAAAAATTTCACCTTTACTTTGTGCTTTGTTTGATTTAGATATACATGTTCATTTCAGGGAAACTCAAACAATGGCTTTTCTTGCCTGAGTAATATGTTTATTTTCTACCATCCTTTGATTAAATAAATATGCAGCATAAATCCTGGGAGATCTGAGGTGAAACGCCAAGCCTCCGGATGAATTTTACAATATTTTGATTTTATAGATTGTGCTGCAAAAACAGGAAATGCTGGTATTCTAAAAATTCTTTTGGAAGTGACTAATGGTCCTCAGTTCCTTGTTCTCTCTGCCCTGAGCTATTGAATTCGTAAGGCAGGAACAGAAATCTTTTTTCATAATGTAGATTTGGTGGCCAAATCTCTATGACACAATGTTCTTGCAGTAAGAGGGTGATTGTGCTGAAGTTACAGACTCCTAATGCTTGCTAATTAGAATGAGATTGATTGGTCCGAATCCAAACAGCCACTCGGGATGCTCTCATCAATTTTTGTTCCAAGCTCTTTCGCTGAAGTGTATTGCCAGACTGACTATCACTAAAGTGTTTATAAAGTCTGCGAACTACAGTAAATAGTGCAATTAGCAATTACTTTGATGCTCACCGTGTTCTGTATAGGATGCTTATTCAGATTTTTTTTTTTTTTTTTTAAATATGGCGTATTTTTACAATGCCTTGAAAAACTGGACTTTTGACTTACCATAAAGGATGTAAGGGCTTAGGACACAAGATGGTAATACAATGTCCTCGTTCAAGCGAACACTAGAAAACGCCCCCGGGGGGGGGGGGGGGGGAGAGGACGGATCCAGACGAAGTAGCACTTGTCTCCACGAACCAACATATAGGGAGAACGACAGGACAATGTCGCCAGTGTCAACGCCCTGCGCGCAGAGTGACAGCAACCAAGGCGGCCACCTTCTGTAACAAGGTAGCAGGTGATACCCTCGAATACTTGCAAAAGGAGGTTCTGGAAGAACCGGCTGCACCATCAAGGGCCCCAGTTGGTGACGGAGGTCGCACACTGAGGGACTCCACACTGAGAAACTGCCCCGCTGCCGCAACAGCGCCAGGACCGGAGCCTACACCTTTGTGAAGACCCGAGTAGCAGAAGCGAGACCAAGGGGTAACGCCACAAACCGATAGAGATCCTTCACCACAGCAAATACGGAGAACCCGTTGGTGTCCTGAACACAACGGGATGTGAAGGCATCTTGATGTCTATGGAGGCCAGGAATCCCCCTCATGTAGGGAAGCCACCATCGCACGAACCGATACCGCCTGGAAGTTTTGATCCGCACGGAACCATCAAAGGACCAGAAGGTCCAGCTTGTTAAATAAGAGCCTGAACTTCCCCTACAGAACGACTGCAAGCGATCCGGGGACAACTGTACATTGGAAGAGAAAAACCTCATCTTAAAAACGGATTGAAACTCGATCTTGCAACTGGACCACATGACCTCCTGAACCCAACTGCCCGGGATCCGGGCCAGCCATAGGTCCGAGAACCGGCAAGGATGACGCCCCACCCCACAGATGACACACCGTCAGGCCAAGTAGGCATTGTTCGCAGGTCTGGAAAAGACAGATCTCTTGTTCGCCAGACTAGGGTAATTTGGAACCACCTGAGGAAGTCTTGATGGACTTCGCCACATTGACTGTCCCCGAGGGATGAAGAAACTGTTGTGAGCCGAAAAGCAGGGCAACGCCAAACAGGCGATCCCCCTGAAAGGGGAGATCCGTTAAGGCCATCTTAGAAGTTTGATCTGTAGACCAACACATCAGCCAAGTATACGCCGGATAACCACCGCCGAAACCAACAGGTGACCCGATAAAAAGGAGCCGTGTCCAGCCCGGCATCACAAACAAATTGAAGCCCCTGCGCCAGCTGGTCCAACAACACCCCGGGCAAGAGGGACTTCCCCCTCACCAAGTCCCGGCATTGGAACTCTGCCCATCAGGCAGAGTCTACATGGCAAGGGCAATCAGGAACACCGTTCCCAGTGCAGACCCCTCCAGGGAGTACAGATTGCGGGCCACAGCCCCGCGCCATCCTATCCCCCAAGTCCTTAAAGGACGGGGATTCCTCCACCGGAGCAACGGTAGTCCTATTCAGCCTAGAGATTGTACATCCACCACAGGCGGAACAGTCCACTGTACCAGAGACACCTCAAAAGGGTAACGTCTAGCAGCCGCATAGACACCCCAGGGGAACTTCTCAGACGGTCCCATCCTACATGAGCACGCCAGCAACATAAGCTGCTCCGGATGGCATGTGATTGCCAGATGCTAACTGCGCCCCAGACGCTGCTGCATCTTCCAAATTGCAGGGTGTCACTCTACCGAAACAACCAGTGCATCCACCAGCGCCTATATAATGCGTGGCAGGGGAGGTAGAAGGGTCGTCCTCATCAGATGAGGCAGGGGTAGGTGGGGAAACGGTTTAGTGCACCTTCCACCTCCAACCGGGTCCAAATGCTTCCCGAACCACCGAAAATGCATTGATGGACAGTGGAGATCTGGAAGGCTCTGCAGCCTCCGTAAGGGGGTAAGGTGGGGACACATGGCAAGCAGGGTCCATACGGAACCCAAGGAACCCGGCAGCAAAATTTACAAAAAATTACTTTTCTTTTTAAAGAAGCGGCCCCACAACGCTACAGCGCCCCCTGGAGGTCAAGCACGTGCTAATTAACCCTCCCCCCCCCCCCCCCCAAGGAGAGAGACTACCCTCAGTAACTCACTGTCGCCAGATAGCAATCGGAGGCTAAGAGAGAGGAAGTGAGCCAGGAAGCAGCCCAGGATGAAGGGAGGGGCTCTTACACAAAAAGAACGCCCCCACTGGCCTTTGCAGCAAAAAAAATCCACAGCAAAATGGCCGAAAACGGGTGTAACAAGAAGCAGACAAGGCTACAACAAAATGGCGGCCAGCGCGGCAACAGGACCCCACAGGGAGACCCCCCGCCATCCCTCTTACACCATCCAGCCCTGGAGGAACCGACCGAGGTCCCCCTCGCACGATCGACCGAGCGCCGCGAATGGCGCACCCCCAGCCCCCCATGCGGCCTGCACACTAGGCCCCAGCCTCCAAGAAGGTCCAAACAGTCCCCCCATGTGGGGGTCACAACAGGACGGGGGGGGGGTAGGGGGTCACAACAGGACAGTGGGAAACCCAGGAGTGTGAGGGTCCGACCGTTCCAGGGAGGGGGCCCGCGTCCACCCCAAAATCCACCAGGGAAAGGGGGGAACATTTACTCACCATACCGGGAACACAGGCGGGCGCCATCTCCTGACAGAAAAAAAGGCTAGCTAAAAAAAAATCTACATAAAAAAATAACTTTTATGCCAGGACCAAAGATCCCAGCAAAACTGACCTATGCAGGAAGAGAGAGGGTGTACCCTCCCGGACTGCCCATAGGCGTAGCCAGAACTTTTTTCTGCCTAGTGTCCTACTACTGTAGGGGGCAGTATAACTCTACTGATATGGATCAGAGAGAACTGCGTCCGTCAATGAACGATAGAGAAAAGTATTTATACCCCTTGACATTTTCCACATTATCATGGTACAACTAAAAACTTAAATGTTTTTTATTGGGATTTTATAGGATAGACCAACACAAAGTGGCACAAAATTGTGAAGTGGAAGGAAAATTATAAATGGTACTCAACTTTTTTTTCAATAAATATCTGAAAAGTGTGGCGTGCATTTGTATTCAGCCCCCCTGAGTCAATACTTTTAGAACCACCTTTCCCTACAAATTACAGCTGCAAAACTTTTTGGGTATGTTTCTACCAGCTTTGCACACCTAGAGAGCAAGATTTTTGCCCATTCTTCTTTGCAAAATAGCTCAAGCTCTGGATGGAGAGCATCTGTAAACAGCAATTTTCAAGTCTTGCCACATATTCTCAATTGGATTTCGATCTGGACTTTGACTGGGCCATTCTAACACAAATATATGCTTTAATCTAAACCGTCTCATTGCTGTATGTTTAGGGTAATTTTCCTGCTGGAAGGTGAACCTCCGTCCCAGTCTCAAGTCTTTTGCATACTCTAACAGATTTTCTTCTAAGATTGCCCTGTATTTAGCTCCATTCATCTTCCTATTACCTCTGACCAGCTTCCCTGTCCCTGCTAAACAAAAGAATCAACACAACATGGTGCTGCCACCACTATGTTTCACGGTGGGGATGGTGTGTTAAGGGTGATGTGCAGTGTTAGTTTTCTGCCACACATGGTTTTGTTTAGTGGCCAAAAAGTTACATTTTGGCCTCATCTGACCAGAGCACCTTCTTCCACAGGTTTGCTGTGTCTCCCACATAGCTTCTCGCAAACTGCAAATGGGACTTCTTATGGCTTTCTTTGAGCAATGGCTTTCTTCTTGCCATTCTTCCATAAAAGCCAGATTTGTGGAGTGCATGACTAATAGTTGTCCTGTGGACAGATTCTCCCACCTGAGCTGTGGATCTCTGCGGCTTCTCCAAAGTTACCATGGGCCTCTTGGCTGCTTCTCCGATTAATCCAATGGAGGCTCCATTAGAATCCCAAAACATTTATTTCTTAGAGGCGCTCCAGCAGCCCCCACCAAAAATTAAGTCAGCAGCTACACATACTGTAGCTGCTGACTTCTATTACAAGGACACTTACCTGTTCAGGGATCCCGCAATGTCGGCACCCCAGCCGATTTTCTTTTTTTTTAGTCGGCTCTCGGGTGCTGTCATCCCCATTTCTTTTAAGCTTCACAGCAGATTCTGCGCTGCACTTTTTGCTTCCTTTTGGGTTCATTCAAAACCCCATTAGTTATTTTGTCTCAATGGTCCAAACTAAAGGCATTTCTGGCACTCAAGTACTCACCCTGAGCAGGGTGAATACAATCAGGGTGAATACAATCAACTTGGGGTGCAGGTCTTATTTTCTAGGGCAGTAAATTAATTAGCTCATTGTTTCCATCAGGTAGTGCTCTCCCTGGTGTTTGCATAATGAGCACTGTTCACTGTGTGCCAGGCATATTAATAACATTAAAAGAGAAAACACCTAATGACTCATTGCTATTAAGGCTTCGAATAATTGCTTGCGTTCTCTGAACAATTATTGAGACATTTAGCTGAACGCCAAGTGGGGATTTAGAAGCAATTAAAATGTTAGGAGTGGTGGAGAGACAAGCTTGAAGCATTCCCGGATAACCTTTTAAATATCACCACACCTGCATGCTGGTACGTTTCAATATCCTGGAAGACTGATATAATAAGGATATGCACTACCACCCCAATGGCAGAATGTCTTGTTGGGACCACAAGAAAAGGATGCATTAGTCATGGCAAAGTGCAGCTGTGACTTTTATTACTGGCCTGCTCTATCTAGTTCAGCCCAACGGGATTATCCCAGCAAACACCTGGTTGAGGGGAGACCCACCTTTCACTCCTTTTCCGGCTGTGGATTCCACTGGAGTTTTGCTCCATATTAACATGACACCTCCTGAATCTCCAGCAAGCACATCGCCATTGGCTAGGAAGGCCAAGCATTGCACAAACTTTGGTTTCTCGTATTTCTGAAATAAAATATAGAGATGATTAGACCAAAAATGAACAGTTAATATTGTTCCCTAAATAGTTTAAAGAATCAAACATAAAAAATTAGGCAATCTCAACAGCCAAAACAGTTTTTCTTTTTTTCACTGCAGATTAAGGAATTGTTTAAAACCCTGGCAGGCTTTTTTTTACCATCTGTTTCTCACTGAAATGATTGCTCTTCCCTTCCTATCTGTAGGCACAACAGGAAAAAAAAATTCAAGTTAGACTTACTGGTAACTTGTTTTCCAGGAGTCTTTCAGGACAGCACCTGAGAGATGGCTCCTCCCACTTGCCAACAGGAAACCCCACCTCCACCAAACTTTAAAAGGAGGCTTCTCACCACAGCTTATTAGTTGTAGTAAAGTACTTCCGGCCCAGGCTGGAACACAATCATAATATGGTTAATAACAGCAAAAAACAAGAGGGGGGTCGTTGCTGTCCTGAAAGACACCTGTAAAACAAGTTACCGGTAAGTCTAACTTGAATTTTCCCTTAACATCTTTCAGGACAACACCTGAGGGGATAAACGTGACTTACCAACTAGGGAGTGACAACAGCCTGAAGGACCTTTCTGCCAAAAGCCTGATCACCGGCTGACAGAAGGTCCAGTCTGTAAAGACGGACAAACTTTAGATAGCTTGATCCCGTAGCCGCATTAACAACTTGATCTGGGGTGACACCAGCTTTTTCTGCTCATGTGGCAAGAGCTCTAGTAAAGTGTGTGCGAATTCCCAGCGGGGAAAATAATTAAATCTGGGAGTAAGTCTCCCAAACAGCTGATTTAAGCCACCTAGCAACTGACCCCTTAGATGTCTGGTTGTACTTTTTGTTGCCTGAAAAAAGAACAAAGAGTGCGAAAACCTAAATTCCCTTGTTACCTCCAGGTAATGTAATAGGATTCTTCTCACATCTAGATTGTGAAAAAAAACATCCTTAACCCTTCAAAAGTTAGAACAAAAAGTTGTCAGGATAATATCCTGAGACCAATTTTGAACTGATGCTACCTTTGGCAAAAAAAACCTTGATCGTTTTAGAGTATAATTCTATCTGGTTAGATGGACAAGAAGGGCTCATTAACTGCATGCAGTTCACCGATTCTTCTTGCTGTAATCTCAACTAAAAATACCATCTTGAGGGTAAGATTCCTCAAAGAAATTGATTCTAAAGGCTCTTCTGTGAAGACTTGTAGAACAACTGACAGATACCACTTAGGAAAATGCTTAGCAGGTGCTGTTCTGGAACGAGTAAGTGCCCTAAAAAAAAAAAAAAAATCTTGTGACCAAAATCGGTCTCTCCAGGAATACTCCTAAGACGGCCACCTGCACCTTAAGAGTACTAACTGCCAGACCTTTGTCTGCAACATTCTGTAGGAATTCCAACACTGACACAATATCTTCCAAGGATCGATTCATTGAATGACACCAAGCATTGTAGACCTGCCAAAGCTTTATAGTTACTTTCTTCCTACTAAAAAGCAAAGTGGTTACAAGAGGCTCGGAGAATCCCTTATTCTTTAATAGCTGCTCCTCCAATACCAGGTGGGGAGGCTTAGTCTGACTACATCCGGGTGACATACTGAGCCTTAAAGTAGCAAATCATGTTGGAGAGGAAACTGCCATTTGTAGAATGGTGGAGGACCAGGCTCTCTTTGGCCTGAATGGAGTAACCAGAATTATCGACACTCTTTCTTTCTGGATCTTCCTTAATACCAGTGGAATTAACTGAAAAGGAGGGAACGCATAACCCAGTTGAAAGTTCCAAGGATGCGCCAAGGCATCTATCCTTAGAGAACCGTCATCTCAGTGAAGGGAGTGGAGCGTTTTCTCTTGATGCAAACAGGTCCACCTGTGGACACCCCCAAGTCCTGGTGATTACTGCAAAGATTTCTGTATTCAGTCTCCAATCTGCTTCCTGAATCTTCCGTCTGCTTAAAAAAAATCTGCCACACCGTTTAACGTGCCTTCGAGATGGACTGCTGATAAGGAAAGTATTTGACTTTCTGCCCACTCCAGGATCTTTGTTGACAGTAACTGAAGGGCCTTGCTTCTCCTGCCCCCGTTTTTGTTTTACAGTACCTTGCAAAAGTATTCACCCCCTTGGCATTTTTTGTGTTTTGTTGCCTCACAGCCTGGAACTAACATGGATTGTTTGAGGATTTGAATCATTTAATTTACAGAACATGCTCACAACTTTGAAGATTTTTTTCTTTTTATTGTGAATCAAACAACAAATAGGACAAAATAACAGAAAAAGTAAGTGCGCATAACTATTTACCCCCCTAAAGCCAATACTTTGTAGAGCCACCTTTTGTGGCAATCACAGCTCCAAGTCACTTTGGATAAGTCTCTATGAGCTTGCCACATCTTACCACTGGGATTTTTGCCCACTCCTCCTTGCAAAACTGCTCCAGCTCCTTCAAGTTGGATGCTTTGCGTTTGTGAACAGCAATCTTAAAGTCTGACCACCAATTTTCTATTGGATTGAGGTCTGGGCTTTGACTAGGCCATTCCAACACTTTTACATGTTTCCCGTAAACCACTCAAGTGTTGCTTTAGCAGTGTGTTCAGGGTCATTGTCCTCCTGGAAGGTGAACCTCCGTCCTAGCCTCAAATCACGCACAGAGTTTTACAAGTCTTGCTCAAGAATATCCCTGTATTTAGCACCATCCATCTTTCCCTCAACTCTGAACAGTTTCCCAGTCCCGGCTGCTGAAAAACATCCCCCCAGCATGATGCTGCCACCACCATGTTTCACTGTGGGGGTGGTGTTCTTTGGGTGATGTGATGTGTTGGGTGTGCGCCAGTGTTTTCTTTGATGGCCGAAAAGGTAAATTTTAGTCTCATAAGACCAGAGCACCTTCCTCCATACATTTTGGGAGTCTCCACATGCCTTTTCGCAAACTCAAAACGTGCCATTTCATTTTTTGCTGAAAGTAATGGCTTTTTTCTGGCCACTCTGCCATAAAGCCCAACTCTATGGAGCGTCCGGCTTATTGTCGTCCTATGTACAGATAACTCCAGTCTCTGCTGTGGAACTCTGCAGCTCCTCCAGGATTACCTTCGGTCTCTGTGCTGCCTCACCGATTAATGCCCTCCTTGCCTGGCCCATGAGTTTTGGTGGGCGGCCGTCTCTTGGCGGGTTTGCTGTTATGCCATGTACTTTCCATTTGGTTATGATAGATTTGATGGTGCTCCTGAGGATCATCAAAGATTTGGATATTATGCCCTCCTTGCCCGGTCCACGAGTTTTGGTGGGCGGCCGTCTCTTGGCGGGTTTGCGGTTATGTCATGTTCTTTCCATTTGGTTATGATAGATTTGATGGTGCTCCTGAGGATCATCAAAGATTTGGATATTACTTGTTTGGAGAGTTCCCTTGGTCTTCATGGCAGTGTTTAGTTAGTGGTGCCTCTTGCTTGGGTGTTGCAGCCTCTGGGACCTTTCAAAAAAGGTGTGTATATGTAATGACAGATCAGGTGACACTTAGACTGCACACAGGTGGACATCATTTAACGAATCATGTGACTTCTGAAGGTAATTTGTTGCACCAGAGCTTTTTATGGGCTTCATAACAAAGGGGATGAATAAATAAGCACATGCCAATTCTCTGTTTTCTATTTCTAAAAAATAATTTTATGTATATATTTACTCATTTCACTTCACCAACTTCGACTATTGTGTTCTGATGCATCACATAAAATTCAGATTAAAAAAACATTGAACTTAAGGCTGTAATGTAACAAAATAGGTAAAAAGTCAAGGGGGGTGAATACTTTTGCAGGGACTGCAAGACACTAAGTAAGCCACAGCAGTGGCAATGTCTGAAAATCTGCACATGGGACACCTGGAGGTTTGGAAAGAAGGCAGCCAAAGCTAAGGTGACTGCTAACTTTCTCCAGTTTGAGGACTTCATCGACTCAGGACCAAACTCCCTGTGCCAGATTCTGATCCCAGTGGGCCCCCCATTCCCATATGCTGGCATCTGTTGTCACTCTTCTTTCAATCAGAAAGGCCCATAGTAAGCCTTTTGACAAGATCGATTGATTCCTCCACCACCAAAGGGTCCTTTCGACCCCAGTGTTGATCTTTACCTTTGGTTCCAAGGTTTGCGGACTGTAATCCCATACCTTGGGCAGGAAATTCTGAAGTGGCCTGAAATGGAGCCTGACATAACCTGTCTGTAGCATTGCCACTTCATTCTGGATTTTTTTTTTCTCTTCTTGATTCTTTGCTCTACTGAATTTACTTGGTAATCCAGAAATTGCACTAGCTGAGCAGGAGTGAAGTTTGACTTTTGAAGGTTCACAATCCAACCCAGGGTTTCCAAGTGACGACGGGCCTGGTCTAAGTCTACTTGCAATCTTTCCCTGGAAGGAGCAAAGAAGAAGAGGTCGTCCAGATATAAGATTACTGAGCCCCCTTGAAGGCGGAGAGGAGAAAAGGCTTCTGCCATGATCTTCGTAAAAATCCATGGGGCAGTTGAAAGGCCGAAAGGGAGGGCTCTGAATTGTAGATTCAGGACTTCCTTCCCCATATCCATTGCTAACCTCAGGAATTTTTGGGACTGAGGGGCTATAGGAATAGATAGGTAAGCATCTCTTAAATCGATTGATGCCATGAAGCATCCTTTGGTGAATAGATTCCTGACCGAGAAGATCGAGTCCATACAAAATATTCTGCATAGGACTGAACGGTTCAACGGCTTAAAGTTGGGGATTAAATGAAAACTCCCGGATGGCTTCTTTACCAGAAAGATATGGGAATAGAATCCTTGATGTTGTTCTTCTGATGATACTTTATTCACAACCACCTGTCGCATCAGGTCCTTTAACAGTTCCTTCATAGCCAGGGCTTTTGTTGTGTCCTTTGGAAGATTTGTGACAAAATATCTTTCTGGAGGAGGATCTGAAAATTCTATTTGATATCCTTGGGACAGTATGGCTAGAATATAATGATTTTCTGTTATGGCTGCCCAGGGGAGAAGGAATTTTCGAAGTCTTCCTCCCACAGGCAACAAAACATCTTTGTGCTTCGTTGGTTGATGCAGGAAGATGGAAAAGGACACTTCCTTTCCCTCTGGCCCTCTGCACCGACCAATTCTTCTTTTTCCCCTGGGGCTTGCTATCTTGTTTCTGAGCCCTTTGAGGTCGAGAAAGCAGTTTAGCTGTTTTTTTTTCTTCTTAACAGGGAATGATCTCCTTTTGTCATCTATCCTGTCTAGAACAGAGTGTAAATCAGGACCGAACAGTAGCTCTCCCATAAATGGAATACCACAAAGCTTGCTTTGAGTTGATTTATCCAGTACTACAGATTTTGAGATACGCAAGTAGTTGCTATAGCTGGCTTGAGATTGCTCATGTTGGATTGCCAAGCTTTAAGTTGTTGAGCCATCCTTTTGTCCATGGGATCCTTTAGTACGCCCATGTCCTGAAACTACCAGGTCAATTGATCTGGAAACTTGGGAAAAGGCTGCATCGAGCTTCGGTACTTTATTCCAAAGAGCCTCTGGGTCTTCATCAAAAGGAAAATGCCTTTTGTGGGACATTGAAAAAAGGAGTTTCCTCTCTAGTTCTGTCCATTCTTTTTTAATGGCTTCAGGGATTATTGAATTTACTGGAAAGGTGCAACCTTTAGGCTCACTCAGACATGCATACACGCGATCATGCAGAGATCAATTTTTTTTTTCTTCTAAGCCCAAAGTAACAAACTGCCTTTAACAAACTTGATCAATTTAGATCAACTTGATCTAAAGACAGCTTGTATTTTGAGGGTACATCTTATACCCCTTCCTCCTCTTTTTCCCCTGAACCTTCTTTGGAATGAGAGGGGGAATGTCCCTCTTGGGTAGGAGGACCTACTTCAACCTCCACCGCAGGAATGAACTGTGAGCCCTGAGAGGATCGTGAGTTAGATGGCTGACTTAAGGATGGGTTTGTTAGCGAAGAGCGAAAGGATTAAATGGTAGCATCCAGCTCTTAACAGATGTGACTAAATCACTGCATGCAGTAGAAGCTTCCTCTTTAACCAAGGAGTCAATGCATGTCTGACATAGTGTTTTCTTCCAACCTTCAGGTAACTTTTCTTTGCATAAAGAGTATTTAATTTTAACCGCCAGGTCAAAGCTCTTAGCATGCCATAAGAAGAAAAAACACAAGACAAACCATCCCAGGGAAAAAAAAAAAATGTCCGCCGCTGGCTAGGAGCGGCGCCCATGAGCAGTATAAGCTCTCCCTGAGCACTGAAGGGGGAGAGGGAACCCATTCATCAACAGCTCGTGCGGTATGGGAGGAACAGATTCTCTTAAAAGAAAAAACGGGTACGGTAGAGCAGGAAGTCCGGTCTCTCAGGACAGCACCTATGAGCTCCTGACTCCCCACTAGGTGTTCCTCGGCCAGAGAAAACAAAAACTGATAAGCTGTGGGGAGAAGCCTCCTTTTAAAGTTTGGTGGAGGTGGTGTTTTCTGTTGGCAAGTGGGAGGGGCCATCTCTCAGGTGCTGTCCTGAAAAACGTTAAGGGAAAAGCCCTTTCCAGAACAATTGTCTCCATTGGAAATTAAAAACATTTTGGCTTTAGATACAGGTAAAGGGTAACTCCAGCCAAAACCATTTTTTTTTTCCATATTTGTTCCAGAGCAGGAGTTTATTGTTATGTGGACAGGAACTAAGGGGAAAACTATTTTGTGGTGGACACAGAGAAAACATGGGTACAAGCCCTTTCTCATCCCAAAAACGGTCCACTTGGGTAAATTGGGGCTGCATCTGTCATCTATAGCCCCCACAACTCTCGCCCAATCATTACAGCATCTGTCTGGTTTTAAACTGAACTTTTGGCTTCCTCATCTCTGGACTACCTTACACAAAGATGCACTTTATTTTCCCAAATTCAGGACTAAGCCCTGTCCCCCTGAAGATAAGCCCCATACACACCTATCAATCTCTCTGTGCATTTACAATAAGATCATCCCTTATAGGCAACTGGAGAGCTCACACTGAACTGAAGAACTGAGTGAGTGTAGGGCTTAGCCTTAAAGTTGGAGAAACCCAGGTAGCAAACTTAAACTAGAATTAGAAAGACACACACGGGAGGAAGCATTTCTGGCTAAGGAAATAGCTTGCAACTAGTGGCCTCTGCTTTTTGGCAGGACTTTTACTTCAAAGAGTAAAATGACTGACAGTTTCTAAGAGAGGGGTAATGTCAGTGTACACCATTTTCAGAAATTACAAATTTCCAGAATAGAAATGGACCAACACCGCCACTCAAAAAATACCATTAGGTGACTGCTAAAATAAAAATGACAAAAAATGTGCTTCCTGTAAAGAAGATACTCACCTTTTCAGGTGCCTAATTTCTGGTATACAGTATTTAAGGGAAACTACTAGATGACGAAACTTTGGGATTCGACACTGTGCCAAATTTCTAGCATCTCCCAACTTGCTGTGGTGGTTCTCACCGACTGCTAGGTCACTACTAAACACACAGTGATGTAGGAGCCAGCAGATCAATCTATTGAGGACAGTGCATTACCAGGAAAGTGGGATTCCGATAATTCTTCAGGTGACGCTTTCTCTTTAATAAAGTAGAAATAAGCTGTGCAGTGTAGTGGGAGAGGTGAATATTTACTTACAGTAGACTTTTAGAGCTTATTATTTTAGTGATAGGGTTGGATTAATCAGAATTACATATATGTAAAAATATGTGGAGGGAGCTGAAGGTTCAAGTTACCGTCAGCCTCAAAACCTTAAAGACTTGGAGAGGATCTGCAAAGAGGAGTGGGGAAAAAACCCTCCTGAGATGTGTGCAAACCTGGTGGCCAACTACAAGAAACATCTGACCTCTGTGATTGCCAACAAGAGTTTTGCCAATAAGTACTAAGTCATATTTTGCGAAGGGGACAAATACTTCTTATTTCACTCAAATGCAAATCAATTTATAACTCTTTTGAAATGCGTTTCTGGATTTTTCTGTTATTCCGTCTCTCACTGTTAAAATAAACCTACCATTAAAATTATAGACTGATCATTTCTTTGTCAGTGGGCAAACATACAAAATCCGCAGGGAATCAAATACTTTTTTCCCCTCAGTGTATCCTGATATTATTTTGCTAGTACTTTCTACCCAAGTTTACAACAAAATATCCAGTTTTGCAACAAGAGACCAGTTTGAAATTGGTCCTGTTAATTTTGGTGTTCCATGCATCTCTATTATGGGTTCCTTACATTTGAGCCTTTACATATTTCAACTTGGTCAGCAGTTAATATCTCATGGCCTAAATTATCACTTCTATGCTCATGATACTCCACTATACAGCCATGCTATATTGGGTTCTAATTTGTCTCTCTTATCCAGCTGTATCTGACAAAAACTTGGATGACTCAACATTTCCTTCAACTAAACTGTGACAAGTCTGAAATCATGCTAATTGGCAACCCCCATCAATTTAGTAAAACCAGTTCTTTAGCTTTGTTGATGGTACAATACTTGAGCTTCAGTCTAATTTGAATAATCGGAGAGTAATTTTTGACACTAGCTTATCATTTAATCCACGTGTCTAGGTTGTCAAAACTTATTTTTTCCACTTGAGAAACATCGCTGGACTATGCCCTTTGTTATCATATGGTGTGGCTGAAAAGCTGATCCATACATCTGTGTTTTCCCTACATGGCTAGTTTAATGCTCTAATTGCTGGGGTACCCAACTCCTGACTAGGTCTAGGCTAGGGCAATTGAGAGAATACTCCCATCTGTCCTTGCACTGACTACCTGTCTGGTTTTGCACCGATTTCGAAATCCTTATGCTCACCCACATGACTATGCGTGGCTCCGCACCCTATTATCTATCTGAATTTTCATACCATTACTCCCCCCCTCTCCTCTAAAAGAGGTCTTCTACACGTCCCTCAAACTTGCCTAAACTCTCTGGGGGACAGTGCCTTTGCTTATGCCCAGAAACTTTAAAATTCTCTTTCCAAGCACATCATAGATTCATTCACCTTATTTAAACTTTTTCAAATCGAAAGTGAAAACTTTCTTCTTTAGACAAGCCTTCACCTAACTGTTCCTTTTCTGTTTCTTTTCTTGTGTATTACTTGTTTTTGGTACTTGAGAAGATACCTTTAAAGGCACTATATAAAATAAAGTGTATTATTATAGATATGTTGAGGGAAAAAAACAAGTAATATTAATTTATCAAGTAACAAACCGACAATCTGCTTACCCCAAAGATTCCTTGTTTCCTCGCCAAAGAATTGCCGTTCCAGGTCCAGAAAAAGATGTGTGACTTGCCACAGGTGACTATCGTACTGGGGTCAGTTGGGTGGAATTCAACTGCCAAGACCACCTCATTCGTAGTCTACAAATAGGTCAATAGGAGTAGGGTTTATAATACATACTGTACACGCCATGAACAGGTGTAAAGGAAGCAATGTAATAAGAACAGGCACTTTTGTATTGTCATCTATTCTCATATATTCGGTATGTACCCCCAGAATTACTGATATAAAAAATAACATCCTATATAATTGCTAAATGTTATTAAAACTACATTTGCAATTCAATCTGTAGTGCTGAAATATTCTGTAAAATTCAATACAATATGGCAACTTGGTGGTGTTTTGTACATTGCTGGTGTACAGAACGCCTCCAAACTCATAATTTACAGCTTGTGTGATTGGCTCACTGATTTTCCCAGAAGTCTGCACAAAGACAAGTCATATATTTGGCATCCTCTGCAACATACATTTCATTTTTGATGAGATCCTCCCTAATAGTTACTTCTAAAGGTATGCTGACACAGCAACTTTTCTTATCAGAACATTGAAAGTGTATCAGGTGGTTATGATGAACTAGTCACTCCTATTCAGAACTAGTATGCAAAAGACACAGTCAGTTATTTCCCGCAAAGCAGAAACCCAAAAGGTAATTGGGAACAAAGTTACCATATTAAAAAACCTTGCAATGTACATCAACTAGAGGGGATTGTGTTTTCCTCACAAAAAGTGGACTTACTCTTTAATACTCAATTCTGGGCAATTATTAACCATTTTAAAATAGTCCCCCAGAAGGGGTTTAAGAACCCAGGTCTTGCTGCAACAATCTTCTACTCTCCAGTACTGTCCGCAGTATTTATTTTCCACTACCTGATTTATTCGGTCTTGGAGGCTGAATATTGTCCAGTGCAGTGTTTCTCAACTCTGGTCCTCCGGGCACACTAACAGGCCCGGTTTGCAACTGAAATACATCACAGGTGATAACATTTGCTGCTCAGTGATTGCAGTATTCTAGTCTGCATCTCCCCAAGGTAATACTTAAAATCTGGCCTGTTAGTGTGCCCTGAGGGCCGGAGTTGAGAAACACTGGTCCAGTGTCACAAAAGTCAATGCCAACATTGACCTAAACAGGTATGCAGCTCAGGAAAGCCATTGTAAAGTAATCACCTAATTGTTCCTGGTAAGTGAATCAAAGTAGGAAAGCAAAAAGGTCAGTATTACAGCTAGGCAACTACAAATGACAGCTTGTATGTTTCTTTTAGGATAGGCTTCCTTAACAAGTACTTATGACTGTCTGAAAACAACTTTTTTGAGAAGAACTTGTTAAAAGTCCCAGTGTGACTGCCACTGATAGATTACTTTTCAATGAGAAAACAGAAGGAAGCTTTCGCCACTAATTTGCTGCTTCCATCCATAAAGCAAAGTAAGTAGAACACTGGCAGCAGAACAAGTACAGTAGTGCTGCATTTGAAGTGAGAAAGATGACTCGGAACCTGCCATTCTCAATGAGACATCTGCCTTCCCCTGGTGTACTTGGCTTGAATTCACAAGGACCATAAGATGCAGCCCATATTGTTGGGAGTTAGCCCTGCCATACACTATACAATCTTCTTGTTCAACTTTCCTTTAGATTTACCAAAAACATGTAATACAAGGTTAAACCAAAACACTTTCAATTTGTATGCAATCAGGCCCTTGCACTACATAGTTGAAGGTAAATCTAAAGGAAATTGAATATGAAAATTGTATAGTGTATGGCCAGCTTTACAGTCCACCCATATTTCACCTGCTCTACTGGTAGACGGGAGGTGGGGCTGCATTAAATGGATGGCTGCAGTCCAACCAATGCAGACAACCTTCAGGCAGCCGTCCCCCCTTTTGTCTGCTTGCATGTGTACTGAGCCAATCGGCTGAGTAACCCAAATCACAGTTCAGGAGGTTGAACTGGATGGACTGGTGTCTTTTTTTCAACCTCACTAACTATGAAACTATGTAGGGGTCAGAACAACCTGCCATGCACCTATTTTTTCATCCTATATAAATAGAAGCTAACGTTTTAGGACTGCACTAAATCTTCTTAGCAATGGTCAATACCTTAATCTCTGCTACTTTTGACTTTTTCTGCCAGTCCCACACTGTCAACATATGCTCATTGGAGTCGTCGATGACCGCCAAGTGTGACCCAGAATCCTTTAAAGAAAAAAAAGGAAAAGCATCTGTTACCACTTGCATAAAAATTCCATTAAGACTTTACCTCTGTGGACATGCTCACTGATGACAGCAGAACAGGTGAGGGCTCTCTTTTACAGAAGGTATTAAAAATTACACAGGTCTAGATATACCTAATATGTACAGCATGGCATTTACTCTTTTATAATGCACATATGTTTTGATAGTCAATTTTGCAATAATGTAAAGGGAAAAATTAAAAATCAACTGAAAAGCTAAAAAAAAAAATAGAATAAAATGGCCTCCTGAGAGCAGAAACTTTAGGAAAAGCCAATGAAGTGGAGAAATTTTTCCGACAGCCATTATATTTTAATACACATTTTTGATGAAAAGATTCAGGAAACTGGATTTCACGTTGAAATCTACGCAAAACTGAAATCCTGCCTAAATGAAATACTGAGAAGGCTCTACATTTACACTACGACTGCATTCCAGAAACACAATTTAATATCTTTTTACCAATTTTTCCCCCACTAAAAAATAATGAAATTTGCCATACCTGGGTTCCACACATGTCATTTTAGCTCCATGTGTACCCTTTAGAATGATGAGACCAACAATGCACCAAGTGAGCGGTGTCTGCCAGCACAGACCAATCTAAAAGGTAAGATTCCTGTGATATGACCTTGGGCCAGGTCTAATGCTAGCCAAACATTTAACTTTACAATAGTTTCAGATAGCAATTGTTTCAATATAAAGACCCTTCCTGGCAAATAAATATGGCCTTGTTCACACATAGTATATGCATTAATGTCTCGTGTGAGGGCCATGTACAGGTGTTCTGAACATTCCCATGCAGGCAGTTCCATAGCTTTCAATTTGGATACAGCCACTGCCCCCAATCTGACATCTGTGGGTTTGGGGCCATGCCCCTGCACAAATGTTAGATTGGGAGCAGCGGCTGTGTCTGTGCAGCCAATACATCTCAACTGACAGCTATGCAACTGCCTGCACAGGAATGCACGGAACACCTGTGCATCCTCATGTGGGTATACACGACGCTCACATGGGGAATGGATGCATATGCCCCACGTGAATAAACAAGCAAGTTATTCTCAAAAAGGATGATGGTGGAAATCTGACCAAATGTATAAAAAAAATGTTGGCTTTTTGTGTTGAACATTCCTTTCTGATCAAAAACTGTTTAAAGGCCAAGTTAATCTTTCTGAACAGGTCACCTGCATTTAGGGTGTAACATGTTAAAATTTTAGCATCCACCCCTTATTCTCTCTCTCCCCCCCCCTTCCTGACAGCAGGCGGGGGGGGGGGGGGGGTGATCTTCTCCCCTCACTTGCTGTCACAATTGAAAAACAGTGCGACCATACAGGGCTCCGCTGTTGGATCGTTATTTCATAGTTTCTTGTGAATGAAAAAGATTACAAGTACCATCATCCATTGCAGCTGACCGTTTGTAGTTCTGCTGTTAAGTTACTGCCTGCTCGTATCAGAGGTATAGGCAGATCGCTATCCTGAGAGTCTGCATTAACCTGACATTATTCTGCAGGCTCCTTGGAAAAAAATAAAGGCAAAAATGTGCATTTATATATTTTTTTTCAAATGGTGAACTTATCCTTTAATACAGTTGCATCTCTGATCATATGACTATGCATTGGCAGAAAAAAGATGCCCTTAGACATTAGATAAAAGCCTCTCAAGCTGTCTGTTTTCAGCTGGCTGGATGATGATCCAATATCTATGGTGCTCCTCTGCACAAAGCCTAGTAAGGCAAATCAAGTTGCTATTGACACGAAAAAGGCCCTCAAATATTGTATTTTGGGGAGCTGAAATAAAGTAAAAAAATTTAAAAAAAAAAATATTTTAAAAGATCTACACTATAAAAAAAAATAAATAAATAATTGCAAGTAACCAATACCATTTGCATGTTTTTCTTTCTACATTTATGCAATATTTTACCGATTTGGAGAAATCTAGACATCCAACACCCCGCTCAAAGGTCCCGAGACCAATAACTTGCAATGTAGACAAACTCACAGAGTCCCAGACTCTAACATGTGGTTGCAAAGGCTGTAAAATACATGAACATGTAATATTAAGTAAAGAAATCAAAATGCATTACTACACATTCAACAGAAGGCTACTATAAATAAATATTTCAACATTTTCAAAACAAGGTGCAGCAATGCATGACTAAATAGCTCTTATTGTGACTGCTCTAATCTGACAAAATTGAAACAGGTTGCTATTGTTTACTACATATACAAATTGCTGCTTGTGCTACCTTTAATTGGGTTTATCTGAATAGGAGCATTAAAGTGAATCTGTGGTTCTCTCGTTTAGGGCATGGCAATGGGTTCACTAATACAAACTTCCCAGCAGAAGATACTTGCCTTTCTTTCATTCCCCTTGCCTAAGCCCAGAGTAAGATAAAACTTGCTGGAGGTATAGCATTATGGGTCATGGACACCCCATGGAACACTGGCCCATCATACATACACCTCTATACCAGGGTATTTCTTTTGGCTCCCCAGTCTGAACAGAGTGGAGGTGAAGTAAAGGAAAAATTGGTTTTTGACTTACAGTAAAATCCATTTCTCTGAGGTTCGTTGACGGACACAGCTCTTCATCTTCATGACTGTAGTGTTATACTGCCCCCTACAGGAGTAGGACACTAGGCAGAGAAAAAAGCTTGAGAACGCTTATGGGGCAGTCCTTGGGGGGTATACTCCCACTTCCTGTCATAGGTATTCAGTTTTGTGACAAGCAGTGTCAGAAGAAAAATACCAAACTCCAAAGAGGGACGGGTGCTGTGTCCGTCAATGAACTTTAGAGAAATAGATTTTATGGTAAGTCAAAAATCCAATTTTCTCTTTCGTTCATTGACGGACACAGCTCTTCATCTTCATGACCATAGGTACGTCCCAAAGCAGTGTCAAACATGAGGGGTGGGAACAGCAGAAAACAAACTTCCTCAAGGCTAAACATAGCCAACCAGGTAACTTGGAGCTCACCTGAAAAAAACACCCTCAAAGAGGACAAGTCCTTTAAAACGGCAGCCTGTAAAAAACTTTGCGGCCAAAAGAAGCATCCGCAGATACCAACACATTCACTTTGTAAAACTTTGTGAATGTGCGCACAGACGACATGTGGCTGCCTTGCAAACCTGCATCACTGACGTCTGATGACAGAAGGCCAAGGAGGTACTAAGCACCCGGGAGTGCGCCCTAACAGGGAAAGGAGGAACCTGACCCTTAAAAGAATAAGCCTGAACCACAGTCTGTCTAAGCCATCTGGCAATGGTCGCAGCAGAAGCAGCCAGCCCTTTGCGAGGTCCATCCTTGAGGACAAATAATGATTCTGACTTCCAAAATTACTCCATAGTTGCCAGGTACACCCTGATTGCCTGAACCACATCCAGGGAATGCAAGGCAACTTGCTTAGGCTTAACACAGGAAGGGAAACACAAGGTCTTCATTCAGATGAAAATTGGAAGGAACAACGCACATGGACGTGAACCACTAGATAAGGAGAACGACAAGACAGCGCTGCCAGTTCAGACACCCTGAAGTAATAGCCACCAAAAAGGCCACCTTCTAGGACAACATAAGCAGGTGGATCTGACAAATATTTTCAAAGGGGGGTTTCTAGAGAACTGACAACAACAAGTTCTCACGGTGGCAGTGGAGACCGCACCAGGGGAACCATGTGTCTCACTCCCTGGAGAAAGGTAAGCACCAAGAAGAGTGTGGGCAAAAGACGTTGAAAGAAAACTGCCAAGGCCAAGACTTGGCCCTAATGGTACTCAAGGCCAGACGCTGCTCAACCCCTCGCTGGAGGAAAGCCAAGATCTGAGTAACCGAAAAAAAGCAGGGGGTGAACCTTTAGGGATTCACACCACCCAATGTACGTCTTCCAAGTACGATAGTAAATCTTCCTAGAAGTAGATTTTCAACCTTTTCAAAAGCGTAGGAATCACCGATTCAGACAACCTTCGGCAACTGGCTTTCAACAGCCAAGCCATCAAATCCAGCGACTGCAAAGCAGGATGAAGATCGGTCCTTGGGACAACAGATCTTCCCTGAAAGGAAGTCTCCAAGGAGCGAGGCCATTCTGGAGCCACTAGGACGACCGCAATCCCTTCTGCCTCGATCCTGCACAGGAGTCTCGGCAGAAGCTTGTGAGGAGGAAAAACGTAAATCAGACGGATTCTGACTCCAAGGAGCCACTAAGGCGTCGACTAGAGGATCCAGAGACCGTGCCACAAACCTCTGTACTTTCCTGTTGAGGTGAGAGGCCAACAGATCCACCTTGGGAGTCCCCCCCCAGAGACACAACTGATTGAAAACCTCCAGGAGAAGTGACCATTCTTCTTGGTCTAACGCCTGTTGACTGAGATTGTCCGCCTGCCAATTTTCCACTCCTGGAATGTGCACAGCAGAGAGGGCTGGAACGGATCGTTCTGCCCATCTTAGAATGCCGGTTACTTTCCAAGCCGCCAGGACACTGGCCCCTTCACACGGAGGAATTTTTGTCCGCAGGTCTGGCAGAACCCGCTCTTGGTTTGCCCAACTAAGACTTTGTGGAACCCCCTGTGGAGGCCCTGAAGAGTTTAGATCCCTTGTCTTGAGACCTTGAGGGACGAAAAGGCCGCATGTGAGCCGAAAAGGAAGGTCACCGTCTGCGATGGTACTCCTTACCCTTGGAAGCCTGGGGAAGAAGAGTACTCTTACCCCCCCCCCCGTGAGGCCTTTGATGATGTCATCCAAGGAAGCTCCAAACAGGTGATCCCCACAAATGGAAGATCGGGCAAGGCTTTCTGCTGGTCCGCAGACCAGCATTTCAGCCAGATAACGCGCCGCAGGACTACTGCTGAGACAGACAGTCTAGAAATCAGGGGAGCGGCATCCAAAGAGGCATCACAGACTAACTGTAGCCCTTGGATAAACTGAACCACAAGCTCCACAAAAGCAGGGGGGAGCTGCTTCCCCTTCAGGTCCCCGTGTGAGATTTTGGCCCAGTCAGTAAGCTTGTGACACCAGGGTGATGGTAAACACCGGTCCGAATGCCGATCCAGCCACAGTGAACATATGGTGGATCAAAGCCTCCGACCTCCTATCAGCCAGATCAGAGAAGACAGGGGACTCTTCAACCGGTATTACAGTGGCTTTATTAAACCGGGAAGTACACTATAGGGAGTACCGTGCATTTTTTAGGGAGGGACTCCTCATAAGGGTATCGTATTGCAAAACGCTTAGGGAGTACAAAAGGTGCATTTTGGGCACCACCAGTTTTAAGACAATATTGTCAAAGAAGGCAGGAAAGGGGAACACCCTCGCCGCTTTGGAGGACCTGTGGGTGCCAAAGATGACCGGCGTTTCTGATGCTGCATTAGGAGCAGCTTCCATATGTAAGGTTTCCCGCACCAATACAATCAGTGCATCCACAAGCGCCTTTTCATGTGCGGCTAGAGCAGTCATGTCCAAAGTCCGGCCCGAGGGCCAGTTGCGGCCCGTCCTTTAGTTTTATACGGCCCCCTGAGACACTGCTGACTTTTGTCAATGCCTTTCTCTCTGAGACTCCTCACATCCCCGCCCCGATGCGATAGCTCAGGGGCGGAGCCTCTCTCGGCAGCTCCCGAGTCCCGCTCCGCCCCCCCCCCGCTTGGCTCTATCTGCCCCGTCGCCACCCACGACTGCGTGGGAGTGCAGAATGAATTTGAAAATTGCATGCCTTCTCTCCTTCACCGCACACAGCCACCCATATGAGCCGACTGAGGATCTTGTGGAGCTGACCGAGGAGATGTCACTTCTACAATCCTACTGCCTGTTTCTGTAAGTGTGATGTGTGTGTCTATGTATGTATGTGTGCGTATGTGTGTATGTATGTATGTATGGAGCTGACCGAGGAGGTGTAACTTCTACAATCCTACTGCCTGTTTCTGTAAGTGTGATTTTATTCATGAAGTACTGATGCTTATTATTTCCTATAAATATACATATATATATATATATATATATATATATATATATATATATACATATACATATACATATATATATACATATATATATATATATATATATATATATATATATGTGTGTGTGGATGGATGTGTGCGTGTGTGGATGGATGTGTGCGTGCGTGTGTGGATGGATGTGTGCGTGTGTGTGTGGATGGATGTGTGCGTGTGTGTGTGGATGGATGTGTGTGTATGGATGTGTGCGTGTGTGTGTGGATGGATGTGTGTGTATGGATGTGTGCGTGTGTGTGTATGGATGTGTGTGTGTGTGTGTGTGTGTGTGTGTGTGTGTGTATGGATGTGTGTGTGTGTGTGTGTATGGATGTGTGTGTGTGTATGGATGTGTGTGTGTGTGTGTGTATGGATGTGTGTGTGTGTATGGATGTGTGTGTGTGTGTGTGTATGGATGTGTGTGTGTGTATGGATGTGTGTGTGTGTGTATGGATGTGTGTGTGTGTGTGTGTGTGTGTGTATGGATGGATGTGTGTGTGTGTATGGATGTGTGTGTGTGTGTATGGATGTGTGTGTGTGTGTGTATGGATGTGTGTGTGTGTGTGTATGGATGTGTGTGTGTGTGTGTATGGATGTGTGTGTGTGTGTGTGTGTGTATGGATGTGTGTGTGTGTGTGTGTGGATGTATGGATGTGTGTATGTGTGTGTGTATGGATGTGTGTATGGATGTGTGTATGGATGTGTGTATGGATGTGTGTATGGATGTGTGTATGGATGTGTGTATGGATGTGTGTATGGATGTGTGTATGTGTGTGTGTATGGATATGTGTGTGTGTGTGTGTGTGGCATGTTCACTTCATCAAACTTTGAAAAAAGTTTGGACACCACTGGGCTAGAGGAACAGAGGAATCATCCTCACTATCTGAGCACGCAGGGTGTGTGGACGCAGACCCCGAAGGGCAGCTCGTATCTGCGGTGGGCGAATCAGACTCTGGATCTGAGGAGAGACAGAGGAGACAAGGTGGGGGACAATTTTTGCTTGCCTAATTGCACAGGACCATTGTCAGTGCAGTCAGTTGTGGGGCCCCGGAGGGCCTGACAGCCTCTGAGAGGGGATCAGGTGGTGAAAACATGCTTTAGGGATACATGAATAGAGAGGGGAATCCACACAAAAAAAACATGTAAAAACACTGCAAGGGAAACCCCACTGCGCTGTCTGCACAAAAAGGCCCAGCACAGCACTACACTACCGCTGCAATAGCAGAAAGAGGGAGAGTAAACCCCACAAGACACTCCCCAGCACCGTTCAGGTACTCACAGCCGGAACTGCACAGCATGCGGCGATCAGGAAGACGCATATCTCTGTATCTGTACTAGAGGCCGTGAAAGGGCTTCCCATCGCTAAATCACCACCCTTCTGACTCCAAAAACATGGTCGCGGCTATTTGCAATGGGAAACCATAGGAAAATGGCCGCTGAGGCTATAAAAACATGGTCCCCAATCTGGAGCACAGAAGGCTACAAGAAAATGGCGGCACCACGTGGCTCCCGAGGTCCCAGAAAAAAAAAAAAGATCCAACAAGAAGGAGGGGGCCCTGGCAGGCGCACCCACTAGGCCCACCCCTCACCCGAGGAGCGATTGTTCAGTCTCCAGCAGCATGCCCCCCCCACCCCCATCGCCAGTGCAGCACCCCATTCAACCCAAAAAGGTATGTCTGCCCCAGGGGGGGGGGGGGTGAAGGGTGTGTAGGCAGATGGGGGGCACAAGCTGCAATGGACCACCGAGATTGGGTGGGCACGAACTGGGTGGGAGGGGAGCCCGAGGGTCCGACCATCCCAGGGAGGAGACCACGTCAACCCCTAATCCCTCTACGGGTGGAGGGGGGGGGCAGCTACTTACCCCACTAGTGGTAGATTGGGGACAGCTACTTACCACACCAAGAACAGGGTGGCTACTGCGATGGACAGGACACCGCTCCATTGTAATGTGGGTGCTGTCGGTCAGGAGAAAAAGCTGCAACTCAGGCCGAAGCCAGTTCTTATGCGCCCTCACGAGACGTGTAACTCGCAGGCCAGCTGGGCCTATGGGGCTATGTCGCAACCAACCTAGCGCAGAGCTACGGTCTGCACGCCTTTGTGGGCCAGACTGGGAGGGCCCTAAGGATCTAGATTATCCAGTTCATCGCCCAGTCTGGCACTTGATTGTAGATTCTCACAGGAACAAAATAATAAAAGGAGGAAAAAATTTCATTTAAAAAGAAAAAAATTGCCAGGACCAGAGATCCTATCAAGGAACGAAGTCCTTATTCTTGACTAGGCAAAAAAGAATACCTATAGCAGGAAGTGGGAGTATACCCCCACAAACTTCCCCATAGGCGTGCTCAAGCTTTTTTCCCTGCCTAGTGTCCTACTCCCGTAAGGGGCAGTATAACCCTATGGTCATGAAGATGAAGAGCTGTGTCCGTCAATTAACGAAAGAGAAATTAGTAATTATTGCTGAAAATGAAGAGATTAATGTGGTTGAAAACCTCTGACATGAAACCTGAACAAAGCATATCCCTCCATAGTGGGTACTTGTCTCAATTAAGAGCACTAATTGTCTGTCTGCTGCCTCCTTCCTCTGCTATCTGCATGCGTCACTTCTGACAAGTTTTCCTGACACCAAGAGAAAAAAGGTGACAGGGGAGAGATCTCCAGCAGATTGACCGCCTCAGCTCTGTTTCTGTGTGTCTCTTCCCTCAATCAGCTCTCAGAGTTCTCCCCACTGAGCTCTGCAGAGTGCAACTTCAGTAGGAGGACTGGTTTCATCTCTGTGTATCAAATGAGGCCAGACACTCCACTGGGTATATGCAAGTGTTTATACCCACTTTAAAATCAAACCCACTGCTTTGCCAAAAATCAGCAAATCACAGACCTGCATTGTATATTTAATTCTGAAAATTTTGTTCCCCCTTTATTCAGCTATGTCTGAGCATGATACATTAACCTGAAGTTGCTTTCGGCTCTCTCACTATCATCCATCTATGGAATATATATATCTATGGAATATATATATATATATATGGAATATATATATATATATCTATGGAATATATATATATATATATATATATATATATATATATATATATATATATATATATATATATATATATATGGAATATCTATCTATATCTATGGAATATCTATCTATCTATATCTATGGAATATCTATCTATCTATATCTATGGAATATCTATCTATCTATATCTATGGAATATCTATCTATCTATATCTATGGAATATCTATCTATCTATATCTATGGAATATCTATCTATCTATATCTATGGAATATCTATCTATCTATATCTATGGAATATCTATCTATATCTATGGAATATCTATCTATATCTATGGAATATCTATATATATATATATACACACACACACATACATTTATTTCAGTAATTCAATTTAAAAAGTGAAAAATAATTTTAAATAGATGAGTTGCACACAGTGATATATTTCGAACATTTTTCTTTTAATTTTGAGGATTATGGCTTACAGCTAGTGAACACCCAAAATTCAGTATCTCAGAAAACTAGATTATTGCATAAGACCAATAAAAAAAATATTTTTTTAATACAGAAATGTTGGCTTAATTTTAAGTACTGTATGTCCATGCACAGTATAGTATGCAATCAAGTACTTGCTTTAGGGCTCCTTTTGCATAAATTACTGCATCAATGTGGTGTGGCATGGAGGCAATCAGCCTGTGGCACTGCTGAGGTGTTATGGAAGCCCAGGTTGCTTCGAAAGCGGCTTTCAGCTCATCTGTATTGTTGGGTTTGGTGTCTCATCTTCCTCTTGACAGTACCCCACAGATTCTCTATGGGGTTTAAGTCAGGTGAGTTTGCTGGACAATCAAGCACAGCGATACCATGATCGTTAAACCAGGTATTGGAAGTTTTGGCAATGTGGACAGGTGCCAAGTCCTGCTGAAAGATCAAATCTGCAGCTCCATAAACTGGTCAGCAGAGGGAAACATGAAGTGCTCTAGAATTTCCTGGTAGAGGGCTGCACTGACTTTGGACTTGATAAAACACAGTGGACAAATACCAGCAGGTGACATGGCTTCCCAAATCATGACACACTGTGGAAAATTTTGCATTTCATTTGAAAACTAAGGCCCCAGAGTCTGGAGGAAAAGTGGGTTGGCACAGAATCCATGTTGCATGAGGTCCAGTGTGAAGTTTCTACAGATGATTTGGGGAGCCATGTCATCTGCTAGTGTTGGTCCACTATATAAAATCTGAGTTTCACTTTTTGAATTGAATTACTGAAATAAATTAACTTTTGGATATTCTAAATTTATGAGATGCACCAATACATAACAGTTTTAAAAAAGAAAGGGGCCCCAGTGTTAAGAAGCATGCAAAAAAGTATAAGATAACTACTTGCTAACAGTTTTGTGCTGTTTAAATGATATCACATTACAAATATATATCAATTATTTAAAGTAATATACTTTGTATATAACCTATAGTCATCAATGATCATGCTGGAATGTAATATGATGAAGGGGATACCGATAGGTGACACAACTCAGACCTAGAAAAGAAAAGACTGGAAAGGTACTCACCCTTCCATCTTTGTCTACACCGGCAATCTGTCCAGTTGCTATTCTAATTTTATCTGGATGAACAGCAATACTATAGAAAAAAAAATAAAATTGAATGTACTATATTGTTTAGAACAGACAACCAGTAAGTTCGTTTGAATGTGTAAAGTATTACCATTTAACACAATCTGTGTGACCAAGATAATGGCGCTGAGTCCTCTCTTCGTAATTGAACAGTACTACAACGGATGCTATGAAATATACAATTTCTCCGGTAGGGAGAAGGTAAACATTGGCTCGACAGTCTCTCCCACGGTAACCATATCTTTAAAACCTTCTGTTAAGGTCAACATACCACAAACTTTACAGAAAGCAACAGAAGCAATATTACATATGGTTGAAGATTTTTTTATAATTTTTTTATAGATACATCTAAACAGCAATTTCTGTTTGCTAAAAGGAAGATTTGTTTTAGATTTATGAAAATGCGTCATTACAAATATGCAACTTTTAGGCTCTGTAAGAACCAATCTCAGACCACATTTGCGGTTTACAGCTTATCTGTATTTTAAAACCGGTCTTCTAGGCAACTTGCAGAAGTCCTACATCCTACTTTGGGATGAGCAGTTGGCAACTGTACTAAAGGAAACAGCTGCCTTCGGAAAACTTCAACCAGTTTAAAGAGAAAATTTAACCACTTGCCGACCGGCCCCATGCAGATTTACTGCGGCAGGGTTGCGCGGCTGCGCAAAATCACGTAGAGCTACGTGATCAGAAGCATGCGGTCTCATCGGCGCGCTCCCGCTGTGATTAGACACAGCGGGAGCCAGACCGCAGGAAGAGCTGGCGTGATCGCCGCTGGCCTCCCACAACCTTCGGGGAAACTGACAGGAGAGCCGCCTGCCTGTGTAAACAAAGCAGGCGGCTCTTCTGTCACACAAGCACACAGAGATCATGTGTTTCAGCTAAGCTGAAACACCGATCTCTGTGTGCCTGTCATAGAGCCCCCCCCCACAGTTAGCAAGCACAATTAGGCATACATTGAACCCTTTGATCACCCCCAGTATTAACCCCTTCCCTCCCATTGTCATTTATACGGTAACAGTGCATATTTTTTAGCATGGATTACTGTATTAATGACACTGGTCCCCAAAAAGTGTCAAAAATGTCAGTTAGGGGTTTTATCTGTCCACCGCAATGTCGCAGTCCCGCTAAAAATTGCTAATCGCCGCCATTACTAATAAAAAAAATAAATCAAAAAGTCCAAAAATCTATCCTGTAGTTTGTAAACACTATAACTTTTGCACAAACCAATTAAAATACGCTTTTTGGGGGGTTTTTTTTTACCAAAAATATGTAGTAGAATAAAAATTAGCCCAAACTGATAAAAAAAAAATGATTTCTTTTTATTGGTAATGTTTTATAGCAGAAAGTAAAAACGTGTTTTTATTTTTCAAAATTGTCGCTTGTTTATATTGCAAAAATCTAAAAAATTGCAGAGGTGATCAAATACCACCAAAAGAAAGCTCTATTTGTGGGGAAAAAAAGGACATCAACTGTATTTTGGGTACAGCGTCGAACGACCGCGCAATTGTTAAAATAAATCTGTGCTGAGTCGCATAAAATAGCCTGGTCATTAAGGGACTAAAACCTTCCGGAACTGAAGTGGTTAAACTCATATAAATGTATTGCTGTCTGACTTTCCACTGTGGGGATTCAACATCGCTACTTGTTCTGGTAACCATCGGTTTAGGTACAAAAGGCAACTGAGGGGCGATGGGAAAACTTCCAATGGAGATACCTATTCCAGTGGACAGGATTTCCTCTCCCTTTAGAAATATGTTCTTTTACTTCCATTGGTGTTTTTGGGACAGGAGGTGAAGGGAAATTTCCCAACTGAACAACCCAACCAGGGTGACTATTTCCTAATGTACAAAAAAAAAAAAAAAAATTCCGGCTTTACATACAGTTTGACGTCCTTTTTCCAAAAACTGACATGCTATTGAGGACAAAATTTAAGACAAGGATACACCCACTCCAGTTTTAACTTCTCTGGTGGCAGTTCTGTTCTTATGTCTTCATAACTCTCCACATCCGAAGGAATGAACATTGTGATTGGTCGACCTCGCATAAACATTTTTATGTATTCTCCTTCTGCAGAGACAAAACATTTCAACTGTTGTCAGACAGCGTGCACAGATCTGGAAGCAAGATGCCATCCAAGGAGCTAACGTTGGCTCTGCTGCCTCCAGAGCTTAAGCGGCTGTTTGGAAGGCCACGCCAATATCCAAAAAAAGAAGAAAAAATAATATATTTATTGTTTTGTCATCAATATGGTCTTTATCTATATAAAATCCTTCTCTGGGCAATGGTTCTGCTCTGCATGGATTGAAGGAGCTTAGCAATGTTAAAGAGAATAAAGTGGGCTTGGACAGCTAAGCACAGCAATCAGTAAACAGATGTGTATAAAGCATTTTTTTTTTTTTTTTTTTAATTTTGCTGTTGGACTTTTTTTCAAAAGATTTGAGCACTGTAGTTCGCCTGTAGTCATCATATTTTTTTTCAGGTTAATTACCGTTAATATAAATTATACATAATCTACTTCAGATAAGAGTCATGAATACTCCCCACAAGTGATGTAAATGGGTTTGTTTCTTGAATGTTGCATTGTGCAACATCCTCTCAATGTGCTTAAAGTGAAATACACAAAAAGGTGCAGATACACTTATATTAAAGGTGTCCCCTCTACCCTAGCTACTTTTTATAGACTTCTAATATTTGCCAGTCCTCAAGTCAGAAAGATATTGCCCGCAAAGCTGCAGAATCACAAAGATGTCTCAGTGTCAGGCCCACACATGCACTGGGCACCCTCTATTTAATCCTATGGAGAGTTTGTATTTTTTAGGATAAAAAAAGTAGCCTATGTAACACCTTCAGTAGTCGTTTACAGCTCAACAAGCTCACTTTTCTAAGTAGGGTGCAAAGACAAGTAAAATTGAAAATACAGAATGCTTTAAAGTGTTATTAAAGCCTCCTTTGTTCTAAGTGAAATAATTAACATGTCATACTTACCTGTACTGTGTAATGGTTTTGCACAGAGCATTCCCGACCTTCTTCTCAGGGACCCAGCCAGCGCTCCTAGCTACTCCCTCCCGCCGACTGTCCCCATAGAAAGCCACTTTCTATGGGGGCACTCGTACGGGCTAGTTTCTGAGCCTCACTGACTGTGTCTATTGAGAGAGACAGCAAGGCTCGGCCCAGCCCCCAGCTTCCTCGCCATGGGACTTGACTGGCTCCCGCTGCTATCAATCTGCCCAGTGAGGAGAGTCAGAGCCCAGAGAGCCTCTGCTCCCGAGATTGCTGGATCAAGATCGGGCTCAAGTATAAGGGGGATCCACTCCAACAAAAGTTTTTTACCACAATACTTAGAATGAATTAAAGTGAAACACCTTAAGGCTTTAGAACCAATTGCATATCTAAACACAAAAAAGAAATCATATATTGCAGAATACCAGTCCTTAGATGTGTTAATGGAATTCATTTTCTTTTTTCCTTTATATTCATATGGTTTTGCAGCAAATACCATACTTTCTTGTCCCTTTATATCAACACTGTATCTATGGGGGCAGCCGTCATTGTCATACAGGCTGGATTTCAAACCTGTCTGCCTTAGTTTATCCCCATTACATGGTAGGTAATGGGACAATGACTTTACACAATAAAGATGAGGTACTGTGTACAGTCTTTTATATAAAATTTTATTAACATTTTATCCATAAAAGAAAAAGAAAAAGTGTTTTAAAAAACACGTATATATGAAATGCTTTCACACATATTCTTTAAATTTGAATCTGTTCAAATTTTGTAAGCAGAATGCAAGAGCTGATGCAGTAACAGGGCAGTAATAAGTGCCCGGAAACAGCAAAGCAAAATAGTCCTTCAAAAATGGTATATTTAATCATAGATGGTGGGTACACAAGTGGGATAGGGGTAGGGAAGTCTCCTGTTGAGTTATGACATGTATTCAGTAGGTCTTCACAAATTTATTTTGATATAGCGTGATCTCTACTGTAAAATAACGTCAGGGATAGTCACAAGTAGGCTTTTTAAATTGTAGCCAGCTCTCCTAAGTTTTGTAAAATGTGTTTTAAAAATAGTAATAATCTCATCCAATAAGGGTATCCTGTCAACTCGCAAGTTTTTCAATATTTGGGGATCGGATTTTTGTTCACATTCAGGAAGTGTGACAAGGATAATTTCTTATATGTAGGAACAGAAGACATTGTTTTGTGGAATAGGATGAACTGAGGGTCCTGTGGAATGGTTACATTAGTAATTTTAGCGATTAGGCTCAGCTCAAACTGCAGTGAATTGGGGTTCTACTTTAGACTCCGAGTTGCAGGGCATCTGAAATCCCATGTGTGTCAATGTCAGCTGCCTTAATTAGCACTACTAAAGTTGCTTGAATTTTAGAAAAGGTTCCTGTATTACTTCAGGTTGACTTCTAGCTGACTTGTGACCATAGACTTTAAGGGAAATCACCCCCAAGTTGGATCCTCATCTATATTGATGTGATTTGGATCTGACATTACAGGAAGATTACCCAGGCATTCCCCAAAGTTGCATCAAAGTAGTACTCGAGTCGCCTAGCAAAGGTGCGACTTTCAGTTGGCAGTAGTGTGAGCGCCCTCAGCTCATTGCAAAATAAAAGCTGGCAGCGGAAATGGATTCCCGGGCCATGCTAATTTCAAATGACAGGAATGTGGGGAGAAGATTCCTCGCCCATTATCACGGGGGGGGGGGGGGGGGGCGGGGGGTCATGTTGAATGCTAAAATTGAGTGGAATGTGCAACTTCTCCTTTAAGGGCATCAAGGGGCTTCTGCGATCTTTCAGAATTCACTGATATGCGCATTTGACCTGCAGCTGACCTCCTTCTGACCTGCATTTGATCTGCTTTAGGCAGATTTTGTATTCCTACAGGCTTGTCTGGAAATGTAAAATCTGTCCCTAGAGTATATATTGCTGTCCATTTTCCCGTTAAGGAGATTCACTCTAACTATCCTGACCGCCAGAGTAAAATGAGGCTAAATCCAAAATCCTAAGTTTCCATCAGAACAGAAATAGAGGGGAATCTTACAAAGACAACTGTTTCTGTAACTGTCCAAAAAGGGATTTCCCTCACATTATAAAGTTATTGTCCCACCTACTGCTGAGTGTACAGTCCAGGAGGTTTTACCTTAGATAGCAAAGAAATAACTGACAGTAGTTACTCCCTTACTTTATCCAAAACAAAAAAACACATTTATGGCTTTTGCATATACTTTGCATATACTTTTTAGAGGAAACTTATGGTAGCGACTAAAAGCAATATAATAAAACAATATCTTCAATTTTTTTTTAAACATGGTTTGCATTTGCATACAGTAAACAAACTTATCCCCCTAGCCCATTGATGGCGAACCTTGGCACCCCAGATGTTTTGGAACTACATTTCCCATGATGCTCATGCACTCTGCAGTGTAGTTGAGCATCAAGGGAAATGTAGTTCCTAAACATCTGGGGTGCCAAGGTTCGCCATCACTGCCCTAGCCCAATAACGAGTGAGGGCAGACCTTCATCTGTGGGTCAGGAGAAGCTAGCTCTAGGCTTACAAACCCAAGGATGCTTGGAATCTCCCAGGGAAGATTTGAAAGATCTATTCTCCTTATTCTCTATCCCAAAAGCACAAAATTTTCCATGTGCTGAGGAAGGGCTGCGACGAGGCTCCTTCACTCTCCCACACTATGGCAGGAAGGTATTCTTCCTTCCCCCCCCCCCCCCCCCCGTGATACCCTAATGAGGTCATCCAGGGTAGCCCCAAACAGGTGATCGCCTTGAAAGGGCAGGTCAATGGGAGCTCTCTTAGACGCTTGGTCTGCGGACCAATCCTTAAGCTACAGCACGGACCTATTTACCACCGCTGAAACAGAAAGTTTGGACAGCACAGGAGCTGTATCCAAAGCTGCATCACGAAAAAACTGCAGCCCATGGACCAACTAGTCCGCTAAATCAACATAAGCAGCAGGGACCTGCTCACCTCTCCCAGGCCCTGGTGCAAAAGCTTAGCCCATTCAGTTAGGGTCTGAGACACCAGGGCTGAGACAAAGACTGGCCGCAATGCCGAACCAGCCATAGTAAACATGCTGCGTGCCAATGCCTCCGCTTTCTTGTCAGCTGGGACATTAAACAATGGCTATTCCTTTACTGGGATCATGGTTGCTTTATTCAACCTGGAAAACAGGGAGGGTCCACCACTGGTGGACTAGTCCACTTGTTTAAAAGTTTCTCCTTAAAAGGGTAACATACAGTAAAATGTTTGGGGACCACAAAGGGTAATTTTGGTTGTTCCTATTTCTAACAGGAAAACATGTCAAAATAAGGCACATAAGGAAACACCTTTGGAGTGCGATGTGACTTATGCGTACCAAACGACACAGCCACATTCGTGGCTACATCAGCCGCATTCTCCATTTTAAAGTCTCAAGCACTGCAATGATAAGTGCGTCTACCAGCGCTTTTTAATTCACTGCTGCGACCATGGAAGAATCATCCTCACTATCGGATGGATCTGGGGGTGCGATATTAAACCCCCCTGGATGGGTCACATCCACGGCAGCATCAGGCTCAGAATCAGATGAGACAGACTTACTAGGAAAAGGCGGGATACGCTTCCTCCTGGGCCTTTACCCACATGTCGCTTACTCCAGACAGAATCCTCGCCACCGAAGTAGGGGAGCTGTCGGCCAAGGGACCGCTGCGAATCAGACCCAAGCCCAGTCGTATGTGAACCCTGCGAGATGTTTAACTCACGGGCCAGCCTCTGTCTGTGAGGCTGTCGGGACCTACCTAGAATGCATCTGCGGTCTGCAAGCGCTCGCTGGCTGGGGGGGGACCACTGGATCTAGATTATCCAGTCTGTCGCTCAGCCCGACAGTTGATTGTAGATCTCTCTCGAGAGAAAAAACAAAAAAGATATAAGGTAGGAGAAACAAATTGCTAGGACCAGAGATCACAGCTGGGAGCCTAGGTCCTTACTCCTGACTAGACAGATTAAAACTGATAACCTAGAGCAGAGAGAGGGGTTATATACCAAGCTGAGTACAGCCCATGGGCGTAGCCAGGTGTTTTTTGTTCTGCCTAGTCCTACTCCTGGAGGAGGCAATATGACCCAGTAGTCATGATTTATGGAGTGCTGTGTCCGTCGATGAACACAAGAGAAATTGTGTTTTTTACTGTGGAACAAGTAATGCTTGTGGGAAGATATTAGCAAATCTAACTTTTTGGATCCAAGTGATTTAACAAACTGACATTTTAGACAAGGCCGAAGGAGGGGCATCTGACAGGAGAGCGCCAATGTTTAACAGTGCAAACCTGCCTTTGCCTGCATGGGCAGGTCCAAATAATTACGCAGGCCAACACAAATTGTGGTGCCTCAAAGTTAGACCTGTTCCTGGGTAAATTTGACCCACTGTTTCCAAAAATGTCACCAAATTTTCCCCATCAGCTTTAGTTTTTGAGATAAAGCATAAATGCCATATACCACTTTTCACTCTGGTCGCCCATCCAAAACCAGGTTTTTTTATTGTTATCTTTTGTTTATTCTCCTTAGCATGAATGAAAAACATAAAAAAGTAGCCATAACCTCTATGGTCCTCAATCTGCAAAAATGAAACGATATGAGTGGCAATATACACAAACCTCCTATACGATCATAACTATAATACAGTTAACAATTTACACTTTAGAATTCAATGTTTCTGAAGTGAAATTACATTTGATAGTAAACACGCTCTCTCTATATCTGCTAATTTGCACAGGAAAACAAACTAGGTAACAGAAAAACAAGTTGATCAGCAAGATCTTTCAAAAACAGACTAAAAAAAAAAGTATATAAATTTGACCAGACCTAAAAAAAAAAAAACTAGAGCGGATACAGTCTAGATCAGCCTTTCCCAACCTTTTTTGTCCCTGAGGAAATAATTTTCAAATTCTGTGGAACCCCTGCTAAAAAGGATTATACCTACAGTGCGTAATATCCACTCTAACATCAGTGGTCAGTTTAGAAGAGACCCCTTACATTGGTAGTTAGTGGAAAACGGTCTCTATTTTCCTCATTTGTGGTCAGTAAAGGTGGGGGATTACTCCACCATTGCTCAATGCTCAAGGAACCCTAGCAACCCCAGGAAGACCCCTGGTTGAGCAACACTGGTCTAGACAATGCAATTTTCTGAATCAGCACCTCAAATACCCCAAGAATAGGTCTAAAAATTAGGAAACCGATTTTTCTTTTTTGGGGGGGGGGGGGGGCTGTGTTATATTTCAGGTCTGGAGTTCCCATTGGTATCCCCATCTCTTATATGGTTTTATATTTATAGATGCATAAGACCTGTTCACATATAAACGTGCATTAAAACACATAACAGTGCCCGAAAGATGGCTACGCATTGCAAGCATCTTTATGCGAGGGAAATTGCTATGCATTTTGCAGGTTACTTCCTCTAACATCACATACTTTTCCTGTTTGTGGGAAGTAGAGATGGAGAAAAATAGGGACAGAGACAAAAACATTTTTGTTTTGGAGAGGCATTGGCAAATGGGATGTCTAGCTTAACAGCCCTAATCACTGTCATTGCGCTAGCTATATTGAGGAGAAGGCAGGTTAAAGAGATCATGGCAAGCCAAACATCACTTTTGAGTGAATCTATTGCTCACACAATGTGAGAATAAGGGGCAGTTTTGGACCTTATACCAGGATATATTATGCCATTGAGGCACCTCACTAGCCAGCTTTCCACTGCACACTATGCCCTCTAAGTTGGCTGCTGTGTGGGCCCTGTAAAGGAATAAAATAATAAAAACCTTTTTTTTCCTCTCAATAGACTTGCGTTGATGTGCATCTCCATGTATTTTGTTAAAATGCAAGTAGCATTTTAAAACAATGCACTAGCATTGTGGTGTGGAAAGGATGAGAAAAAAAAATAGAAAACTTTTTTCTTCTTTTGGATGGACTGGAGAAAGCTTAGATCTTCTGCTGGGATTTTTATTAATGTCTCTGGAGAGATTCACCTCTATATTTATCGTGGTGACCACTGTCAAGACTGAAAATGAGGGGTAATCCAAATTTCAACTTGTGATGAGAGGGTAAATGATCCAATGTTTTGGAAACATCTAAGGCAGGGGAACTTTCCTTGCTTTGGTTATTTCTTTTTATCTCCTGTTGCATCTTTAGGACAAGAAATTAAGAAAAATCTACCTAGCAGGACACAAATAGAAAAATTCTATATTATAGGGGTTTTAACCATTCTCTACCGTATCCAAAAAAAAAAAAAAGTCTTGGTTATCCACACAATTTAAAGCTGATCTCTAGGTTTACTGCCAAGCTGGTCCCGAAAAACTATTTTCTTCACTAAGTGCCGCACTGGCTCTAAGCGCTGTGTACAGCTTTAGCTACATACATTACAGAATGCTGGGTACCAGCTGTGAGACAGAGACTTCCTGTTTCACACAGCAAATCAGAGTCTGTCTGAGCAGCACTTAAAGGCTCTCAGCCATTCATAGGCAGCTTTGTACTCCGCTCAGCCCGACTCGGATTTTTTTTCAGGTGTGAGATGGGAAGTCTCTGCCACATATGTACATACTGGACATATATGTACATACAGTATAAACAGTGCTTAGAGCCAGTGCAGCAGTTAGTGAAGGAAAAAATTTGTTTGGACCAGCTTGGTCCAACAAACTTTTTAAAGTGATAGAAAACAGAGGTCAGTTTTAAATCCACTTTTGCTTCACCAGTCTCAAAAAAGCAAATGTAGGATTAGTGTAGTGTAACATTTGGATCCTATATGTAGGATTAATGTAGTGTAACATTTTGGTAGTTAAAAAGCACAAACCACAAGCTTCGTAAAACTTTTTTTAAACTGCTTTGCGCCAGCCGCATGCATATATGTGGCCACTCGGCAGGTGGGCCCTAACACAGAGAGTCCGCATATATGCATATATAAAGATAAACAGAGCTGTGCCAAGAGCACACGCCTTGTGTGCTCCGAGCACAGTTACCGGCAGCTAACGTAAAGCTCCTGATCTCTACTTGCAACCGGGAGCTTTCCAATCATATGACCGCTTTGACAGCCAATCACAGTGTTCACGTGATCAGAAACCCCTCCCTGCCTCCTAGCATCAGAAACCGCTTAAAGGACCAGGAGGCTTCGGCACCAAGGGGTTAATGACCTGCAATGTTTTTGTTTGACAGCCAAGTTCCCTTTGAAAAACCTTCCCTTTTTTCCCGTCAGTAGGACAGGAGATGAGGGATAGGAATACTGAACAGCAACGAAGCATGATTGAGGAAAAACTAGAATCTCTGGTTTTCACCACTGTTTAAGAAGGAAATGGAGACACAAACAGCAATAAAAACCCAACAGATTATAACTCTTCTCCACACAATACATATGACCTTTTCAGGAAAAAAAAAAAAGGGATTTATAAAAATATATGACTTACATTTTAGAGGAGCATTCATTTGGGGACTAAATAGCTCACAAAAGAAATATATAAAAATAAACAGCTGCAATACTCACCTCTAAGAACAGAGCTGTACCCTTGCAGTACTTTTCCAAAACTGGGTGTCATCAGTCTGACAGCCAGCATCATTTACCCTTACGCCTCTGAGTCCAGGCTGTCATGTACATACCCCTAGCCTGTGACTGTACAGTAAAGGAGAAGCAGCACAGGGATACGCTCATTTCTCTGTCACTTTGCTTTTTCCTCCTATCAGCATGCTCTTTGTCAGCACCTGAAGTTCCTAGTGCTTGCGTCTTTCAACAAGCTGGAAAATCTGTCTCAGTGAAAGCAAATGTTCCAGAAGTTGGAAGCGTGTGAATCCTTTAATCATTGTGAACCCTTAAAACAACCTAATTCCAAACCAAGTATCATATCCGAGGTGGGATTTAGTTGTTCATGGCCAGCCTAAGTCTGATCAATGTGCAGCCACACAGGCCAAGGCTAAAGTCCAGTGAAGACCAATAAACATGCATAGAAACAGCATGCACAAATTATAGAGGATTTCATGCTAAAGCAGAGTTTTTAGAGGAGGGTAAAAAAAGCTGATTGAAAAGTCTATCCGAGAAGCATTTTAAATAGAATGGATGAAGTTTGTTTATTTTCTGTCAATAGAAGCCAGCATTATGTCAAAGCAGCAGCAGAATATGAACAGCAGAAAAAGCTGGAAGATTCAATTCACAGGCTCTACAGCATTAGGCACCAAGATTTAGATAGAAAATTGCATAAAAGTGGCATGCAATCACTGCAGGCCACCTAAATTTGATTTAAAAACAGCATGCAGAATATTTTTCAAAAAATGAAAACTAGGTTAAAGGGGTAAACAAATATGCATTAATATATGTCCATTAAAAACCACAAGCCATCTGTCACAGTGGCAGACAGGACTTGTAGTTTATTCATTCACAGATCACTGTGACTGGATGGCGCGCCTGTGTGGGTGGAGATTCGCACAGCTGCGCCGATTTTACAATGTGACAGCGGATGCAGGGAAAGGATCCCCTGCCCACTGTCAGAGCGCAAGGGGTAAAGGGGGTGAGCACGGTATGAGATGGAACAGGTTACACCTTAAATACGGGTGTAACTGATAATTAGAGATGAACTTGGCCTTTAAGACTCCTCAGAGATTCTGAAACTTTTTTTCCTCCACATATGTGAGGGCTGTTTTCTAATTAACTGCCTTTTGCTCAAACATTTGTAAAGAAGCCGGTTTCCCAAAAACTCGAAAAGGCGGCTTTTAAATGATCTGTGGTAGGACTTCCTCTAATATCAGTTCAATGGCAAATAAGAGCTTAGACTTTACATCTCTTATAAAGTTAATACTGTAGGAGCTGTAAATCACTTTGAACCCTTTTTGCCTCTTGTAGAGCCTGAATGTGCTTGGAGCAACTGAAAATCTGTCACTCGTCACTAATTCAAGGCAACAATTACAGGTTCTCTTGAAAGAAGCGAGACTCCCACATGCCCACACCGTTACTGCATCCCTCGCCATCCTGCTACTTTGTTGGAGCCTTTGATAAACACAAGGTCCTTCAGGGGAGGGAACATGTGACCTCCTCCCAGGATGCGATGCCTAACCATTGGCTACTAAGTGTCAGGTTGTCATGTGAGGAGCCGAAAAGGAGTGAACACTACATAAGCTCCAACACGGAGCAGGGTTTAGACTCCTAGTTTTGAAAGAAGGAGCTGAAGACCAGGGAAAGTATTAGCAGGTGGAGGGGTAAGAGGAGTTGTTTCCTACAAGAGAACCTGTCACTTCACTATGAACAAAGTAGCAAATGAAAGAATCCAGCAGAAAGTATTGGACACTTTCATAATAGCTATGCAGAAGCACCGGTCTCACGGTCAAAGTTCTCCAAAAGATACAAAATCTTTTTGGGCGATTCAGCTCCCTAGGATTTTAAGTCTTAGTTTTGGGTGCACTGACCTTTTAAAGCAGGGATATGCAAACTGTGGCCCTCCAGATGTTGCAGAACTACAAGTCCCATGAGGCATAGCAAGACTGACAGCCACAAGCATTACACCCAGAGGGAGGGGCATGAAGGGACTTGTAGTTTTGCAACAGCTGGAGGGCCACATTTTACTTTAACGGATAAGTTACCCTTTTACAAATAAAAATAAATGCCTTTTCTTTTTTAGTAAAAAAGATGAAGAAAGAAGTTAAAAAGGTTCAATAATTATTTTTTTTTTTACTCAGCTTGTAAAGCATTGCACACATGAGCCGCAGATTGTGGGTGCAATGCCTGTACCTCATATGGGCAGACAGTTAGTGAATGGCAGGAAGAATCAATGTACTATGAGAGTGCTCACCAGCACCCTTGCAGTTCATTGAGAACTACAAGCCATTGGCCACGGAGGGCAACAGTAGATGCAGTTTATTCATTCACAGAACTCTGTGAATGAATGATGCAGTTGTGTGGGTGGAGACCCGCACAGCAGCACTGTTTTAAAATAGGATAGTGGGTGCGGGGAGAGGAACCCTTGCCCGCTGTCACAGGGAGGGACAATCAGGGAGGAGAGGAGGTAGGAGCAGGTTGCATGTTCCATCCTAAATATGGGTGGAACATGTAACATGTTCCAAAAGGTGAACTTCTCCTTTTAAAAGCTAAAAGCAGTTTTAGAATAAGACCCCCCCCCCCCCCCCCCACCCGTTAGACACAGAAAAGGCATTAAATTGATTACTTATGAATTTCTGCTTTGCACTGTATAGCAATTGCCAGCGGGTTTACTGCCTGCCCATCTGTGTGCACTAATCAGGGAAAGGCAAATATCATTACCTAGCCTGATATAACACCCTATGATACGTATAGTTTTAAAAGCTTATTGTGGAAAGAGGGATGGTTAGCATAAAACTACACTCATCTTTTAAATTCCAGGCACATGCTATTTTTAAGAGTCTATAACATCATAAACGTCATGGGGCTATCATTACAATTAAACCAAAAGGCAGGAGCTTGCATGCCAGAAATACACAAAATGTATGTGTATATATATATATATATATTTATATATACACACACATTTTAAGAAGCAGAAATCAGCAAAACATTAGATCAGGAGAGCATAAGAAAAAGGTATGAAGAAGCCAAGCTGTACGATCTGGGCAAAAATCTTACCTTGGCTGTTTTTTTCTCGTGTGGACATTTTTGCTGGTTTTGAGACAGAAGTAAAACAACTTATAACGCCAGAATAACAAAGTTTTCCATCTGCTTAGCATGTAATCTTGCTGCTAAATTTTAATTTATTGTGAAATGAACACTTAATCAAAGCACACACTATGAGTAAAAATTGTGTATTAACAGAAGTTCTTAAAACAAAAGAAAAAAAAAAAAGAGAATCCAAAATTAAAGTTTTTGTTTTAGTCATATGAAAAAAAAGAGCGATAATAGTAAGCACAAGAAAAAAGTAAGCACAATGAGATAAGAAAGGCTGCACGGTCTTGAGTTTTTACCTGGGCTGACGACAATATCTTTATGCCTGAAAACAAAAATAATTCATCATTACTTTACATTAGCAAATTCAGACTTGTTGGCCGCTACTTGAATGGCATAGGCTGGCTACAGCTTGTGACTGAGTGCCTTAGTGATCACAGGGGCTTGTATGGGCAAAACCTGAAAATGGTTTAGACTGCTAAGATTTGACATTATGGCCAGAAATGTACATATTATTCTTGTGGTTCAGTTTACACAGCTCTCTACATCAGACGATCACTGGGGCCTCAGAAAAGGAAGGCTGCTATCTATGTTATGTGAGCAACACAGACACTAGTGTGTGAGCTAATGTGGCATCAAAATACATTCTGTACATTTTAGGATTTCACATAGGGGTTTGCTTCTCAGAGCTCACTGCAGCAAAACATGTATTAATTTGCTGTGTGGAAAGAAGATAATATTATTGTTTTTATTTATTAGGAAAGAAAATGGTTCCATTACAATACCTGTACTTAATTACAACAAATTTTAAAGGACAAACAGCATTGCAAAGACCAGGGGTGGTCAAGCTGGCAAATTATGCCAATCGAGCCAGGGAGTTTATTAGTGTTTGCAGTCTGGTGGTATTTCTTGTGGGATTTTTTTGAACCTATAAAACATGAGAATAAAGGAGAAGTACAACCAAAGCGCTTTTGGCCCTACTTCTCCTATGGATCACAGGAGTGCAGTTTGTTCTGCACTCCTGCGACCCGTTTTCAGCCATCAGCATTCCAGGCTAAGGAAAGATCCTGAGGATCCACCCAGATGCCTGCACCAGAAGCTAGCTTAGCCTCTCACCATGCCACGTGAGCCTGAGCCAGCCGCTCCACAGCCCAGCGCTCCAGTTAGCTTTTGCTTTCTGCTCTGCACCTCAAACACTGACAGTTACGGCTCTCTGCTCAGAGAGGAGGGGGGAACTGAGCGATCAGCTGTGTTTGAATGCTCGGTTCTGGGGATAGAATTGGCAGGAGACAGCTGCAGCTGGCATCAGTGCTGCAGCCACTTTTAAGGGAAATCAGGAAACTTCTCTTTTAGGGGAAATCAGGTAACTTTTTGGCCCTACTGAATGACAAAATTCTGTCTACCAGGTACCCAAAAACAAAGCAGGCTGTAAAGCCCCGTACACACGTACTGATCGTCGGCCAAACGATCGGCCGTCTTTTGTCCAGGGCTGTCGTGTCTGTTGAAAACTGCAAAAGACTGCACACGAACTTTGTCGGCCAACAACAGCCGACTGCAGAAGTGATGTCATGTGATGGTTAACTTTCCTTGTCTTTTTTCTTTTCTGAGCATGCCCAGTCTTGCTAATCTGCTGTCTGTCGGCCGAAATCTGTACTGACTGGGGAACAATCGGCCGTTCTGGTGTTGGCCAACAAAAATTTTAATGCCTGCACGACAGTCTGATCAGCCGAAAATGCGCTGTCGGCTGTCAGAAGCATCATACTAACAAGCCTACAATCGGCCGATTGGTCATCGGCCGAATATTTACGGCCGACAATCGGTACGTGTGTACGAGGCTTAAGTTACAGGGAACGCAGAAGCCAGAAAAGTTTTTATTAAAAAAAAAAAATCCTGGCTATTGCTATTAATTTTATTGGGAAGCCAATGCCAGTGAATGTCTGCATGCAGGGATCTTTGTTTCTATACACAAGTTAAAGGAGAAATTTCCCCTTTGTAACATGGTACACCCGTATTCAGGGTATAATATGCTACTGTTGCAGCAGCCTCTGCACCCACACTGATCCCCCGTTGTGACAGCGAGCAGGGGCTCTTCTCCCCACAACCGCTGTCACAATTTTAAAAACAAATGCTGCCATGCTGTCATTCATTCACAGAATGTGAGCGCTGTTGAGCGCTCTAGGCAGTTCATTGATGCCTCCTGTCATTGTATAACTCATTGTGTAACTGTCTGCCCATAAGAGCAGACAGCCTTCAATGACAGTCTGCAGGAGCCCTGCATTGCACCCGCGATCTGCTGATCATGGGTGCAATGCTTTGCAGGCTCCTAGTTAAAAAAAAATTTATGCACATCTTTTCACGTGCAAAAAGATGTGCATTCATTTACAATGCTGAACTTATCCTTTAAACAAAAAACTTGACCAAGCCCCATGTAGGGCCCATGGGCACCTCTATACTTAATCAGCTGTTCGTAATTGGGCAACAAATTTCAGTAAAGCTTATAAACATTCTGCGCTTGTCTTCAGTATCATTCCAAACTAGCCATGACAATCAAAAAATAAAGGCTCAACAGCATTTCACACCCAGCCTGCTTATACAAGCTAACAAATGACTTAACAGCTTCTGCCGACACCATAGCTGGACTGGGAACACTCCCCAGTCATTATTTGTGGACTTGGCTGACTAAGGGATGCATGGTAGTGGAAGAACATTTATATACTGATATCAATGCTGACTGAGGTTTGAGGTTACAAAGAGCTCTATGGTTTCAATAAAACTGGGTCAACTGAGATCAAGTTTATACCAGCCTACAAAAAAAAAAAAAAAATCAAAAAGACCAGGCCTTCTGGGAAATTCCAACCAGACATATTATATGTTACCATTAACATTTTATACTTACTTATCCAAAGCTTTGGAAGCCTTTGAGGTCAGTTTTGATGTTGAAGCTGCCCTCATTAGCCTGTTTCGACTGTCATCAGAGGATTCCCATGCGTTGTGTGATTTTTCAATAGTGGAACTTCTCTTTACACTGCCGGGGTTTAGAAAATACTGTTACCTTAAATGTCACAATAAAGAAACCAAGCAGATGACCGATACTGCAAGGAGTCTACTCAGCCATATGACAAACGTAAAGAAAAACCCAAGCAGGAAATACATAAAAAAAAGCACATGGCAGTTGTTTTGAAGCAGACTGGCGTTCATAACCAGGCCGGTCGGTCACTGTCCTTGTTTTTCAAATATAAATACAGAGAGGGGGTTAAAAACAATATTCTCTGATCCGAACATTTAAGTGAGAAAGCAAATTTAGTTAGTAAAGCAGGCAGGCAGGCACCACCATAGACTATGAAGGGCGAGTACAACACACTTTGAAAGGGCAATAGTTGCAAGTTACAATTTATTGAATTGGAAGAAGGCAGACACAAACAGAAAGAGAAAACATCAGAGATGCGAATGACCACAGAAGCATGCCTGTCTAAGTCTTCACTTCATTATTTAAGTTGAATCTGTCAGTTCTTTAAAAAGCTGAAGTGAGAACATTGCAAAGTGTTTAGCAGTAAAGTTGTTGCTTTGGTGAGAATTTTGGAGTAGATTAGTATAAAAGGGAAATCACAAGAGCAGGGGTAATTGTTGACACCCAAGCAAAGCTTAGAAAAAGCAAACTTAAAAAGTGAGGATACAAGGGCATTTAGACACTGCTATGCCTGGCAAGAGTTGTAATGATTCAAATCCTGCGTTTAAAAAAGAAAAATAATTAAAAAAAGGAACCTTATCATGTCTATTGTCCCACAACTTCTTAAATGACTGATAGTGATGAGCAGTCTAGGTAGAAGAACATGGAGTCCTTCACTAATCAAACCCTTTTCTGATGAACCAAGTTAGTATGCCCCCAGTTTTATCCATTCCACAGAATCCGATGGAAGAGTTGTTGCATGCAAGAGGCTACATTCAAACTATCCTTGGAAATTCTAAGAGATCTCTTATATCTGAAGAATTCTGCGACTCCTCTGGCGAAAGGAGCCATGCAACATAAAGTACTGTAGAGAAAGGCATAAAGCTTAAAAAGACACAAAGATATTTCCAATCATGGGCAACCTGGAGATAATTATTTTTGGTCTCCACCAGTGTACATCAAAAGTATTTTTCAGGTAAAACTAGCCTAAGTAATGGGAAGGTGGAAATATTTGATAAATGCACTGGCCCCTGAAGATGTTCTTCAGCAGCAAAATATGCTGGGTGGAGTGTGAGTGGCTGAAACTTTCATGCTTGCTGGCGGATAGCGTTTGGCTGATACATGCTATGTGACAGTATTTTACTATGGGGTTGATTTAGTAATCTGAGTTCCGAGTGCTCCCGTTTTAGTAAATCTACCCCTAGGAGTCTGTAAATTTCCTCTCTCCATGTTCCATTTATGAAGTTTTGAGGAATTGCGAAGCCTGCCTGAGGGAGTTCATCTGAAAGTTACCCTGGATAGTCCTCATGCCTTAATGATCTTTACGTTAAGAGTTCTGATATCTCTGGTAAGAGGCTGGGTTTGGTGTTGAAGTAGAGGAGCGGCCACTTGCGAATTCCAATCAGCACTTTTTCACCTGTGGATGGACTTTGTTCTTTATTATAGAGTTTTTTTATTTATATTAATACATTTGTTTGCGATTGTGAGACATTTGATACGAATGCAGTAGGGACGTCCCAAAGCAGTGCCATAAAATGAGGGGTGGGAAAAGCAGAAAAGAACAAGTCCCCAAGGCTAAACATAGCCAATCAGGTAACATAGAACTCATCGGAACAAAAGATAAGGCCCACCTGAAACAAAACAGTAAACACCCTCAAGGAAGGCCAAAAGCCCTCCAGACAGCAGCCAGCAAAACCTTGCGGCCAAAAGTGGCATCTGTAGATGCCAGCACATCCACCTTATAAAAAATACTTTTATGCCAGGACCAAGATCCCAGCAAGGAACTAGGTCCTTACTCCTGACTAGGCAGATTAAAACTGACAACCTATGCAGGAAGAGAGAGGGTGTACCCTCCGGGACTGCCCAAAGGCGTAGCCAGAACTTTTTTTCTGCCTAGTGTCCTACTCCTGTAGGGGGCAGTATAACCCTACTGATATGGATCAGAGGACTGCATCTGGCAAAGAAAGATAGAGAAAAATGTTATTTTACAATTGCTTGATGAATTCCTCCATTACCATAAAGACGACAATTGTGGACTTTAGGAAGACTGGCACCACCCCACTCATCTATATGGGGGTGAAACTGTGAAGATGGTCCCTCACTTTAAATATGTGGAGGTGCACATCTCTAATAACCTCATCAAGAGCACCAATACAGCCAGCATAGTGAAGAGTAGGCTTGTGACGGTATCAGATTTTCATGCTGCGATTAATTGATTAAGGTTTTGCCACGGTATACGGTATTATCACGGTATTCTATTATTAAATTTAAATTATTAAATTTCCACCTCACTTCAATTTCATTGCTGAATTTAGGGGCTTTGGTTCACTTATGCACATTATTATATAGTCAGTCAGTACAGACTCTGTGAACCAGGCCTAAAATAGGTCATCAAGCAGTGTCTGGCCTAACTGGTGATAACTGGTTCTGGCGCTCGGCTCCGATCCGATGGCCTGGTCATTAAGAGGGCAAATCCTTGTGGTCAAGAAGTGGTTAAACCTGAAGGAGGTGTTGTTTATAAATTACTTTACTATTGCTTTAGGCCTGGTTCACATGTATGCGGGTTGGTGGTTCACATTTGCACAGGCATAGCAGCCCATTGATTTGAATGGGCTGCTATGCCCTCATTTTCCGCAGAAAAAAGGTGCATGCAGCATTTTTTTAAAATTCAGTGGCCTTGAAATCCATCCTGCTTTTGCACCATGCGACTAACCTGCAGTTCCTGCTCTGGCAAGCTTTCTGCATTTTTTGTATACGTGGGCACGGCATTTAAAAATAAACAGTTTGCGTGTGCAGCAACGGCAGGTAAGTCGCATGGTGCAAAAGAAGGATGGATTTCATGGCCACTGCATTTTTTTAAATTCTGCATGCACCTTTTTTCAGCTGAAAACGCAGGCATAGCAGCTCAAGCCCATTCACATCAATGGGCTGCTATGCCTGTGCAAATGTGGGCCCCCAACCCGCATACATGTGAACCAGGCCTAAAGCAATAGTAAAGTCATTAATTGGTTAAACCTGCAGGAGGACCGGTGTTTTTATCTATTAATGACTTTACTATTGCTTTAGGCCTGGTTCACATGTATGCGGGTTGGGGGCCCACATTTGCACAGGCATAGCAGCCCATTGATGTGAATGGGCTTGAGCTGCTATGCCTGCGTTTTCAGCTGAAAAAAGGTGCATGCAGAATTTAAAAAAATGCAGTGGCCATGAAATCCATCCTTCTTTTGCACCATGCGACTTACCTGCCGTTGCTGCACACGCAAACTGTTTATTTTTAAATGCCGTGCCCACGTATACAAAAAATGCAGAAAGCTTGCCAGAGCAGGAACTGCAGGTTAGTCGCATGGTGCAAAAGCAGGATGGATTTCAAGGCCACTGAATTTAAAAAAAATGCTGCATGCACCTTTTTTCTGCGGAAAATGAGGGCATAGCAGCCCGTTCAAATCAATGGGCTGCTATGCCTGTGCAAATGTGGGCCGCCAACCCGCATACATGTGAACCGCCAACCCGCATACATGTGAACCACCAACCCGCATACATGTGAACCAGGCCTAAAGCAATAGTAAAGTCATTAATAGATAAAAACACCGGTCCTCCTGCAGGTTTAACCACTTCTGGATCGCAAGGATTTGCCCCTTTAAAGACCAGGCCATCGGATCAGAGCGCCAGGACCAGTCATCACCAGGTAGGCCAGACACTGCTTGATGGCTATATAATAATGTAATGTGGGCTGCTAGGCGTGTGTGTGTATATATATATTTATTAGAGCTGCACGATTCTGGCCAAAATGAGAATCACGATTTTTTAGCTTGGAATAAAGATCACGATTCTCTCACGATTCTCTGTGTAACAAAAAAAAAAAAAATTGGGATAACTTTACTGTTACGTTTTTTTTTTTTTTTTTATTCATTAAAGTCTAATCATTGCGTTTGAAAGACTGCTGCGCAAATACAGTGTGACATAAAATATTACAACAATCGCCATTTTATTCTGTAGGGTCTCTGCTAAAAAAATATATAAAATGTTTGGGGGTTCTAAGTACTTTTCTAGCAAAAAAAAAACTGATTTTAACTTGCAAACAGCAAGTGTCAGAAAAAGATCCAGTCTTTAAGAGGTTAAACTTCCTTTCTCCCTGGCAGAGGGAAGGAAAAGATACAAATGTAATCATTTTTGTTTATAGTTAGGAGACTTAATGCTGAAAGGTGTTAGCTGAGTGAGTGAATGAGTCATCCAGCTCACTGAAATGTATCAATTCACAAGTCAGGCAGACTTGACAGAGAAACTCGGTATTTTAAAAATGCCACAATAACAATACCGTGGCTATGCAATACCGCGATATATCGAATTACCGAAAACCGGCATATGTCTAGTGAAGAGTTTCCATCAATGCATTTCCTTCTGATGACGTAAGCCAGCGTGCTTACGAAACGCGCCGGGACGCTAGGACCTGTGACTACGCCATCCTTACTTCCGACTTCTCGGTGGTACGCTTGTGGAACGCGGAAGGCGTCCGTACACCGAAGACCGCTTGATGTGCATTTAAGCTCGATTTTATCTACCCAATTGTAAGTGAATCCTTTTCTTAATAAACTTCTGTGGTTTAACGTACTTCACTATCGAGCCCTTCTTGTTTTTCCCTGGTCATATTGTTTGGAAGCCCATCTCCGGGTTAACAGATTGGGATCTACAGTGGCTACGGGGAAAAGGTGCCTCCGTCTTATGCCTGGTGCTCATGATCTTATCAGCGCGCTTGACCCCCAATTATAAGGGGTCCACAGCTTCTGGTAAGCGCATACATATATTGGGTGTTCTGGTGGAGGTGTATAGTGCCATATAACAAGCTTATCCATTGGTTTTCAACATCCGGATATCTGCTGCTATTTTATGGACACTTATTTGATTGCGTTATTCATATTTTCACCAAATACTAGATATTTTTTGCAGCAAAATCCTGTTGCACAGAATTTTGTTGATTATACACTTTATTGATTAACACAATCGTATATTTAGGAATATATATATATATATATATATATATATATATATATATATATATATATATATATACACACAGTGGGTACGGAAAGTATTCAGACCCCCTTAAATTTTTCACTCTTTGTTATATTGCAGCCATTTGCTAAAATCATTTAAGTTCATTCTTCTTCCTCATGAATGTACACATAGCACCCCATACTGACAGAAAAACACAGAATTGTTGACATTGTTGCAGATTTATTAAAAAAGAAAAACTGAAATATCACATGGTCCTAAGTATTCAGACCCTTTGCTGTGACACTCATATATTTAACTCAGGTGCTTTCCATTTCTTCTGATCATCCTTGAGATGGTTCTACACCTTCATTTGAGTCCAGCTGTGTTTGATTATACTGATTGGACTTGATTAGGAAAGCCACAGACCTTTCTATACAAGACCTTCCAGATCACAATGCATGTCAGAGCAAATGAGAATCATGAGGTCAAAGGAACTGCCTGAAGAGCTCAGAGACAGAATTGTGGCAAGGCACAGATCTGGCCAAGGTTACAAAAAGATTTCTGCTGCACTTAAGGTTCCTAAGAGCACAGTGGCCTCCATAATCCTCAAATGGAAGACGTTTGGGACGACCAGAACCCTTCCTAGAGCTGGCCGTCCGGCCAAACTGAGCTATCGGGGGAGAAGAGCCTTGGTGAGAGAGGTAAAGAAGAACCCAAAGATCACTGTGGCTGAGCTACAGAGATGCAGTCAGGAGATGGGAGAAAGTTGTAGAAAGTCAACCATCACTGCAGCCCTCCACCAGTCGGGGCTTTATGGCAGAGTGGCCCGACGGAAGCCTCTCCTCAGTGTAAGACACATGAAAGCCCGCATGGAGTTTGCTAAAAAAACACCTGAAGGACTCCAAGATGGTGAGAAATAAGATTCTCTGGTCTGATGAGACCAAAATAGAACTTTTTGGCCTTAATTCTAAGCGGTATGTGTGGAGAAAACCAGGCACTGCTCATCACCTGTCCAATACAGTCCCAACAGTGAAGCATGGTGGTGGTAGCATCATGCTGTGGGGGTGTTTTTCAGCTGCAGGGACAGGACGACTGGTTGCAATCGAGGGAAAGATGAATGCGGCCAAGTACAGGGATATCCTGGACAAAAACCTTCTCCAGAGTACTCTGGACCTCAGACTGGGCCGAAGTTTACCTTCCAACAAGACAATGACCCTAAGCACACAGCTAAAATAACGAAGGAGTGGCTTCACAACAACTCAGCCAGAGCCCTGACTTAAACCCAATTGAGCATCTCTGGAGAGACCTAAAAATGGCTGTCCACCAACGTTCACCATCCAACCTGACAGAACTGGAGAGGATCTGCAAGGAGGAATGGCAGAGGACCCCCAAATCCAGGTGTGAAAGACTTGTTGCATCTTTCCCAAAAAGACTCCTGGCTGTATTAGATCAAAAGGGGACTTCTACTAAATACTGAGCAAAGGGTCTGAATACTTAGGACCATGTGATATTTTAGTTTTTCTTTTTTAATAAATCTGCAACAATGTTAACAATTCTGTGTTTTTCTGTCAGTATGGGGTGCTATGTGTACATTCATGAGGAAGAAGAATGAACTTAAATGATTTTAGCAAATGGCTGCAATATAACAAAGAGTGAAAAATTTAAGGGGGTCTGAATACTTTCCGTACCCACTATATATATATATATATATATATATATATATATATATATATATATATATATGATTATCTTCGTTCACATTTTTGTGTTGATTGCTGCTCCTGATTTGGGATCACTCCCCCACTGTTTTTTGCTTTTTGCTTTGTCACCATTTATTCCTTTTAGACAGACACTTAGTCCCCGTTCACACTAAGGCGACCTGTGAGGCGACCTGGTCACCTCACAGGTCGCCGTAGGCCGCCTTCCATAGGGAAGCTGCGGACCCGTTCTAATAGGAGCGACACAAGTCGCTCCGACTTAGAAAAAGGGTCCGAAGCTTCTTTGGGGCGACCAGGAGGCGACCGCCATAGACTTCAATGTTATGAAGTCCGTGCCGGCCGCTCGGAGGTCGCCCCTGGAAGTAGCGTCGCTCGTATGTGAACGGGGCCTTAAAGTGATTATAAAGGTTTGGTTATTTTTAAAAAATAATAAACATGTCAGTTACATGCTCTGTGCAATGGTTTTGCACGAAGCAGCCTCAATTCTCCTCTTCTGGGGTCCTCCACCAGCGCTCCTGCAATCGCTCCTCCCTGCCGAATGTCCCCATGGGAAGCCACTTCCTATGGGGTCACTCCTGCGTGCTCAATCTAGAGCCGGGCTGCTTGCGTCTATTCACACATACTCCGTCTGGCTCAGCCCCGCCCCCTGCTCTCTGCTGACAGGTTTTGATTTACAGCAGCTTGAGCCAATGGCTCCCCGCTACTCTCAGCTAAGCCTCTGAGACAGGGGAGAGGGTAGAAGAGCTGCTGCAGACATGCACAGCACTGGATCCATATCAGGTTCAGGTAAGTATTTATGAGGGGCTGGGGGCTGCGCTACCATTAAAAGGCTTTTTACCTTAATGCAGAGAACGCATTAAGGTAAAAAACCTTTTACCTCTGTAACCACTTTAAAATACACTATACTTCCCTCGTAAAAACACCAAGTATTCTAAAGCATGTCAATTTGTACAATAACTTTTCATTATTCTATCCGGAAACATTTTATTGGTATATCAACAGTAGCTTAATGTTCTGTAAAACGCCATTAAACCTGATTAAAGTCAGTGTAGCAAACTGGTTCTATTCCCGTTAATGTTTGTGAAGATAAATGTCGCATTGTATGGCTTTTTGGGTTACATTGCAAATCTGTTAATAGCTCCACTTTTAAACCATAAAACAATCTAAAGTTCCAGATTCCTCCTCTCAAGCGGAACATGACACTCTGCCAACATTTTATTGTGCCCTTTGTGTGTAACAGAAACATTTATGGCTTCAGCCTGACAAGCTTGAACAGGGCATTCTTAGCAGAGGAACACATGGTTGTAAGTGCACTTGAGAGTTATTGTAAAGATTCTCAGCATACTGCTCTAGCTAAGAGGCTCTTAATAGGACTGAGCCTGAGGACATGCTAGAGGAGATTGTTCAACACCGAGAACACGCTAGAGGAAATATCATAACCCTTACAACCCTATTACAAATCACCGCTCCCCCTTTTGAGATCTACCCCTCCAATCCCCTTAAAACTTACTGCCACTACATTTAATGCTACTCACCACGATATGTATTACCAAAGATCGTAGCAATAAATACCAAAGATCGTAGCAATAAATACATAAAGTAAAAAGAAAAAAGGGGGTGGACAGTGCAGAAAAATGTGAAAAACTAAATGTATCTAACAGATGCCAGTCTAATCAATATTTTTATCTCCGGAATGAGCTGTGGCTAATAATACATAAGTACTGTGTTATGGTGGAGTAGCTCTGGCAGTAAGGGTACTAATATTACCAAGCACCAGTTCTCATAGTGCACATTTGGTGGAAAAAAAACAAAAAAAAAAAAACAAACTATATCTAACCCATTTATTGTCACTTTCCCTATATCACAAGATATAGAGTCACATCTTCTCTTAGTGTTCTAGGTCAGGTCAAGTCTAACTAACCATCTAGGGCAGGAAAACACTGACTATATGCCATCAAGGCCAGAGGGCCACATAAAAGGACTAAAAAGCCACAGGCTAAGCACCATTCACAGGGCTGAATTGGTCTAGTTTTTTTTTAAGCAGTGTTTACTAAAGAGGGTCTTAAAGTGAAATTTCAGTTAAAAATGAAAATCTGTCCTTGGTGAGTACGTATAACTAAAAGTTTTATATTGTACATTATAACTGCGGATTGTCTGACTAGAAACAATAGTTCAATCTAGACCAGAGGTCTCCAAACTGTGGCCCTCGGGCTGGATGCAGCTCTTTGCTTGCATTTATCTGGCCCTTGGGGCACTATTCCCCCCACTGACCGGAATGGTGGGGCAACTATTCCTCCCACTGACCGGAATGGTGGGGCAACTATTCCTCCCACTGACCGCAACGATGGGGCACTATTCTTCCCACTGACCGCAACGGTGGGGCACTATTCTTCCTACTGACCGCAACGGTGGGGCACTATTCTTCCCACTGACCGCAACGGTGGGGCACTATTCTTCCCAACACCATCAAAGATGGGGCTTTCTTCCTCCTCTCACTGACCACAATTGTCTGGGGATTTGTGTACTCCTAACAAATACCAGGAAATTTTCTACTTCCATTAGTCATAGTCTGGCCCCCCTCAAGTCTGAAACACAGTAGACTGGCCCATTGTTTGGAAGCCCCTGATCTAGACAGTCTGCATTCCTCCTGAACTTTACCAACAACCATGTGCCAGTGTAACAAAATGTGGCTGCTCACAGGCTCTACCTGCAACCATTGTCGGTGTCTGTGTAAGTATCATGGTACTGCTCTGACTTGCCCGGCCACCACCTGTCCCCTCCCCTGCCCCACCAAGCCCAGCACAATCTGTGATGCCCTAGGTTTTCACATAAATGAGGATGCACAAGTGACCTCAAAAGTGTTCCAATAGGAATGTGCTTCAGCTTCTTCTAGCCTCTCTTTGGCTTTCCGGAGTGATGGAGAGGGTCCTTTCATATGGGGCAGACTATGGCTGCAATCTGCTTGCTCAGCAGGGAATCCGGCCGCTGATCCCCACTGAGCAGGCAGATGACAAGTCCGTGTCTGTCTTATGCAGAGTGGACACAGATACAGCCCGCTTTGCTCTATGGGCAGTGAGACGCAAACGGACTGCCTGTCCGTTTACATCAGGCTGCCATCCAATCTGATCCGCTAGAGGAAAGTAGAACAGATCCCCACCCATCTGTTTTTAACAGATCAAATTGGATGTAGGTAGATGTAAACATACATTTCCATTTACACCTGCCATTTCATAAAGGAGAATAGAGGTTCCGGTCAAATCTGGCTGAAAAACAGACGTTTCGGAACATTCATGTGAAAGGGGCCTAAAGAAACATCTTTTCCATATATCGATGGTGTAACTTATTGCACGGAGTTAACTGAAAGCAAGCCTTTCCTTTCACTTTGCCAGAAAAAGTTCATGCTTGTGGACATCTGCTCAGGTAATTTAGCCTCAATGTTGAGACACTCATTACCTCTCCCGTAGATAGCTTTCACCATTAGTCACACTTAAGGACAGGCTTTGGGAAAAAAAAAAAGCCGGATACTGTTAGTGCAAGATTGGTCCACCTTTATTCATTTATAAAGTGCTTATACCTACCATAACGCTTTACAGGAAACACTGAACTGTGTGCAAATGGCCAATTTTTCGGTCAGTTATATACACACACGGACCAGTTTACGTGGATGGAGACCAATCAGCAGGTTTTTCGAGAGCTCAGAGGACCCCGTAAACAACAATTGCTTCACCACTGCACATAAACAAGTGTGTGTGTATACAGATAGCTTAAATTAAAGTGGGGCAGGGGGTAGGTCAAAAAAAATTGGCACTAAAAAAAACTGCCCCTTTTACCCATGTCAAAATTTTGGGCTGTACAAGAAATGCATATTTCCATCTCTCCTCTAATATTTTTGCAAAAGCTGGAAAGCAAAGCCATTTAAGTCCTAAAAAGTTTGCAACATTTTTGTGTGCTGTTGCAATAGCGATCTCAGCCAGGCACTGTAAAGACACTGTATAGGCAATGCGGAGACACATTTGCTCTTGAACAGACAGTAGCAGCTCTCAGATAAAAGTGCTACTTGACACTGTGCCCCTCCCCAGTCTGGCACTGCGGATGACAACACAGACTAATCATTACAACTCTTGCCACTTGTACCCTCCTCAGTGATATAAACCTTTTGGTTGAAGCAGGGTTTCTGCTTTCTTGATTTTGCCTGTGTGTTTGGCTGGTCTGTGGGGAAGGTTGGGGAGAAGGAGATGCCTGATTTAATGGGCTCTGATCATTTGTATTTGATTCCTCTTTGACGCCTTGGGGTCTCTCTTTCTTTTTTTCTGTGCTACTGTAAAAATAAATGAGAACATCATAAACAAAAATGACAATGAAATATAAGGAGACATAAAAAAGAGGAAAAATAAACCAAAATAAATGGAAATGAAATAACAGAATGACACAATCACAAATAAATCATCTGTGGCAGCGGGGGGGCTTCTGTACATGAAGGAGAAATTAGGCTTCAGTGATATTTTTTTCCAAATAGTGGAGAAATCTCCCTAGAGGTGAGACAAACTGCCTTTAATTATAATTTATTCTAGCCATTAAAATAAATGAACACTTGAGCTCTAAACACGCCTAGCGCTTATGCATGTTTACATGAGTTTGTGACATTTTTCCTGCCGGAACGCTCCTCTCCTAAGGCAAATTTGTTTTTGTTTTTTGTTTTGGGGGGGGGGGGGGGGGGGGGGTAGGGGCGCCTGTAAACACCTACTGTATGTGTTAACCACTTAAGCCCCGGAAGATTTTACCCCCTTCCTGACCAGGGGGTATTTTGCAATTCGGCACTGCGCGACTTTAACGGACATTTGCGCGGTCGTGCGACGCTGTACCTAAACGAATTTGACGTCCTTTTTTTCCCACAAACAGAGCTTTCTTTTGGTGGTATTTGATCACCTGTGCAATTTTTTGATCATGCGCTATAAACAAAAAAAGAGCGTCAATTTTGCAAAAATATTTTTCACATTTTTTTTTTTTATAAGAAATTCCCCCCCAAAAAATGTAAAAATCTAAATTTAACATTTTAGGCCAAAAAGCGTATTTTGATTGGTTTGCGCAAAAGTTATTGCGTTTACTAACTAAGGGAAAGATTTTTGTAATTTTTGTTGTTTTTTTTTTTAATGCGTAGTGGCTGGACTGCGACATTGCGGGGGACAGATCGGACCCTTGACTGACATTTTTGACACTTTTGGGGTTACCAGTGACATTACTGCAGTAATCAGTGCTATACATATGCACTGTTACTGTAAAATGACAGTGGTAGTGAAGGGGTTAACTTTTTTTGAGAGGGAGGGGCTGTGTGTGTCCCTAGGGGCGTGATTCTAACTGTGATTGGCTGTGGCTTGAGGTGTAGGAACAGTGATCAATGGTCCTACATAGTAGAACCGTATGATCACTGTTCTTACACAGGGGAGAATGACAGGCGGCTTGTCTACATTAGCCGCCTGCCTTTCTCCCGCTGTCACGGACGATCGCGAGTGCCCGGCGGACATCGGGTCTGCCGGGCACACGCGCGGGGGGGGTCCGTGATCGAGCGTGAGCGCGCTCGCTCCCCAGAGCCTCACAGGCTAGTGACGTACCCATACGTCACTTTGCCTGTGAGGGGCTGACCGCTGCAGTATATGTACTTGCGGCGGTTGGCAAGTGGTTAATGGACACATAGGCTAACATAGAGGGGTGTTTAGAGGCAAAAAAAAAAAGTCAGACACCCTTAAAAGTGGAGTTTTTTTTCTAAGGGCTGGGAAGGGGGTAAAACCTCTAGGGTGATCAAAGGTTTAAATGTGTGCCTAACCAGTGTTTTGGTGTACTGTGTTAGATGCTTTTACTAGGGGAAGAAATGTAATTTTGTTCTCTGCTTTGCGGGGAAAGAAAATATTTTACTTCCCCGCTGACAGGACAGGGCTCTGTCCTGTGTAAATTAATGACGATCGCTGGGCGCCGGTGGTCCACAATTGCTGTGTTTAATTACAGAACAGACAGGTCCCCGGCAGCACACGTGAGCGCCCCCTACCCAGAAGTGTCAGATTAGGTACCTGATCTGGTGCAGTCGACCTGTCTTGCAGCCATATATCTGTGTTCTCTGGTCGGCAAGCAGTTAAAAGGTTTAATAAAGGACACAGACTTGTTTACTTTCTCTTTGCTTTTCAACTAACAGTCCTGAAGAAATACATTGTGGGATATAAAGAGAACCTTTAAAAGGCAAAGTTCACCCTTTTTCTCTCTCTCTAAATTCCAGCTTCCCTATATACCAATATATTATTAAACACTTCCCTGCTGTGCATTTTTGCACAAGCGATTTTGCTGCAATTTGCGTTTTGCATCTTTTTGTGGGTTTTTTTTTTTTTTTGCCAATTTGTTTGGCAGAATAAAAACGCAAATTGCAGTAAAATCAAAGCAAAAACGTACTACATGGTTTTCTGCAGCTTCTCCATTCAAATCTACAGCTGTGGCCAAAAGTTTTGAGATTGGCAAATATAGTTTTCACAAAGTCTGCTGCTTCAGTTTTTATGATGGAAATTTGCATATACTCCAGCATGTTCTGAAGAGTGATCAGATGTATTGCAATTGCAAAGTCCCTCTTTGGCAAAAAAAAAAAAAAAACGTAATCCCATAAACATTTCCACTGCATTTGTGAAGACGACTTCAGGGCACCCAAAAAAATCCAGCAAGCTCCAGGACCGTCTCTGACAGTTTATTCAGCTGTGGGATCGGGGCACCACCAGTGCAAAGCTTGCTCAGGAATGGCAGCAGACAGGTGTAAGTGTGTCTGCACGCACAGTGAGGAGAAGACTATTGCAGCATGGCCACTTCTCTCCAGGAAAAACATCAGGGACAGACTAATATTCTGTAAAAAATACAGGGATTGGACTGCTGAGCAACTGTGGTAAAGTCATTTTCTCTGATGAATTCCCTTTCCGATTGTTTTGGGACATCCAGAAAAAACCTTGTCCGGAGAAGAAAAGGTGAGCTGTACCATCAGTCCTGTGTCATGCCAACTGTAATGCATCCTGAGACCATTCATGTGTGGGGGTTGCTTCTCAGCCAAGGAAGTGGGCTCACTCAAATTTTTGCCTAAGATCACAGCCATGAATAAAGAATGGTACAAAAACATCCTCCGAGAGTTACTTCTGCCAACTATCCAAGAACAGTTTGGAGATGAACAATGCCTTTTCCAGTATGATGGAGCACCTTGCCATAAGGCAAAAGTGATAACTAAGTGGCTTGGGGTACAAAACATTGACATTTTGAGTCAATGGCCTGGAAACTCCCCAGACCTAAATCCCATTGAAAACTTGTGCTCAATCTTCAAGAGGCGGGTGAACAAAAAAAACTCCACAAATTCTGACGAAATCCAAGCACTGATTATACAAGAATGGGCTGCCATCAGTCAGGATGTGGCCCAGAAGTTGATTGACAGCATGCCAAGGCGAACTGCAGAAGTCTTGAAAAAAAAATGGCCAACACTGCAAAAATGTACTCTTTGCATAACCTTAATGTAATTGTCAATAAACACCTTTGACACATATGAAATACTTGTACAGGAGTTATTCCTCAGTATACCATAGTAACCTCTGACAAAAAGATAAAAAAACCACGGAAGCAGCAGACTTTGTGAAAATTATTATTTCTGTCATTCTCAAAACTTTTGGTCATGGCTGTACTGAACCAAAAAAAAAAAAAAAGCACTGTTTTGCGTTTAAGAGTCCCTGACCCTTTCCCAAAAACATAGTGGCTGAAAAAAAGCATAGATGTGTGTCCCATAGGAAACCATGGTAAATACACTCGTAAAAAGCACCAAAAATGCATAGGAGTGAACCAAGCCTTACTCTATCCACAATGAAAGAAAAAAAAAAAAGAAAGTTTTTGCCTATAGTTCTACTTAAAATAGAGAGAACTTCATGACATACTACGGCCTGAGTTTTACAAGTAGAATGCAAAATGCCGGCCGGAGTTCGGAGTGACACTGCACAGTATATTTTAGATTGAATAGTCGTATCCTTGCTATAAATAGGCAATCTGAACATAATTTTACATACCACGATTTTCCTGATTAACCAGAAAGCACTCGTCTATGTACTTTTTTGGAGGATCGACCCTTTTTTACTAGTATTATCGGATTTTGGTATGAAGCCTCAACCTTTAGAGCCAAATCCCTGCCACTGCTTCACTATCCAATGAGAAAACCTACAGGGGCGGTCCCCATTACAGATTAGGATTGTAGATGGTGCTTACTTCTAAGAGTGGAAGTTAGCTCCTAAGCTCTTAAGTAAGACGTTTTTAGAAACCAAGAACCTCGATCAGAGGGGCCAACATAAGAGGGTTGTTCTGGTTAATACATATAATTACAGGACTTTTAGTTATAAAAGCCACATTAGGAAGTCAGCATGGTCTGTGGCACAATGAATGAAAAACAAAGTGAGAAAGGGAGATGATGAAAAACAGGTAAATTTCAATCTTTATGTGCCCTAAGAAGGTCTGAAGAAAGTTGGCACACATTTGTCCTGCTTGCCATTTTCACAGAGAGTAAAACTGAAAAAGAGAATCCCAAATGTTGTGTTTTTCACCAGAACAAGGAATAAAGGAGAACTCTTACAAGGAGGACAGTTCTGGTAACAAACAGGAAATCCCTCACTTTGGAGTTAATTTCTCACACTTACTATTTTGGCTACAGGATAGGAAGTAAAGGGAAATCTCCCCAAAGGGAAACAAACAGATGGGGAAAAAAATGACAGGAGTTATAAACCTTCCTCACTTTATCCAATCATGAAAAAAGTTTTGCCTTTAGTTCCACCTTAATCATTGTTGCGGTTTCTCTATTGGGGTAACGGATTTCCAGGACTTTAAATTTCAAACAGGGAGTACAGGCATACCCCACTTTTAAGTACACAATGGGACCAGAGCATGTATGTAAAATGAAAATGTACTTAAAGTGAAGCAATACCTTTTTTAATTTCTCAATGCATGTAAATACACTAGCTCCGTAGGAAATATTGGTCAGCTTGACATGGCACTGCTCCCAAACCATTAGTGACAAGGACACCAAGCTTGGGAAGCATGTTAAGGGGATCCAGGACTTTGACATGGTAGATTACCTAGGCAAGGTGGCTGGCCAAATAGGATATGTTTTAATCCTGGTCCCCACTCGGTGCTTCCTAAGTTTGGTATCCCTGTCACTTATGGTTTGGGAGCAGTGCCATGTCAAGCTGACCGAGATTTCCCATAGACGCCAATGTTAAAAAACGGTAGTAGTGCCATGCCAAGCTGACTAGGCTGTGTCCGTACTCGCGAGTGTACGTAAAGTGAGTGTACTTAAAACGGGGTATGCCTGTATAACACTTCTCTTTAAACGAGCTTTGAGCATTGATACAAGCGCCTGTATCAATTGCACCAGACTTCAAAGGGTAGATTTCTATACTTGCAGCAATTTTTAAGGGACGAAACATGAGGAAATCAGTATGTATGAACAGTTAAGCTAAAGAAATATATTATTTTGCCCAGACACACATTTCAACAATAACATTTTACATTTTTTTTGTTTTGTGGCCTTAAAGTAAACCACTCCATTAAAACCTTCAGCATCTCTGGTTTTTCATTTTTCAGAGTGATGGTAAATACCTTTTAGCAGCTGATGCCAATGTATCTTTTCTAGCAATAGATCCAGTATGGGTTGGTTTTCTGGTTCCAGCTCCTCCATTGGTAATACAAGACATAGAAAGGGCTTCACGTAGTGCTGGAGGACCTGGGCAAGAAAAAAATATGCAATTAAGTATTTGGTATGATAACAAACCTGTTTAGATCCATTTTCAAAAGCAGAGTTCAGAAATGAAAGTATACAACTTTACTCATTGCTGGTTTCATTTACCAGGGCATGGAGCTGTAGGCCTTTGTTCAACCTCCCTTACTGCTTTTCAGCATAATTACAAATCCTGCATGACACCAACCAAGTTGTTCCCAAGGGTTCCCAAAAATTAACTGACTACTGAAGTAGGCTGAATAAGGGTTCCAGGAGGTGGAAGTTTCAGAGTTCCTCGGCTTCTCACCTTCAACAGCTGACTGGTGGAGGCTCAAAATGGAGGGGGGGGGGGGGGGGACGACAAACCTTCCCCTCGAATAAGAGGAAAGCTTCTTTAACTATTTTACCCGCAGATATGCTTGCTTTTATAAAGCGAATCCAGGACTTACAGCTTTCTTATAACAAAATTATAGTAAGGCTTTTCTTTTTTCCTATTTTAATAGGAGTATGTTAGGACTCGTGCACACAAATGCCTCCACTGCCTTGTTGCTATGCATGTACTTATGTACGTATTGTGTTTAGATGTGTATGAGCATAAACTCAATCTATTGGCTAGAATGGTCATTTATTCTAGCCACTAGAATAAATTCACATGCGTGTACAGGCATAAACTATGCTGGAAAACTACTCACTGGTTTGGGGAATTTTTTTTATGCTCCTGATAGCAGCTCTAAGTGCCGGTTTCCAATAGTGCGACTTGCTGTGCGACTTGACACATGTCAAGTCGCACAGCAAGTCAAAAGCCATTGATATCAATTCTGCCCGTTTCCACTGCCGCGACTTCAGTTGCGGCGACTTCAAAAGTAGTTCGTGCACTACTTTTGAGACCGGCTTCAGTGCGAATTACCTCTATAATGAGGGACAAGTTGCACTGAAAGCCGCAGTTTACTTTCACTACGAAGTTGCGCTAGAAGTAGAACGACTTCGTAGCCGCGGCAGTGGAAACGGAGCCTAAAATATGCTTGTAAAGGACACAATGCACATTAGATAACCTAGAAGGGATTTCAGAGGTATATATAAAAAAAAAAAAAACTTCAGACACCCCAAGCAGCAGCATTTTTTCTACGCATGAGCCCTTAACCTAAATCAAGTCAGAAATTAGCAAACAGCGATCCTACAGCGCCAGAGTAGAACAAGCCTTTAATTTTTTTTTTTTTTTTTTTTAATCTCTTTTTATTAAATTTTTTACAACCATCAAATCCTACAAAAGTGAAAAACCATCGCAATATCAAAATCCATATTCTATAATAAAAAATAAAAAAAAGAAGAAAGAAGAAGAAGGAGAAAAAAAAAAAAAAAGGAGAGAAAAAAGAAAAAACCATATAGATATAATTTCTGAACATCCTAGCATAGGCTGGTCCATTTAAATAATAAATATACATATTAGAATTGAGGTTACTACCAAAAACCATTCTCATTTATGTCTTGGAATATTAGCACATCACCCTAATATATGTAGATAGATATAGGGCCTAATTATAAACCGAAGATAATTTTATTTAAAATGGTATGATAGCAATAATCAGTCCTGCAGGGCATCTATTTTTAATTTACCCAAGGTCTGTGCTGCTTCTGCCTTTAAGTACCAATCCGTATGTCTAAAGGGCTTCATAAAATATTGAATATCCTCGTTCGTAAGTTCCTGCTCCTGTAGGACTGTATCCATGCGTTCCTTGTACATTAGCGACCTAAGTTCTTTATTAAGCCTTTAATTTTTAACTGGCTAAGCAACACAAACACCATGAGGGCTCTGTAATCATCACAGCTATTCTCCAATGCACTGAATGAGAGACAATGTAACAGTTCAATATCTAAGAGACGCGACAGAAGTGAGTTAAAATCTCAAAGTACAAGAAACCCTCTCTTAGTTGTCACCCACACAAATATCCCCAGATTTTTCCCTCTATTCCAGTGGCAACTTAAAATTTAGGATTCTCCCTAATTTTCAAACCTCCAAAATATGGCCACTAAGACAAATCGAGCGTAAATCTACTAATCTTCCTTGCTGCACCCCCACCCCAAAAAAATGTAAAAAAATAAATAAAATGTGGCTCCAAATAAGTGTTTTTTACGGACCCCTTTAAGAATCTGATGAAAACTACGGACCCCCTCCCCAAAAGTATTTACATAAACACAACTTTACATGCAATGAATATATGTTCTTTCGTTTACTGAAATTTGATTTCCTCAAATAACACAAAGTTTGAATAAAGTAAACAATCCTAACCTAGTATATTTCATGAAAAAAGTAATGGACATCAATTACAAAAATAAATACAATCATCTTGTGCAAATGAAACAAAAGTTTCAATTCTGCTCAAATCTTCTACTACTAGAAAGAGGAGAATTAGCACTTGCTATTATGGAGTGGCAAAAGATGGTGGCTGTGCAGAGAACAACGATACAAATGGGAGATGATAAACATGGGCCAACGAGTTAAGATACACTTTGCGGCTGGCGCTATAAGCAGTGGCAGGGTGCATGTTCTTTCATTTCTATCAGCAGAAAACCATTGACTGGAACAAGGGAGGGGGGGTCTGTAAAGTAATTTTTTTTTTTTAATCTAATCCTAACAGACACCACACCCCTCCGATACCCATCCATTAACCACTTAGAGGTCCATGGACCCAAGGTGAGGAACCCCTGCTCTAGATAGTCTTCCTAATGTATTAACCTGTGCTGTGGATAATTAAATCATTAAATAGCTTCTCACCCACAGCACATTTGTAAGCAGTCTTTGATCTGTCACAACAACCCCTCTACAAACACACCTTTGGGCAACTGCAAATAAAAAACACCTTGGCCTGTGAATGTAAGATGTGTGTGGTTTAGAAAGCCCAATGATTTTCACATGAGGCAGACAACCTGAAATGACAGTTTTCTTCTAACAGGTAAACAGCAAACCTGCAAATGTCACAATGTCGGCAGTCTGAGAAATGCCCGCTTTATCTTTCTGGCTTAGCCCAACCACCAGATATGAAATGACTGCTATACAAGACCGGTTGTTTGGTGACCAGGAGGAGAGCCAAAACTGTCAGAAATCAAAGTAGTAAACACATCTTCCACGCTTAATGGATTTAACTACTGTTTTACAAGGGTCCTTTCATTTCAGGATAAAAAGCTATATGGTCACAGCATTTAGATACAGCTTTTGTAATAAACAAAAGCTTTGCAATAAAGTAGAATTAGAGACATTGCTTTTTGTTTTTCTTTTGAATAGTAAAAAGAGGCTGAAAATGCTGTCTGTGTCTCCACCGAGGATTTCCCTCACTTTCCATCATGTTGCCAGAGCTGCAGGGAAATCCTTATATTCCATCAGGGACACAGACAGCAGTATATTGCAGTATATTGCTAATTGCCTTTCTCTTTCCAGCTGGAGAGATGTAGTGAGAAAGGACAGTGTACATCTGCAGGGAGAAGGTATTCACACAACAGTAGATACCTGTGGCAGGCGGCAATCAGCAAAGTTGCAGAGTTTGAAGACATGGGCCAGGCCCCTTTCACATGCGCATAATTTGTTTAGTCCTGTTTCTGCTAAGGCTCCTTTCAGACGGGCTGACCGATAGGGTCTGCCTGTCAGTTTTTTAAGGCGGACCTGATCGACCCCTCCATTTTCCTCTATGGAGTGTCAGATGTAAACAGACATACAATCCAATAAAAACAGATGGATGGGGATCTGTTCCCCATCCATCTAGAGCAGGGGTGTCAAACTCAATTTCATCGCGGGCCGCATCAGCATTATGGTTGCCCCCAAAGGGCCAGTTTTATCTGTAGGATCAGATGTCCAGAGACCCCTTACATGAGATGTCAAGAGCCCCCCACCTTGAGAAGTCAAGAGTCACCCACCCTTTCTTACATCACAATGCACCCCTTACAGACCAGTGGAGGCAATGGAAAGGTGGTGTTGTGGCTGCACAGTGTGGTGCAGGAACTGTAGGAGGAGTTCTTCCCTCCTCTCTGCTGCAGGCTGCTGAATAGGGGGGGGGGGGGGGCAGATCAAAGACGAGCCTTTCTGCAGCTGCACAGAGGAGTGCAGGATCTGGCATAGGAGTTCTGTTCTGGCTGCTGCTGACTACAGAGACAAGGTGGGGGCAGAGACAAGGGGGGTGCTGCAGCTGCAGGAGAGGTGCGAGGGCCACATGACATGGCCTGGGGGGCCGCATTCAGCCCGCGGGCCTTGTGTTTGACACCTGTAATCTAGAGCAGTGGTCCTCAACCCTGGCCTACAGGGCCCACTAACAGACCAGATTTTAGGTATTACCTTGGGGAGATGCAGACTAGAGTACTGCAATAAGTGAGCAGCAAATGATATCACCTGGGATGTATTTCAGTTATCTTGAAAATCTGGCCTGTTAGTGGGCCCTGTAGGCCAGGGTTGAGGACCACTGATCTAGAGGATCAGATCAGATGGCAGTCAGGTGTAAACAGACAGTCAGGTTTAAACAGACAGGCGGACTGTTTATATCTGACCTCCCAGAGAGGAGAGCGGACTGTGTCCTACCCACATAAGTGGGGCAGACAAGGACCAGCCATCCGCTGCTCAGTAAGGATCAGTGGACAGATTCCCCATTGAGATGGCGAAGACCGCCCCATGTGGAAGGGGCCTAAGAATAAAGGATTCAGTTTACATCAGTTAAAATCCATCTCCTGTTTAAATAAATTTTTCACCCAATTTTGTGTACGCTTCTGTTTTTTTTAAAAATGAGACAATAATACAGAATGTTCTGTTTATAAATGGACCTAAACAGATGCGTACAAAAACATGATGTAAATGGGCGACATACATTTTTCATCCATTTACCCATAAGGAATGCATTGCTGTCCATTTTTCATCCATCAAAAGATGGAACGCCCGTGTGAAAGGGCGACTTTTTTACACCATCGGCTTCGTTTAGTTTGGACCCTCTAATTACGGCTACTTTTAGATGCTATGTCGACAGGGCTTTTGTTACCTTCAGATTTGCTTTTGTATTCCTATACCACTCTGTGAGAATGTAAAAACCCACTTGAAGCAGGTCAAGAGGAGGTAAATTGCAGGTCAAATGCATCTGTGAATATATTCTAAACTCAAAAGCAAGTCAAACTGATGTCATCGACCTAAGCCTAAAGCCAATCGACACAGACCCTTAAAGTGATTGCAAAGTCTGTCTTTTTTTTTTTTTTTAAACAACATGTTATACTTATGTGCCCTGTGAAATGATTTTACACAGGGCAGCGCAGGACCTCCTCTTCTCAGGGCGCTCTGCGCTGCTTCTAGCCCCTCCCTCCTGTCGAGTACCCCCACAGCAAGCAGCTTGCTATGGGGGCACCTGAGCCGAGCTGCAGCTCCGTGTGTCCTTTCTGACATGTAGCTGCCGTTCGGCCCTGCCCCCTCTCTCCTGATTGGCTGATGTTGTTTGACAACTGTGGGAGCCAATGGCACTGCTGCTGTGTCTCCGCCAATCAGGCGGGAGAGTATCGGACGGCCAAGGGACTCGTGGACATTGCTAGACTGAGACGGGGCTCAGGTAAGTATTAGGGGGTGCTGGGGAGGATGCTGCACACAGAAGTTGTTTTATTTTCATGCATAGAATGCTTGAAAATAAAAATACTTCTGACTTTACAACCCCTTTAAGACAAAAAGTACAGAAAAATATACAAGCAACTAGCATTTTCTGAAAGAGTAACCCTGATATTTCTCTCAAGTCAATTATTACAGCAGCACCAAATATTAGCAACAAAATACTGCTTGGAACAGATTTTTCTTAAGCAGTTTACCAAAACATAACTCTGTAGGTTCTGTTTTAATTAGGAGTTTAGTTTATTTGATAAAATATTTACACACTTATCAAATGGAGTGAATAAATTCCATAGAAAAAAAACAGAAAGCAGGTGAGCCCTTATATTCTTATTAGCAAAAGTGTGGCAAATGCAGATGGTGATACAACAATGCTAAAGACGTGTATTAGCTAAGGTAAGCAACAAATGAGTGCTGAGGATATGTCAGGGGGCAATATGTGCAGGAGAGGCCATGGGTAGGACATGGGGCAGACTGGAGGGTATGATAGCAGGCAGTATATGCAGGAAAGGCGTGCCATGTGTCATTGGGCCATATGTAAAGGAGAGGAGTTTTGAGGATATCTCAGGGGGCAGAATGTACAACCCCAATGTAAAATCTACAGAAAGACAATGCAATGATTTGAAAATCTCAAACCCATATTTTATTCACAATAGAAAACAGAAAACATTAAATGTTTAAACTGAGAAAATGTAACATAGCAGGAAAAAAAATAAAGTAATTTTGAAATTGATGGCAACAACGGGTGTCAAAAAAGTTGGGACAGGGCAACACAAAGGTGGCAATGTAAGTGGTACTTTCGAAGAGCTGGAACATTTTGCAACTGATTAGGTTAAACAGCAAAAGGTCAGTAACAGGACTGGGTAAAAAGACAGCATCTGAGTCAGAGTCTCTCAGAAGTAAAGATGGGACATGGTTCACCAAAGACTTTAAATATATCATCATCTACAGTACATAATAACATCAAAAGATTCCAAGAACTTGGCAAAATCTGTGTGCAAGGGTCAAGGCCAAAACGCAATATTTGATGCCCGTAATCTTTGGGCCCTCAGACGGCACTGCATTAAAAACAGGCATGATTCTGTGATGGACATCACTGCATGGGTTCAGGAAACTTCCAAAAATCACTGTGTGCACACACAGTTTGCCGTGCCATCCAAAAATGCAAGGTGAAGCTCTATAATAGAAAGAAGAAGCCATATTTGAACATAATCCAGAAATGCCGCCATCTTCTCTGAACCAAAGTTCATTTAAAATGGTCTGTTGCAAAGTGGAAAACTGTTCTGTGGTCAGACAAATCAATTCTGATATTCATTTTGGCAGCCATGGGCCTCGCATCCTCCGGACTAAAGAGTAGAGGGAACTTCTGGCTTCTCAGCACTCAGTTCAAATGTCCGCATCTCTGATGGTATGAGGGTGCATTTATGCATATGGAATAGGCAGCTTGCATATCAGGAAAGAAACCATCTATGCTAAAAGATATAATAAGATTTTCGTACTTACCGTAAAATCCCTTTCTCTGAGTTCGACGGACACAGCGCTCCATAAATCATAACTACTGGGTTCTATTGCCTTCTCCAGGAGTAGGACTAGGCAAAACAAAAAACACACCTGGCTACGCCTATGGGCCGCCCTCAGCTCGTATAAAATCCCCCCACCCCCTCTCTCTGTTCTAGGTAATCAATTTAGTAGCAGTATTAAGGCCCGTACACACGATACGAAAATCGTAAAGGGAAATTTCGTCCAAAGTATAGTGCTTTCGACAGCCGATTACGGATTTTCGGACGACAAAAACTGGATGTGCAGGCTATAAAATTTTTATTATACGTCAACACAATGTCTGATTTTCGTTTAATTAGTATAGTTTTCATCTGAAAAAAATCTGAAGAGCAAGACTAGGCATGCTCAGAGATGAAAGAACACATACAAAACAATCCAACACATGACATCACTTCCGAAGTTGAATTCTGTCGTACAGGAAAATTCGTATGAAAATAACCTCTTCACTTTCCACATCAGACTAGCATGCCACAAAAAATGGACGACAGATCGTTCGATAATCTGATCGTGTGTACAGGGCTTTAGAAGTATCAGAACTCCATAGAGGGGTGGGTACTGTGTCCGTCAAACTCAGAGAAATGGATTTTACGGTAAGTACAAAATTCCCATTATCTCTTTCGTTCATCGACTGACACAGTGCTCCATATATCATAACTACTGGGACGTCCAAAAGCAGTGCCAAAAGGAAAATGAGGGGTGGAGAAAATAAACAGGACACAGGAGCCTTAACCAGGACCAGGTCACAGGAACCCCGACTGAAAAATAAAGGTTTAAAGACAAAACCCCCCTAAGGAGGAAACAGCCCCTCAAACAAACTGTGGCCAAAAGAAGCATCAGCAGATGCCAAAGTATCTACCTTATTGAATTTTGTGAAGGTATGCACGGACGACCAAGTGGACGCCTTACAAACTTGCAATATTGAAGTCTGATGACAGAAGGCCCAAGGAGCACATATCTACCTCTCGGAGCATGTTCTGTTGAAAAATAACAGACTTACTGGCCAGATCACAAGATGAAAAAAAGAAAGTAAACAAGAAAACAAATGTAGCAGCCAATCTAAGAAGCGTACCTGGTCAGTGTTATCGGAGGGGGGGGGGCAGTGTGATAGGAGGGGGGGGGGGGTCGGTGTGATGGGAGGGGCCAGTGCGTCTGGAAGGTGAGGCAGTGTGACAGGCGGGAGGGGGGAATGTTATTGGCGGGGGGCAGGCAGTGTGATGGAGGGGGGGCAGTGGAGGGCAGCGTAACAGGAGGGGGTAGTATGGAGGGACAGCATGATGAGAAGGGGGCAGTGGAGGGCAGTACGGGGGGGGGCAGTGTGACGGAAGTATAAGGGGCAGTGTAACAGGAGGGGGCAGTATGGGGGGGGGGGCAAAATGATGGGAGGGAATCAGTAGAGGGCAGCATGGGGGACAGCATGATGGGAGGGGGGCAGTATGGGGGGACAGTTTGCCAGAAGGGGGCAGTATGGGGGGGCAGCCCGATGGGAGGGGGACATCGTGATGGGAGGGGGGCAGCGTGACAGGAGGTAGACAGTGTGATGGGAGGAAAGTAGTGGAGGGCAGTATGGGAGGACAGTGTGTTAGGAGGGAACAGCGTGATAGGAGGGGACAGTGGAGGGCAGTATGGGCGACAGCATAACAAGAGGGACAGTATGGAAGGGGGGGAGCAGAGTCACAGTAAGACACCTGGAACACTATAATCACTGGGCAGTGTATTCATTTAAACTCTGCTGCTGCAGAGATTGTGTTTGTGTCTTACCAGGCGGGAGCAGCCTTGGGGCAGGAAGCATTTCTCCTACTGTGCCCAGCAGCAGGAACAGCCTTGAGACAAGAAGCGGGAGCTGACGCCAGAGGTTGGGGGGGGGGGGGGGGAGCTGGGAGGCATTCCTTGGTATGGATGGCTACTTGTCAACATTGTGGATACAGCTAGCACCAGGCTGGATAGGATGGCCGGTGGGGGCAGGATATGGAAGAACCGATACTGCTCCTGCAGCCACTGAAAGCCCTGCAGGAGCCAGGAGGTGAACGGAGGAGATCGGTTCTCCTATATGCCGCCTCACTGGCCGTCCTATCCAGCCTGCTGCTAGCTGTATCCACAAAGGTGACAAGTAGTCATCCATACCTAGGACCGCCTCCCATCTCCCCCCCCTTGACTCAGGTGTAGACAAACGTGACAGGGGAGCTGCACGGTCCTCCTGCAGCACGGGGCCAGGTCGCGATTGCGACCCCTATAGTTACGCCCCGCCGAAACCTAATGGCAGTTAGTCTGCCATTGTCTAGCCTGTAGAGGTCTGTGCGTCCCTCCATGGATATGCCTCCCCGGACCATCGCTGACCCACCACCAAATCTGTCATGCTGAACGGTGTTACAGGCAGCATAACATTCTCCATGGCTTCTCCAGACCCTTTCATGTCTGTCACGTGCTCAAGGTGAACCTGCCAATTCTGGTGTTCAAGGTCGCGGCCTTAGGCCACCCTCAAGAAGTCTTCTAAATGTTTAGTCAGACATTCATACCAGTGGCCTGCTGGAGGTCATTTTGTAGGGCTCTGGCACTGCTCATAGTGTTCTTCCTTGCACAAAGGGAAACAAGGGGAGTTGGGACTTTAAATGAGGTTACAAAAACTTTTGTATCTCCATCCCTAATATTAATATGAGGAAAGGGGGGTTTTTTTGGGACTTTAAATGAGGCGTGTGATAAACTGGCCATTGACTATACAAAAAATAAAATATGAGGTATATATATGTGCATACCCATCCAAACAAAAACATGAGTAGGTACACATGTATATTGATTTATTGTGTATGCACAGGTAGTAACATCGTAGACACAGTAGATGACATACAATAATCCCAATGACCAGAGCATATAAATAAAAAATATATATATATACAATTACATGTTCAAATGGAGTATAAAAACAACATGAAATAAAGTGTAACAAGATAGTACATAATCCACAGAAATGGCATCAGAATTTCTCTACGCATTTCGTGTTGTGTAACACTTCCTCAGGAGCTGGTGCAAATGATTAACTATAAAAAAGAGAATATCATGAAGTAATGCATATAGTAGTATACATGCCCATTGAAAAAGGTATTAATTGTATAGGGTTGCTTACAATGAAATGAAGCTGTTGCCTCAAGGGACTCGCCAAGGAAGGACCCATGTATACCATCAGACCCGGGAGCTGAGGGAGCAATACCAGGCATGCATAGGGGGCGAACCATAGAAGTACAGTGACAGAATCTTGATAGTAGGAAGAATGGTAGACATCTCAAACATCCGATATAATATCTAGGATTGGGTTAAATCTATATATAATAATAATTTGTATATTAAATTGTAATAGTAGTATAGTAACCAAATATTGAGTAGAACAGATTGGGGAGTACCAAGATAGGAAAAATAACCCGAGTGACAGACCCAACATAGAGTATCCCCATAGTGTGTACATGCTGAAAGTGTCAGAAAAACGTGCAAGTAGAGCATTGAATGAGGTGAAATGATAGTGAAGATGAAATGAGTGAAGAGCATCACAAATGACCCAGGGTGAAAATTGTGAACCGAGGTGGTTGAAAAGAGAAGATAAAGTGAATTGTAGTGATAGTGAGACCAGCGTGGGGAAACAGACCCCTGTTACAAAGAATAAAGAGACATGAAAATTAAGAGTGTAAGGTAAAGGGAAAAAGATCCGAAGTATTACCGATTGTAGCTAAGTGCCTTCAATAAATAGTCAAATGAAGAAGTGAAGAGTTGTTGCACCCAGACACACACCGGGAGGGCTCCCAGCGTCACGCTACCATTCCAGAGTGGAGACACCGGCGACCGCCAGCTGGATGCTGAGCGGAAGTCGGCGCCTCGTGGGGGAATGTAGATGGTATGTCGGCGTGCCGGTCTGACGGCCAGAACAGTGGCGTCTTAAACCAACACGGAAGGGGCGTGGCGCCGATGCGCCGCGGCCAGACCCGCCCCCACCCCCGCATCACAAGGATGAAGGAGGAATGGGAGGGAGGCAGGAGCGCATCACAGCTCCCGGGACAGACAGGAAAAGGAGAAGCAACCAATCACACGCCTCATTTAAAGTCCCAAAAAACCCCCCCTTTTCTCATATTAATATTAGGGATGGAGATACAAAAGTTTTTGTAACCTCATTTAAAGTCCCGACTCCCCTTGTTTTCCTTCTAATTATCAGGGATGGAGACGTGCGGTTCTCTGGACCATCCCCTGTACAAGTGCAAACGTTTGTTACATTCAGGGGGCTGACACTGTGGACCATTGGGGTCGGTTAACTACTAACCCTGTACCAGTACAAACGTTTTTGTCACGTTCAGGGGGCATGGCCCTATTTATATGGGGGTCGGCAACCATAACTACTATTTTTTATTACTATTGCAATCTATACAATCTGTATACTACCATAATACTGATAGAGGTCTCGTTCAGGGCATATTGTTGCTTTTTCCCTTGGGACTTGCCAATTGGTTGCTTCTCCTTTTCCTGTCTGTCCCGGGAGCTGCGATGCGCTCCTGCCTCCCTCCCCTTCCTCCTTCATCCTTGTGATGCGGGGGTGGAGGCGGGTCTGGCCGCGGCGCATCGGTGCCACGCCCCTTCCGTGTTGGTTTAAGACGCCACTGTTCTGGCCGTCAGACCGGCACACCGACATACCATCTACATTCCCCCACGAGGCGCCGACTTCCGCTCAGCATCCAGCTGGCGGTCGCCGGTGTCTCCACTCTGGAATGGTAGCGTGACGCTGGGAGCCCTCCCGGTGTGTGTCTGGGTGCAACAACTCTTCACTTCTTCATTTGACTATTTATTGAAGGCACTTAGCTACAAATCGGTAATACTTCGGATCTTTTTCTTCTTACCTTACACTCTTAATTTTCATATGTCTCTTTATTCTTTGTAACAGGGGTCTGTTTCCCCACGCTGGTCTCACTATCACTACAATTCACTTTATCTTATCTTTTCAACCACCTCGGTTCACAATTTTCACCCTGGGTCATTTGTGATGCTCTTCACTCATTTCATCTTCACTATCATTTCACATCATTCAATGCTCTACTTGCACGTTTTTCTGACACTTTCAGCATGTACACACTATGGGGATACTCTATGTTGGGTCTGTCACTCGGGTTCTTTTTCCTATCTTGGTACTCACCAATCGGTTCTACTCAATATTTGGTTACTATACTACTATTACAATTTAATATACAAATTATTATTATATATAGATTTAACCCAATCCTAGATATTATATCGGATGTTTATTGAGATGTCTACCATTCTTCCTACTACCAAGATTCTGTCACTGTACTTCTATGGTTCGCCCCCTATGCATGCCTGGTATTGCTCCCTCAGCTCAGATGGTATACAGGGGTCCTTCCTTGGCGAGTCCCTTGAGGCAACAGCTTCATTTCATTGTAAGCAACCCTATACAATTAATACCTTTTTCAATGGGCATGTATACTACTATATGCATTACTTCATGATATTCTCTTTTTTATAGTTAATCATTTGCACCAGCTCCTGAGAAAGTGTTACACAACACGAAACGCGTAGAGCAATTATGATGCCATTTCTGTGGATTATGTACTATCTTGTTACACTTTATTTCATGTTGTTTTTATACTCCATTTGAACATGTAATTGTATATATTTTTTATATGCTCTGGTCATTGGGATTATTGTATGTCATCTACTGTCTCTACGATGTTACTACCTGTGCATACACAATAAATCAATATACATGTGTACCTACTCATGTTTTTGTTTGGATGGGTATGCACATATATATACACCTCATATTTTATTTTTTGTATAGTCAATGGCCAGTTTATCACATGCCTCATTTAAAGTCACAAAAAAAAAACCCTTTTCTTCCTTGCACAAAGGAGCAGATACTGGTCCTACTGATGGGTTGAGAACCTTCTACAGGCCCAGTCCAGCTCTCCTAGAGCAACTGCCTGTCTCCTGGAATCTCCTCTATGCTTTTGAGTTTTGAGACTATGCTGGGAGATGCAGCAAACCTTCTGGCAATGGCACTTATTGATGTGCAATCCTGGAGGAGTTGGACTGCCTCTGCAACCTCTATAGGGTCCAGGTATTGCCTCATGCTACCAGCAATGACACAGACTATCCAAATGCAAAACTAGTTAAAGACAGTCAGAAAACATGCGTAGGAAAAAGAAAAAAAAAAAGTCAGTGGCCTCCACCTGTAAAATCATTCCCGTTTTGGAGGTCGCCTCATTGTTGCCCATCTCGTGCACCTGTTAGTTTCAGCTGCTTTGGTGTTAATGAAATTCAACTCCCTCTGCTACTTACTGACCAGATCAATATTCCAGGAGTTTACTTGACTTGAGGCTGCACTCTGATTAAAAAGCGTTCCTTTAATTTTTTTGAGCAGTGTGTTGTTTACACAGCTTCCCAACTTTTTTGGAATTGGAGTTGTACAGGAGAGAAGTGCTGCAGTTATGACAGGGGCAGTATGTACAGGACAGGAGTGCTGAATTTATGACAGGTGGAAATATGTAGATTAGAGTGTGGAGAGTATGACAGGAGGCAGTATGAGCATGAGAGGACTACAGAAGGTATGACAGGTGGCAATATGTGGAAGAAACGAGTGGAAGGTAGGATAGGGGGCAGCATGTGCAGGAGAAGAGTATGGAGAGTGGGATAGCAGGCAGTATGTGAAGAAAAAGTGCTGAGGGCATGACAGGGGGCCGTGTTTATAGTAGAGAAGTGCTGCGGTTATGACAGGGGACAGAGTATGTACAGGAGAGGAGTGTAAATGGTATGAAAGAGGGCAGTAAATGAAAGAGAGGAGTATGAAGTGGTTTAAAAAGCAGGCAATATGTGCAGGAAAGGCATGCCTAAAGCATTTCTAAAGGAATATTTTTTTTTTTTTTTCAATAAACATGTCCTATTTACCTGCTCTGTGCAAGGATTTTGCACAGAGCAGCCCCGATCCTCTTCATGGGTCGCCTGCCGATGCTCTGGGGCCTTCCCCCTTGCCGAGTGCTCCCATAGCAAGCCGCTTGTTATGGGTGTCGTCCTGCACGCGCGCTCACTCCCGAGCTGGCTCTCTGTGTCCATAAGACACAGCCCCCGCACCCCGATCCTGCCTCACTGGCTGAGATTGATAGCAATGGAGAACCCAGGAGATCCTAGGCTCTGATGAACATCACTGGATCCAGATTGGGATTAGGTAAGTATTAGGTGGGGCTGAGGGGGGGAGACACAATGAAGGGGTTTTTTTTACTTCATCATCGAATGCATGAAGGTAAAAAACCTTCAGCCTTTAAAAGTGCTACTAAAGTCTTATATATATATATATATATATATATATATATATACACATATACCATGTCAAACTTACCTGCCCTGTGAAGTGGTTTTGCACAAAGCAGCCTGGACCCTTCTCATCTTGAGTCCTTCTCTGGCTCTCCTAGCCCCTTCATCCTGCTGAGTGCCCCCTCAGCAAGCAGCTCGCTATGGGGTTAGCAGAGCCACTGCTGTGCGTGTCCATTCAGACACAGAGCTGCGGCCTGGCCCGCCCCCTCTCCCTTCTCATTGGCTTATTGACTTTGATTGACAGCAGCATAAGCCAATGGAGCCTGCCGTAGTCTCAGCCAATGAGGAGGGACCGGACAGCCGAGCCTCTTGCACAACATCACTGGATCGAGATTGGCTCAGGCAAGTGTTAGGGGGGCTGAGTGGGGCTGCTGCACACAGAAAGCTTTTATCTTATTGCATGGAATGCATTAAGATAAAAAAACCTTATTTTTAGAACCATTTTAAGGTAGAATGATTATATAGGAGTATGTTTAGGATGAATGCAGCCCTTATATACATATTTAGCTTTTTTGGGAACAAAAACCGCATTCGGCATTGTCCTTCCACAACCTCACAGCTAGGCACGATGGCAAACATAAACATGTCACTTTTGTTTCCTGACGGCCATCAGGAAGAGATACTGTGTCTCTGCTTCTCACTAATGGTTTAATGGAGGATATTTTGAGTCAGAGTGACATCCTTTACTGAAATACGTCTTTAGAAAATGTGTGAAAGTACTGTTACCATTTCCCATCCAGACATTTGTAGTCCAAAGGGAATAAAGCCACTGAGGAAGAGGAAGCTTAGACTGAACAAACATAGGTCCATGCAGGAAACCAATTACAGCCATCACCTTATACAATAAAGATTTAATTCTGTTGCACAGGCTGAAGAATGTATTTCAGCTATTCGTAAAATTGAAAGAAGGAAAACAGATGTGTGAGAGCTGCTTTATCTGTATAATTTGGGGACCAGAAACCCCATGCTTTTTCTTTTGGCACATTTTAAAGAAGTTCATTCACCCAAAGCCCATATTACCAATATTTTATATCTTTAACGCCAGTTCACATCTGAATCACATTGTAACACGTGGATTAGAACCAGCTCAGTCCCATGTAATTTGATTTTGCAGCCCAATCGTTTGAAATGTAAATCACAATAGAACGCAGAAAACGAGTGCATGCACTACTTTTAAAAACACACGGTATCATGAGATTAGGTGCCCACAAATGCATTGCATTTGCAATCTACGTTTAGGGTGCCATTAAAATTACATAGGCACCCGCATGCAGATCGCAAGGACAGTGCGTGTGAATGCGGTGCAGGAAACGCACAATTCCTGCACTGCATTCTGGTGTGAACTGGCCCAAAATCTAAACGGTCTTGCTCCCATAACAAGTATATAATGCAAAAAAAAAAAGTGCTAAAAAATAAGTTTCTTCAAAATCAGCACCCCAATGCAAACCACATTAAAGAAATGAATCACAACTTTTCATATGCACAATCTGCAAAACTGTCAAGTGTATGTAAGAATTATTTTTGAACCCACCCTGCCCCCCCTTCTCCATCCTAATTTTTTGCCCATGCATGAGAATAGAGGATTTGAATTAGACTGGTCATGCCACTAAAGTCTAAGGTAAGCCATAGATAATTTGATTTTCTTTCCTGCAATCATGGGTTAAGTGTGGATGGGAGAATCCCTACCGCAGTGCTATTGTGTTCTGCCGGCAGAGAGACTCCCAGCAGGCAAAACACAAGGATTACTGCTAGCAGCTATAGCCACTGGCAGTAATTGCATAAAAAAATTAAACAGGTTGGTTGTAAGTAAATTAATCGATGGATTGACTTAGTTACAACCAGCCTTCACACAGATTGATCAAATCTCATCTGGTCCCTAATGAACCACGTCTAGCACTAGATTTATTGCTCTCACTATTACATTCACGGCAATTCCTCACATGTGAACACTGTTTACATATGTGCGTGTGACCTTTATATGCATTTTCTGTTGCGCGAAAACATTGGGGGACAGGGGTCATTTTTTGTACACTGTTCCTTTAACCACTTAAGCCCCGGAAGATTTTACCCCCTTCCTGACCAGGGCCTATTTTGCGATTCGGCACTGCGTGACTTTAACGGACAATTGCGCCGTCGTGCGACGCTGTACCTAAACGAAGGTCGCTTTTTTTCCCACAAACAGAGCTTTCTTTTGGTGGTATTTGATCACCTGTGCGATTTTTTTTTCTGCTATTTTTTTTTTTTTTTGTGGGACTGCGACATTGCTGCAGACAGATCGGACCCTTGACTGACATTTTTGACACTTTTGGGGTTACCAGTGACATTTTTACAGTAATCAGTGCTATACATATGCACTGTTACTGTAAAATTACACTGGCAGTGAAGGGGTTAACTTTGAGAGGGAGGGGTGGTGTGTGTCCCTAGGGGCATGATTCTAGCTGTGATTGGCTGTGGCTTGAGGTGCAGGAACAGTGATCAACGGTCCTACATAGTAAAACCATATGATCACTGTTTCTACACAGGGGAGAATGACAGGCGGCTTGTTTACATCAGCCGCCTGCCTTTCTCCCTCTGCGCCGACGATCGCCGAGTGACCGGCGGACATGGGGGTTCAGGGGCGCGCGCTCGCTCCCTAGACCCTCACAGGCTAGCGACATAGATCTACGTCACTTTGCCTGTGAGGGGCTGACTGCCGACGTAAATAGTCGTGCGGCAGTCGGCAAGTGGTTAATTTTTTTAAATTACTTTTATTCCTATAACAAGAAATATAAACATCCCTTGTTATAGAAATAAGGCATGACAGGTCCTCTTAAGGAGACATCTGGGGATCTTTCTACCCCGAGAAGTCCCCTTTCACCGCCTGTAAATGCAGCAATCCAGCGGCTAATTAGCTGCTAGGATGGCTTTTATATTACAGGAAATCCCTGGCTTAAAAAAATAAAATAAATCCCGGGATGATGCCTATAGCTACAGGCATCATCCTGGTGTAAGAAACTAAATTTAAGAACGTCCATCTAAGGTAAAGTGGTAAAGCAGTAATAAACCAAAAAAACAAAACGTTATATATTGTAGCTTACCAATAAGTTAGATTTTTATGATTTTTTCACCCAGCAAAAAAGACATTTCCTATCTAAACCTGGGAGACTTTAGTTCACACTGGTGAGAATTGTCATGCAATTTGACAGGTCCAAATCGCATGACAAGTCACACCCTATTGTCGGCAATAGAACTGTTCAAATACTTTGCAGTGCCGCACCAATTTTAAAAAAAGGTCCCTGCACTATTTTTTGTGATTTCAGGTGCGACTTTCATAGACATCTGTGCACGGATATCGGCCAAGTTGCACCATGGGTTGCACTAATCTGCAACTTTGAAACTGTGGGACTCCAAGTCGCACAATTTCAAAGTCTTATTCAGTGTAAACAGTGGCTCACTATGCTGGCATTACCAGTCCACAGATGTTCTCAGACACAGCAGCCAATTAGACACTGAAAGAGCTGCAACATTTCCAGTCTAGGCCTGCTATCTAAAATGACAAACTCTTCTTAGGCCTTAAAAGCTAGCACCCCCCCCCCCCCCCCCCCATATACCCCTTTTATTGCATATTTATTGTAGCAGCTAAAAGGTGTAGGTCATCTGGGTAAGGAAGCATGAGAACAGAAGCAGCTGGGGGCATTCTAACTGCTAGGAATTACATGCAGTGAGTGAGTGAATATGACACTTCATAGGATGGCTTCAGTATCTGTCAATACGGGATCAGCAATAGGGCTTGGCAGTAAAATGAAAAAAGCAATGGTGTTCCCAGGACTAAACATGTTATCATGAGAGTTTGATCAGAAGGAGGTGATGAAAGATTAGGGGAGTTGGGGATTTATCTTTGCCATTTGTGTTGTCTATTCAAATTCTGAGGAATTGTTGCTCTCCACCTCTACACAAAGCATAGAGGAAGAGGTTATGAGAGCTAAAGAGCATTCATAAAATATTTACTACAAATAGAGTCTTCGGAATCCCAAGGTGCAATCCAGACCAGTCACAAATGTCTACCACCAGCCCTAATAATACGGAATCCCAAGGTGCAATCCAGACCAGTCACAAATGTCTACCACCAGCCCTAATAATACAGGCAATACCCCGTTTTAAGTACACTCACTTTACATACATTCGCAAGTACGGACACAGCCTGGTCAGCTTGGCATGGCACTACTCCTGGTTTTTGAACATTGGCATCTATAGGAAATCTCGGTCAGCTTGACATGGCACTCTCCCAAACCATAAGTGACAGGGATACAAAACTTAGGGAGCACCGAGAGGGGGCCCAGGACTACAACATATCCTATTTGTGGCTGGCCAGCTTGCCTAGGTAATCTACCATGTCATAGTCCTGGATCCCCTTAACATGCTCCCCAAGCTTGGTGTCCTTGTCACTTTTGGGAGCAGTGCCATGTCAAGCTGACCAAGATTTCCTATGGAGCTAGTGTATTTACATGCATTGAGAAATGAAAAAAGGTATTGCTTCACTTTAAGTACATTTTCGTTTTAAGTACACAATGGGACCAGAGCATGTATGTAAAAGTGGGGTATGTCTGTACTTCCCAGTACTTCCTCTGCTGAACGGAATCTTCACTTCATCATTCAAGACTTCCAATGTATCAGATTCCTGCTCCTCCTCTAGGCTACGTTCACATCTTGGCGTTGCTATTTACAGGCATTTCTTAGGCGTTTTTATGTTGACAAGTGACCAAATGGAAAAAAATAAAAACGCCTGTAATCTGCCCAAAAAGAAGCTCCTGTACTTTTTTGAGCGTTGGGCATTTTGCTTAAAACCATAAAACACTCAGATGTCAACAGGGGCTATTGAAATTAATAGGATTTGTCTTGTTGAGCGTTTTTGGAGCTGATCCTATAGCAGAAAAACGCCCCAAACCGCCTACATGTGAACTTAGCCTTATGCTTGCTGTGGCTCCCCAATTTCCCACCTATTACATCACTAGAGTGTTGCTTCACAGCCGCAGGTACACAATACGGATTAAGGCTGGATACACACTATACAAAGTTCTTTAGATTTTTTCCTTTAGATTTACCAAAACCATATAATAATATGAGGTCACAACTAAACACTTCAAATTTGTATGCAGTCAGGCAGGCCCCTGCACTACATAATTGAAGATAAACCTAAAGGAAATTGAACTAAAGTTGTATAGTGTGTGTCCAGCTTTAGGCTGGGTTCACACATGTCCGGCTGTGGGTTGCAGTCCGGAGTGTTTGTGTTCACTGGTTCAGTGCCAAGTTTTTCGATGAATTTGAGGGGACAATGCACAGGACCCTTTTCAAAACCGCACATTGAGATACATCATGCAAATTGGATGCAGTCTAAAATGCATCCAACTAGCATATATGTGAACCCAGCCTAAGTGGCCAGTGGCGGGAGCCCAGCAGGGAGACTCAGGCAACGAACACACCCAGAGGTGCCACATGTAACGCTGACAGTGGGTGAAAATACAAAAAAGGCAGAATTTTTTTTTTTTAGTTTTGGACAGAGGGAAAATGGATTAGAACACTTGTCAGTTTTTTTTTTTATTGCCGCCTCCTTCCCAGTTAGGGAGATAAATCTTCTCCATTTGTCCTGTTTACCACAATCATTGAAAGTAAAAGAAAAATCCCACATTTTGAGTTGTCATCAGAACAATAATAGAGGGGAAATCTTCCAAAGGGACACTAGTTCTGATGGCCTGGGAAACCTCAAAAGATTCCCTTAATTTTCAGAGATTTCCTCTCCCATTTTGACTTTGGGAGAGGAAGTGAAGGGAAATCTCTCCAAAGGAACACAGAAGGCAAGAAAAAAAAAAAAAACCTTCCAGGGGTTATAACCTTCCCCTACTAAATGCAAAATGAAAAAAAAAAAAACAAGGTTTTGCCTATAGTTGTACTTTAAGATTTAATTAAAAAGAGGTAGTATTAGTAAGTATATTACATAGCTTTGAATGATATGATCATTAGAATGCATGCATCCCAACAATAGCTTGCATCCTAGTGTTGCATTAGGTTAAAGAAGACTTCCAGCCTAAACCCAACTAGTATTAAAGATGTCTTCATCCCCCTTCCTAACACCCATGGTGACTAACCTGTGTAAAAAAAAAAATAAAAACACAAAAAAAACATATATACTTATATTTTTTGAAGCCAGCTCTGGTCCAGTCATTTGATCGTGTCAGCCAGCGGAAACTGCAGGGGAGAGGCGGAAGTGCTGACAGCGGCTGAGACATAGGAGACTACTGATTACATCAGTGCTCCTGGAAATCTCAGTCGTCATCAAGCGCACTTTCCTCTCCCCTGCAACCACTGCTGGCTGACAGAGAGATCACCTGACTGGACTGGTGCAGGCTGAAAATAGGTATGTACATCTTTTATTCAAACACAAGTTACAAGTCAAGTGTGGGTGAAAAACGTAAGGGGGGCATGATGGATGAGCTGGGATCTGAACTGAATCATGTCTTTCATTTATCTTACACTGGAGTTGAGCAGTGTGGCAGTACCTGCATGCCATATAGTCAGCATAGGTTTTATTAGGGGGGGGGGGGGGGAGGGCACATTTTTAAGGCTAGCTAGGTTAGGGCTGTAATTCTACTTTAACCTTATGCTTGAAATCTTCCATTAGGTGATACAATCATACTCTGGGAACACCAAATTCCAAGCCTGAGACTGCATTCCAGCCATCAAATGTAAACTTCCAATGATTGTGTAAAAACGCTTCGGTTTTCTTACAGTCAACAATGTAGTGCACATCAGTAAAAAGATCGAATTACCTTTGCTAGGAGGTGCTTTTCTCACAGTTGCCACTTGATCCTCGGAAACAGCCAGACGCCTGAGCACGTCAGCCAAGGCAGCTTTAAGCACAGTGATTTCATCCTCCTGCTGCTGGACTCTCAGCTCCAGGGCAGATAAACGGTCTTGCACATCAGAAGTGCTTGCTGCAGAAACGCTATCATCTGTGGGAAAAGGCAGAGAGATCATCAGCTCTACCATCTTAATACTGGCTTTAATTAAATGTTAAATAAATTATTCCACTTCTTTCTATTATTGCGCAGAAAAACAGTTTAACCTCCCTGGCGGTATGGTTATTTCAGATCTTAGGTGCTGAAAGCGGTACAATTATTTTGCATGTAATTCTTAAGGACGAGAAGCCCAAACCAACTATTTACATATGATTTTTTTATTACTGTGCGTTCTTCTTTATAACATCTTGGGTATGATAAAGTTTGAAACACAAAATCATAAATTCTAATATATATATATATATATATATACACATACATATACACACACACACACAATATATACATATACACACATACATACACACACACTATATATATATATATATATATATATATATATATATATATTACAGTAAAACTGCAGGAAAGGGCACAGGGGGGCAAACTAATGTCAATTTATTTTATTTTGTAATGGAATCCAATAGGATTACAATATATCAGTGTGTTTGTGTGTTTTACTTTTCAAATTTGCCGCTGGTTCCACCCCCCTGCAAGCGTCGCAGGAGATAGAAGCCGGGGCTCTCACAGCATCGGGCGGAAGATCCGGCCGCCGTATGCTGCAGTGACATCGCGGGATCCCAGGGACAAGGCAAGTAACCTCATCCAGGATCCAGCGAAGCTCCCTGGCGGTACCCTGAGTGTGGCTCGGGGTTACCGCTAATGGCACTAAAATTTCACCCCGAGCCACACTCGGGAATACCGCTAAGGAGGTTAACATCTAAATGCAGACATGGAAATTTGCAATTCAATAAACAAATAACCCAAGGCATAAACTGAAAACCTTTAATCAACTGGGAAGTTTGTGGTTAGTATGATGCTTCCGACAGCGCATTTTCGGCCGAACAGAATCTGTCGTGCAGGCATTAAAATTTTTGTTGGCCAACACCAGAACGGCCGATTGTTCGCCAGTCAGTACAGATTTCAGCCGACAGACAGCAGATTTGCAAGCCTGGGCATGCTCAGAAAAGAAAAAAAAGACAAGGAAAGTTAACCATCACATGACATCACTTCTGCAGTCGGCTGTTGTTGGCCGACAAAATTCGTGTGCAGTCTTTTGCACTTTTCAACAGACAAGACAGCCCTCGGACAAAAGAGCTTTCCACCTATTAAAATCTTCTGCCCTTGTTTTAATTTTGGATAGTGAAAAAAAAAATTCTGCTAGTAAATATCTTATACAGCCCACTTCCTCTTTCTTGTCTGGTAATTTGCCTAGCCCTAGTCTAATAACATCATGCACAACGCTCTCTCTCGCTCGTTAGAGTTGGTCAGCAAAGGAGGAGGGAGGAGTCATAGGAGAGCCAATAAGAGCTGCAGAGCTGGAGGGGGCTGGATGAAGGCGGTGATAAGAGGAGACTACAGAGATTCCTGAGTATTCATCAAGAGAGGAGAAATGTGCAGGCAAGCAGTGCTGTGTGTGTGTCTGTCTGTATAAGTGTGTGTCTCTGTGTGTCTATGTAAATTCAGGAACTGAACAGGCAGCGGCTTCAGCTGCCCACAGTTAAAATGGCTGATATATTAGAGAGATTTCTGCAGCATATTTGGCAAGTACAGAATCACAGTACAGGTAATACATAAAATATTATGCAAAGTGATTGGGGGGGGGGGGTTCAGAATGGCAAATATTTATTACAAATTATGTGACCGGACTGCAGTTCCTCTAACATTTTTTTTTAACACTCACTGATCAAATTAGGAAATGTATTTTTTCTTTTAGTTTCGTTACTTTCTTTGTCAGTGGACTGTATAACAGATACAATTATTTTAAAAAGAGAATACCACCAAAAGAAAGATGTATTACTTTGTTACCTTAAGAAATTACAAAGTTGTTGCTGAATAAACAGGCTCATAGGAGAAATGTAAAAGTTTGCTCTGGTCAATAGTGGTTGTACAGTTTAAAGAGATTTTTACCCACCCAAAGGTCAACTGTACACTATAATGAGATTTACCGTAAGACAGGGAAGACAAAATCATAGAACGTGAAATCCAGTTGGTGTTCCATGAGACATCTTTAGAAATACAAAAGACTGCACTTTCTATGGACCATTCCAGATTTCTATGATGTGATAAATAAGATGCATAACCTAAATCAACAAATGTTAAGAATGTATACAGTAAATACGAAAGCTGAAATGGGTTTATTATAAGGAAACTTTATTAGAACATATCTGTGCTACAAGAGCGTCAAATTTTAAATCCTGAGATTTTTTCTATTTCCAAAAGTCCCTATTTACACAGGGCCTGTGAAATCTAAGGACAATTTTATTTTTAAGCTGAAAGGGCAATTTTCTAAGGATTTTTTTACTAGTCATCATCACGCAATCATTAATATAAAAATAAAGTATTTGATGGTAAGTCACTTGGCTTCAAACTCCAGGACTGAAAAAGAAGGAATTCTGTGCAGAATCCAAGAATCTGCTTGGACACTTAGGCCTAGATTAGCAGACGAGACTTGGCATGGATGTAGCTATTCTTCAGAGGTAATATGGGAATTACAGCTTCTGCATCCAGTCTGCACTGACTCAACTCCTGCAAGTCACATTAAACATACTGCGTACTTTATTTGGCTTCTAATAAATACAAAACCTAGAAGGAGAGATGCTACCATCACCCAACAATGCAACATTTTGATAAAGATGGCATCCACTTTTCCTTTTATTATAAATTTTGAAGGAATCCGATTTTATAACTTGTTTGCATAAAAATATAGGTAAAAAAAATTCAACTACAATGAACAGTTTTGCAAACAAAGAATGCTCAAACTGTCGGATGAGAAATGTTCTTAAAGTGGACCTTACACTAAAATGAAGGTCAGCTTATCGTACCAGGCTTCCCCCAACCCTCCATCTCAATTCACGGTACTGATGGGGGGAAAAATCATCTGTTGCAAAAGTGAATATACTTCCCTAATGGGCCATCCACACTATACAATTTTCTGAAGACTTTTTCCTTTAGACTTACCAAAACCATATAATATGAGGTCAAACCTAAACACTTTCAATTTGTATGCAATCTGGAAGGCCCTTGCACTACATAGAAAAGGTAAATCTGAAGGTAATCTAACCACAAAAGTTGGATAGTGTGTATCCAACTTTACTCCCAGCTTTCCGTCCATGGTGCCTACCTGAGGGTGATGTCATGATCCCTCTAGAGCACCCTTTCTGAACCTTTTCAACACAGAGGAAACCTGCTCAAAATTCCTATATCTACAACTCAGGATACATTAGTGTGATGTTCAGTGGGAAGAATATTAAAAAAGAATAGCGCACACATGCAAAAGAAATGACTATCAAATGGAGACAATCCATAAATAAAAATGGGGATTTGGTCCCACCATATGGCCATATCGTGCTCAAGCCCACCACTGCGTCAAAGTACCCCATTATCAGTGGGTCCTACACTATCCATAAAAAAGGGGTGAATCCAGCCTCTCTAACCCTTGGAGACAACACTCCTTGCTGGGAGAAAGCTTTAGAAATACATGTTCAGGGTTTGCTCCCCCAACTTTTTGCTTGTTTATTATGTATTCGGTCTGACCAGACTTCTGAGGTTGAGCACCCCACCCATCCCACACACCTGTACTCTATCAGTGTCCACTATCAAGTGGATATAGGAGGAGTCCCTTGTAGTGCATTAGCACATCTCTCCATGCAAGGAGTGTTGTCTCCAAGGGTTAGAGAGGCTGGATTCATCCTTTATTATGGATAGTGTAGGACCCACTGACAATGGGGTACTTTGACGTAGTGGTGGGCTTGAGCAGGACAGATATACAGTGGGAAGAATGCTCCTTACGCTTTTCGGATGAATTACCCCATTACAGATCGCTAAAAAGATCACTAGTGTCAGTGGGAACTTATCTGAGAGGCAGACATTGCTCATGGAACCCCTACCAACCTCTAGAAGAACCCTTTGGTTCCATAGAACCCTGGTTGAGAAACCCTATTCTAGTGTGATCCTGGGAATGTTGAGTATCCTAAATCTAGTGAGGATGCTCCAGCACAGTGCAGGAGTGTCTTCTCATTAGATTTGGGATTTTCAACATTCCCACAATCTCACTGGGAGAATCTCATTGTCAACCTCACCTCCCCACAGGGAGCAGAAGCCAGGGGTGAGGTTAAGTAGGTTTTATAGTTACTTTATTTGTAACACTTTTTTCTTGCTGTAATTCAGCAATAGGAGATTTGGGGGGTTCTAGCCAATGTGATAAGTGGACTTTGTCTTTAAGTGCAAGGTCTGCTTTAAGAAAATTACCTTTTAAGGGGACAACAAAAAAAAAAATCAATTGCAAACCAGGGACCCATGTGTTACTGCTAAATCATGTCCTGAAACCCTCTACTGCTTTTCCCAGTGGCATGAAAATAAATCCCTTTGGGATATGTAACAATGATTTCATGTTGGTTTGTGAGAAACAACCTCAACACCAAGATGTTTCTGCTTCTAAACAGCTCCACATTCTCAGCTACAAAGAGTGATATCATGAAAAGCTGTGTCATCAGAGGGTTCAAGACAGAATAGCATAAATCTACAGATCGCTATAAGGTTTGCTTTAAGAGCATGTCATACCCATATTTAAGGTGTAAGGTCCGCCTCGCTTCCTGCATCACCCCCCCCCCCCCCCCCCCATAACAGCTGGCAGAGGATTCTCTAGTCCAGGGATCTCCAAACTACAGCCCTCCAGCTGTTGCGGAACTACACGACCCATGAGGCATTGCAAAACTCTGACATTCACAAATCCGACTAAGCATGATGGGAATGGTAGTTCCTGAAAAACTGGAGGGACATAGTTTACAGACCCCTGGACTCTAGTCGAACCTGCTGTCACTGCTCAAAAGCAGCACGGTTGTGCTGGGCTACGCCCACACAGAAATCTGTGAATAAACTACAAGTCCCACAAGTGTCATCGTGGCCTATGGCTTATAGTTCTCAATGAACTGCGAGGGCAATAATGAGCGCCCTTTGTAGTTCTTGGACACTTCCTCCGGCAATGTAACTGATCTACTGATAGCGAGTGCAATGCTCTGCAGGCTCTTAAAAAAAAAAAAAGATATGTGCATTTATTTTTTTTTTTCTTAAAGGTGAACTTAGCCTTGGAAGCTAAACTCCAGGAAAAGGAAAAAAAAAAAAAAAAAATTATATAATATATATATATATATATATATATATATATATATATATATATATATATATATATATATATATATATATATATATATATATATATATATATATATATATTAGCAGAGACCCTAGAGCAGTGATGGCGAACCTTGGCACCCCAGATGTTTTGGAGCTGCATTTCCCATGATGCTCAACTACACTGCAGAGTGCATGAGCATCATGGGAAATGTAGTTCCAAAACATCTGGGGTGCCAAGGTTCACCATCACTGCCCTAGAGAATAAAATGGCGATCGTTGCAATCTTTTATGTCAAAATTTTAATATTTTATGTGTGATTTTTCTCTCCTGCAGGCTCCCCCTCAAGGCTGTAAGATCAGTTCCCTGCAGCCTTCTCGGCCCTATGCCCTGGCGGTCAGAAGTCCTCACACATCATAAAATCAAACAGAGCCATAGCCCTGCACTGGACAGGACGACACAGAGAGACCACAGCCAGAGCGTAGGAGACAAGAGGAGCGCGCTGGCTGACGAGGTGTAAGTAAAATTGACCCCCCCCAGATCTAATTGAGCATTTAACCACTGCAATGCAGGGGCAGCCATTTCTCCTTTCCCTGGAGATGGACTTAGAAGCCAATGTATAAAAAAAAGGGTTTTCAAGTTCCACCTAGCCCCCTTACAGATATTTTTGCAAAATAAAAGGGAGCAATAAAAACCAAATTCAGTAATCGTCTCGCTTTTCTTGTGAAATCACAATCATGGACGTTGGGAAGCAAAGATGGGGCACAATAGTTACACTGTATGAGTTAACACAGACACAGCTCATACAGTGAGGCTCTGTTCACCAGATTCTTGGCTGTAATTTAAAGTCCATTCCCCAGAGGACTATGCCTGGGTCACTGGTCCTGGCAAAGACTCCGCTGAGTTCCCTAATTGGTGGAAAAGTTGAAAAGCACCCATTCATACATCAGGCCATACAGCTGCACTGCTGCACTCTATGTTTCCTGGTGACGGAGGTCTTCTACGCTGGAGAATTCCAATTGGGAAGGGGAGGGGGGCAGTTGCCAAAGTAAAGAGAACCTTTACGGGTGAAGATAAAGTATATAGGGTAATTATCTTCCAGTCATCCCAATTACAGGAGCACAGCTGTGGACTTTTAGCCTAGGTATGTTAATAACATAACGTATTAGCGTTTAAAGACTATTAAAATATACAGAGCTTCCACACTGTGCGAAATGAACAGAATTTCTGTCTGGGCTTCCACAGCGTGTGACCATGTGTGTCAGGAAAATACAGCACAGTGTGTACACACAGAAATATGTGCAGCATGTAAATGAAACCCAGAATACAGCAAAGGGAAATGGAGGAAATCCCAGCCCATCACAGTATTCGAATAAAGTCCAATTGAACTTTCAATTTAAGGGTCCATTCACACGGGCGCCTCGGTTACAGATTCTGCTTGTTTAGTGGGGGGATCGCTCCGCCGATCCCTACTGAACAGGCAGGTGACAGGTCTTTTGTCCACTCACTGTGCAGAGCGGATACGTACACAGTCCTGCTCTCCTCTATGGGGAAATCGGAATCCAATCAGGGGCGAACTGACAACTCATGGGCCCACGGGCAATAGGAGATCATGGGGGCCCCCTTGTGTCCCTGCAACACTCAAGCCACACTGCCCACATTACATACGTTGGTCCCTACCCCTTTAGCTGCAGAGGCAGCAGCTGAGGATGTACGCTTGCTGCAGCAGGAATTATACCCCCTGTTGCTTTTGGCGGGTGTTCGTGACCCATTCAAGTGAATAGGGCCAGTCTGCAACCATGTGGAATGCCAACAGCTGCAGCATGCTAGTGTGGGATCCAAGGTGCTAAAGCAGCTGATGAGGAGGCAATAGAATGCCTCCTTATCACCTACTTTAACCACTTGGTCACTGTACTGCACAAGGCTGCACAGATTTTGCAGAGCAGCCCCATGCCAAGCATGACAGGGTATCCAATTCCTGCTGCAGCATGTGTACAACCCTGGTCACTGTATTTAAAAGGGGGTGTGGTTGGGGCAGGGGCAAAAACAGGGCTAAACTATGAGGTTTTACCACCCAGAAATTGTGAATGTAAAATGTAAAGCCCTTACTGTCCTAAGATCCCTTTCACGGGTAATATTTTAGGGAACCCTGGGATGAAGACAAAGAGGGGCCCCGGGGATGAGAGCAGAAAGGGGCCCCGGGGATGAGAGAAAAGAGGGGCCCCGGGGATGAGAGCAGAGAGGGGCCCCGGGGATGAGAGCAGAGAAATAACGTAAAATGAGAAAACAAGTATTTCGCTGATTTAGACTTCATTCACCCTGCGACTTTGAACACTAAAACGACACGACATGACACACTTCATGTTTTTCAATAACAACTGTTCAAGTATGTATACCTGCACTACTTTGGTCTGACTCCCGCTGCTATCAATCTGCCCAGGGAGGAGGGAGACTGCTGCTCTCATGAAAATCTCTGGGTTGGATTAGGCTGATCCAGCGATGTGCAGGAGAGCAGTGGTACTCGCCGCTGTCTCCCTCCTTATTGGGCAATACGATAGCAATGAAATGCTGTGATGAGGGAGCAAGGCTGAGACCGCACAGGTGTCCCCATGGAAAGCGGTCTTCTGTGGGGGAACTTGCCAAACAGGAGGGTCCTAGAGCACTGGCGGGGTACCCCAGAAGAGGATTGGGGCTGCTCTGTGCAAAAGCATTGCACAGAGCAAATATGCAAGTATGACATTTGTTTTTTTTGTTTTTTTAATAAAAAGGTTGAATATTACTTCAAGGAACACAAAGTCTTCTATAAACCAAATCGGATCAACACACTTTCTCCCAACTAAAGACACCATAGCAGTGACTAACCACAAAGCTTGTGTTGTTTTAGAAAACTCCATATCTCTTCTGATCCACACACAGAAAACTATTTCAAGTTTACAGCAGAAAAAAAAGTAACAAAGGAAGAAGGTGGCTGAACAGACCTGTCTCAACACTTACTGGCATTTTACTCACTGAAACACTCTGGTTACATTAACAGCTTTGTAGATCAGGCTAGATGAGCAATAAATCAATTTTTGTTATCTATAGCTCGGTTTTAAGCCAAATTAATTCACAGGGATGCCTTCAAAACACCAGAAAGCAAAATATGGACAGCTTCTGCCTTAAAGGAAATCTTTTTGAGAATAAGCTGCTAACATGTCTAAACAGTAGGTACTTACAATGTCTGAATATGCTTTTAGCAGTTCTGCAAAACTACACAGAAGCCATAATGCTGTGTGGGTTCTGTACTCTGCAGACACAGACTTTTATTTTGAAGTTGTCTGGCCCCAGTCCCCCACCTCCACCTAAAGGGGAACCAAAAGTCCCCCTTTTGAAAACCAACAGCAGGAAGGCTCTTCATTGCAGAACAGGCATGCAATGTCTCTACTGCATTAAAAGAAACCTACCTGTCTGCTTGCAATCTTCTTTGTAATGTACACTGACCTGTGCAAGAGGAGCAAGAGAAGCTCCAGCCTGTGTGCCAGGATGATTGCACTCCTGCGCATGCACGGCCAATGAGAACAGCACCCCGGGTAGAAGATGCCAGCGTGGACCACTGAAGGGACTTAAGTTTTGTGGTGTTTAGCTCTGCTTTATTCACTACTGGTCCATACTCCTGCTGTCCAACATGGGTTCCAAGGGCCACATGCGGCCCTTTAAAACTTGTGCAGCCTATGGACCCCAGCAGTCTGTACTGGGAGAGTGCTTTGTTTTTTTTTTTTGGGGGGGGGGGGGGGATAGCGAAATCTCTACCAGCTTTAATGAAACCTGTCCCCAGTCTCTCACTATCTTCTGTAGTATGTTTCCAGTCTCCAATAAAGCCTGTAGACTCTAAACATAATTTCCTCTAGTATGCTTATACTGGTTCTCTAAATCACTACATATACTGTACATTATATGTGGGTCTTTGGTGAAGTCAGGGACTACTATGCAATAAAAGCGGACAACCACTGGCCTATGACCAATAAGAACCTGCAGGAAGGAGTAGGCCAAGTGTTGACTTCCAAACGTGGCTTAAATTGGCAATACTTCCATTCCCCCCTAGTCTGGGGGATTCTTGGCTGTCTGCAGATTTGCTCCAGGTACATTCTGGCATCCGTAGGTCCCCACTGAATTAACACGTTAGCGCTTTAATAACCCTACTAATGTCAGTATATGCTTATTGAAACCCCTAAAGAAATAATTTAAGGGCACTTTATGACCCAAACTGGAAACTGGCCCATTAAGACCCGATTCACACTAGCGCGACTTGTCAGGCGCTTGTCAGCCTGACAAGTCGCGCTCCCTCGTGGTCCATTGACTGCTACAGGACCCGTTCTAATAGGAGCGACAAGTCCCTCCGACTTAGAAAAAGGGTCCTGTACTACTTCGAGGCGACCACGGAGCGACTTGCATAGACTTCCATTATGTGAAGTCCCTGCAAGACGCTCCGAAGTCGTGGTGCATGGGAATGCACAAGTCGCCCCTGAAGTAGTACAGAGTCGTGTCGCCCAGTGTGAACCGACTAACACCAACGCAAGTTGCCTTGAGAAAGGAGTTCAGTTCACAGCACTGCTCTGCAGTGGTGTGCGCTGGAAAAAGCAGGACATTCAGTACTTTATTTCACTGCTGCATGCTAAAAAAATCATATTGCATTGCAACCTGCTGCGCTGAATAAAAGTGAATGAAATGTCATTTTTTTACATTTGTTTACATTTCAATGAAGTGAAGTAGAATTCTGGGATAAACCTAACTATCCTTAAATATGTTACACACACCCCCGATGCGGAGTAAGAAAGATTTATGAACTTATTTATTTTCTGCCAGCTCCTGTGTCAGGTATTGGCAGCTGCAGGAAAGAGGAGGAAGAGCCGGTAACGGATGGGCCATAGGAGCTTATGGGTAATTTCACAGCTCTATGGGTTACCAGGCGTTGTCGAGCGTTCTTTTCTCTCCCCTGTAGCAGCAGCAGCTGGCTGACACAGGGGATCACGTGACGGGACTAGAATAAAAATAGTAAAACTTTAATGCGTCATTTACAGCACATTGGCACCACTCTCTTTACAGAGCACACAGGAAAATGTGTGGCCATGATTCCATGGCTCCTCCAGGGTTGACTAGAGATTCCATGGGCTGTGGGCCACGGACCTCCCATCTGATGGTCCCTGCATAGTTCAAAGTCCAATGCCATGTGACAGCCAGCTGCATGACTGCAATGGAGCCATTCTGACTACTCCTGTATGAGTGGCAGTCTATCTATCACTACCAATATAAGCAGCATTTTCTCAATGACCCCCGATGGATTAATCTTACCAGGGGTTTTCTGAGATCTGAAAATTACTTCACGGGTCCCCCTGGGGTAAAGGGTTTGAGACAGGCTGGGTTAGCATATCTATACATCTTCCATCAATAAAACCAGTACATGCTGGTAAATTTATTCCTAAAAACTTTTGATAGCACTCAATACCTGCTTAGCTCCCTCGCTCCTTTACGCTACCAAGGAAAAGCACAGGTACACCTCAAAAAGTTACAATTCTACTTTATTGTTATCAGATTATGTATCTTCATGTTAAGTGGCATGCTCCAGGCCTCCCTTCTCCCACAGTGGAGGTTCAGACAACATCTGGACTACAAAAGATCAGGTCAGTCCAGGAATGAGATGAGAAGCATTTTCTTTCTGCCATCACTGAAGTTAGAAATAAACACATTCACAGGATCCCAGAGTCTCAAGAGAGGAGAAACAGCTGGAATAACAGTCATCTGCAGGGAACACTGCACACAAGGATGGGACCAGCAGCCACAGCACCAGTGCTGCGAGCCAGCCATCTGTTAGAGCGGAACAGGCAACAGAATGAGCAACAGGAAAAGGTAAAAGTGTATCAAATACTAATCTTCCAAAATGCCTATGTGATTCATATCTAATCAAATGTTACATGCAGCTACTGCAAGATATTGTGTTACTGGATAATTGTTAGCAAACCCAAAACAAGGACTTATTAAAATCGGTTCTTCACCCATTTAAAAAAAAAAAAAAAAATTGTAAAAAGTCAGCAACTATATTTATTTTGTATTTTCCTTTTGCCTTTAATAAAGGTATTTGCCTTTAATAAAAGGAGACTTCACTCAACGTCTTGCCGAAGGACCAACGTCTCTTGCTCCAAGCACATAAAAATTGGTTGTCAACTTGTTTCATGATCGCAAGAAGGGCGATTTTGGCCAATTGGATTCACAATACTCCCCCCTCTCTATCTGAAGTGACCACAGGCCTACGCCAACGGCACGCTAGAGAAGCCCTTGATCTTAAATCCCTGTCCTCACCCAATTATATTCAATTTAACCGCAAATGGGATGCTTTCCTACACCCACGATCCAATGTGATTCTTAGTGGATGACCAAGAATCCTAGACCTTATGCCACAGATCAACGGGCCTTTGAGCTACAGCATTGCTAACTTCTACTACACGCTTTGATAGTATGACTCTACCTCATATTAAGTCCACATAACTGCCTTTGGCATGACTATCACTTGACTGTCCACTGAGATGATAACCCAATTGCTTTGTGATCTTCCAATTGCTTTGTGATCTTCCTTTATGTGACATCCCTACTGGCTACTTCTTCTGGGGGACACCAGGCCTAGCTCATTTTCTCCAATAGCCTTTTTAACATCACTAGTTCCATCCACATCTCCTAAGCTACGAGTCCGTGCCACGCAACCAATTGGTCTACAGATCCTATCAGGCGGAGTCACGCCCTCCCCTCCCCGCCCACCCCCTCCCCTCTACACCCCCCCCCCCAACATGAAGTTGTTAGCTAACACTGCTATAAGCCTCCCTGCATCGCCTCAAGCACTACTTGCTTGCACACTGTTCTTTGTCGTGAGGCTTGATCTGTAGTTGACCGTATCTAATCTGTTGACATGTTGATCTGTTGATCTACTGGTTTTCCTTTTTGATGATCAATATGTATTGTCTCAATGGTTACTATACTTGTTAATGTGCTGAAAACTTTAATAAAGTATATTTAAAAAAAAAAAAAAAAAAAAAGGAGACTTCAGGGGTTCAGCATGGTGCTCACCAGAACCGGTTCATAGCCAGCCTTCAGGTCCCTTGTGCCGGCATGTTTACGATGGGTAGCCAGCTGTGATTCCTTGCATCTTCAGCGCCAGCTGCCCACTGACAATGCGCAAGTCGTGCTGCACTTTTTGAATGGTCCTGTGGCCTTCTGGGATCTCCTGTGACATGTCCCAGAAGGTTGCGGGGGGCGGACAATGCAGTGATCTGACCGAGAGTGGGAGCCGGGACCTATCAAAACCAGAAGAGGGGGGAGGTGGGCATAAAGCAAAACTTCCCCCTTAAGGGTGAAGTTCTGCTTTAAAAAGGTGCACTGTAGCCTAAACAAAACAAAAAAAAAATGAAGCCTTGAGATAAACATGGGAATAAAGCCTTCATTGCAGTTTTTCATTTAGACACTGCTATAGTACATTGCACAATCTCAAGACCTGGGAAATTCTTTTTTATTCACCTCTTTGTAATGCAACATAGATTCCTAAAGCCACCTCCTAGTGGTCTCCTATATATATATATATATATATATATATATATATATATATATATATATATATATATATATATATATATATATATATATATATATATATATATAGAAAGCCTAACGCAATCGCCTGTCAATACTAGGAAATTTCTCAAGGTTAAGGGTCCATGCACAGGGCTTAAAAAACGCGACTTTTACATGAGTTTTTACATTTTTTTTTTTTGCAGCCTGTAAAAGCACCTCTATTTTAGGCTGTTTGTCCAAGAACACAAGCATTTACAGGCATATTAGAAGAGGAGTGCTTCAGGCTGAAAAAAAAAAAAAAAAAGGGAAAAACAGCACGTTCAGGAGAGGAGCCATTGGGCATAAAAAAAAAGAAAAAGGTTTGACACACCTAAACCCATGTAAGCGCATCTAAACCCGCCGTGGCAGTTCTGAGCGCTGCCATGATGAAAAAGTTTGTGATCCAGGCGGGATGAAGGGCTGAGCTTGTGTCATTCAGAGGCAACTTTTTTCAGCTTCCTTATATGTAGGTTAAACCCAGGTCGCGACCTGGAGACAGGAGATTTTGTTTTTCCCCAAGAGATCGGGGAGGTATAAAATCTCCAATCCTGGGTCTGGGTTTTAAAAATAACCGACATAATGATTGGGCAGGCGTGTGCTGGGCTTTTAGAGGAGATCTGACTATGGTTTTGAGCTCCAACCCTGCAGACAAGGGAGGTCTTGGACCAGTAGTCAGGAGGCTCCACCTAGGCGAGACAGGTGGGAGCCAGAGCAGCAAGAGGCTGCTAGGTATGTGCACAGACTTGTGTATGAGGACTATCTGTAGGAGACAAAGGGCCTAAAAGCAAAGCCAGAACAGGAGGCTTAATGTGTATTTTTTTGGATGGAAATGCTCAAAACTGCTGTCAAGGGAAACCTATTGATTTTATTTTCTGGAACTTTGTTGAGCTCTCTTTTTTGTCCCTAGAAGCTCTATTACTAGATGCCTTTAGCGCTTGAGAGTTCATGCATTCCAATGGCTTTTGGAATCCCTAAAATACCTAGAATTTGTGAAATCTGGCTTTAGCACATTCAACAAAAATCAAAATGAAGTGGACTTCTTGATTTCAGACCAGTAGCAGTATTCCCTGGAAAAGGCTCACAAATTGGTTTCACTTGGTGCCCAATAGCACTCTTTAAAGAAGCTCCCTATGGTTTTAAAGTGAAGCACAGTCTAACTACAAATACTAGGTTTACTTTATTCCCTTGCAGTCCATAATCTCATATTTGAGACATTTTGTGCCCACCTCCTCCATGCTATTTAACAGCACTCTTTGCACAGCACACAATGCATAAAGGAAAAGGAATTGGCAGCACTCCAGGTTGAGTCAAAATCCAGATTTATTGACTGGACATCCAAATATGACAATCGTGACAAGGTAGACCCGTTTCACACACTGACTGTGTGCTTAATCATTATAATAATTAAGCACACAGTCAGTGTGTGAAACGCGTCTACCTTGTCACGATTGTCATATTTGGATGTCCAGTCAATAAATCTGGATTTTGACTCAACCTGGAGTGCTGCCAATTCCTTTTCCTTTATCAAGTTTTCACGGAGGAGAGCCGGGGCATGCACCGGTGTGAGTCATCAGGCAATTACACCACCTTGAGCAGTGAGTTCTTGTCTCTTCAACACAATGCATAAAGCAGAGGAACCTGGCTCACACCTGTTCAAATACTACATACTGAGGTTTAGAGACATTTCCCCTCCATTCTACTCCCAGAGACATGGAGACAGGAAGCAATAGAACTTCTGGCATCCATTTGTTGGTTTCACAGTTCCCAAACTCCAAAATATCTGAAACTAAAAAGTTTTTTGATTGACATTGAGCTTTAATGTGGATCTGAAGTGAAGTTCTTACTGAGAACATCTAAAAATGGGATTTTTGTACTTACTGTAAAATCCATTTCACTTTTGTTCGATGGACACAGTGCTCCATAAAGCATAACTACAGGGACATCCAAAAGCAATGCCAAAAAGGAAAATGAGGGGTGGCAAAATACCCCAAGGCTAAACATAAGAGCCCTTAACCAGGACACAGGACCCCTAACCAGGTCACAGTTTAAAGAAAAACAACCCTCAAGAGGGAACAGCCCCCTCAAACCGCAGCCTGCAAAACTTTGCGGCCAAAAGAAGGCCAAAGAATTTTGTGAAGGTATGCACGAGGACCAAGTGGCCGCCTTGCAAACTTGCGATATTGATGCCTGATGACGGAAGGCCCAAAAAGCACTCAGCGCCCGAGCAGAATGTGCCATGACAGGGAAAGGTGGAATTGAATAGGCTTGAGTCACCGTCTGCCTGATCCATCTGGAGATGGTAGACGAAGAAGCAGCCAGCCCTTTTCTTGGTTCGTCCGTAATACAAAAAGCGAGTCCGACCTCTAAAAGGACTCAGCTGCCACATACACCCGAATCGCACAAACCACATCCAAGGTATGCAAAGCAAATTCTTTGGGATGAGCCGGCGTGGGACACAAGGAAGGCAACACAATTTCCTTATTCAAATGGAAGTCAGAGACAACTTTGTCCCTGTCCGTCATTCCTGCCCAAAGAACCACTTTATTCCTATGGACCACTAAATAGGGACTGCGACAGGATAATGCCACCAATTCCGTTACCCTGCAGGCCAAGGTAATAGCCACCAACAATGTGCCCTTCCGGGAGAACGTAGGCAAGGAAATCTCCTGAATAGCTTCAAATGGAGGTTTCTGGAGAACCAAAAGTACTAAATTTAAATCCCATAGCGGCAAAAAGAGACCATACCTTCATTCAGGGGGTTCGAAATGTCGCTTCACCCGTACGAACTAAAGAGTGCGCGGCTAGGGGTCGCTGAAAGACGATTGCCAGGGCAGATACCTGGTCCTTGAAGGTACTCAAGGCCAACTTCTGATCAACGTCCTGTTGAAGAACGGTTAAGATCCAAGCCACAGGAAAGGATAGAGGATGTGCGCCAATCGACTCACACTAAAAAAATGTACGCTTTCCACATACGAGGGTATATCTGGCTGGAAGACGACTTCCTCACCTTCACCATAGTAGGGATCACTGATCCTTCACCATAGTAGGGATCACTGATCCAGACAGACCTCTTTCCCTCAGTACCTGACTTTTAATAGCCAAGCCATTAAAACCAGCAGGATGGTTTTAATGGCAGGGTGGTGGATCAGCCCCTGGGATAACTGGTCTTCCAGTTGAGAGGAAGCCCCCAAGGGACTTTTATGTCAACCAGAATGATTGGGAGATCCTCGCTCCTGATTCCTGGCAGGAAATGCGTTAGACGCTGGAGCCGAGGATTATATCGGCCTTACCGAGGCCCTTGGACACCTGCGGCGTCTGCCAGAGGAATACGTGTTCCCGTGACAAACCTCGGTATGCTCTTGTGGAGCCGAACCTGCTAAAGGAGCTGCATGTAGGACTGTAAAAACAGAACTGTCTTGAAGGTGGATACCACCAGACTCAGAACCTGTATGCAAAATGGGAGAGAGAACTATCTATCTGTGTGACAGCAGCCAGTGAATTACAGCCTGTGGTTCCTGAAGTCAGTTCAGAGGAAGGACCACCCTGATTAGAATCAGACCTAGGTAAATCAATTCCCTGGACAGGGAAAGGGTGGACCTTTTCCGTAGTTCAGACATCACCTGAACCTTTGCAGGAATTAAATGCGCACAAGGAGACTCAGGACCTTAAAAAACTGAACACAAGCTTTGTCCCCCTTTCTGGGTACCCCCTAAAATAATAATTTTGTGGTTTCCCTTGAAGCTCATGAAGGAGGTCCACAAGGCCAGAAACCAGCGAAGATGTCCCCCCCCGACCCCAATAATGGGTGAGGGCAGACCTTAATGCTAAAGGGGTGTTGTCTGCGGGTCCAGAGAAGCTAGCTCTAGGCTAACCAGACCAAGGATGCTTGGAACCTCCCAGGGAAGATTAGAAAGATCTATTTCCCTTATTCTCCGTCCCGTCATTTTCCATTAGTCTGGGAGACGCTGGAGACGACCGAAGCCTTGTGGGGATGCAGGTCATCTTTAAAGCTTATTATACTCTATAAAAAGATCCCCACAACTGTTAAATTGCTGGACTTTCACCCTAACTCCTTCCCATCATTCCCACCCAGAATCCAACCACCCAAAATCAAATACTTGGATTTATCTTTGCACTAAAGTGTCATGCGAAACAGGACGCAGATGTCCTGGATCTAGGACAGAAGTGAAAAAATGGATGCGCCTTTTGTTCTACCTTCCCACCCATTCTGTACTGCTGGTTTTTGAGACAATATCTAGACATCTCTCATCATGCTCGGAGTTAGAGCTGCACGATTAATCGTATGAAAATCGCGATCTCGATTCATCTCCCCCTGACGATCTAAACCTGACATATGCTCGATTCTTTGCATAGCTGAGGAGAGAACAGCTGTGGGAAAAAAAAAAAAAAAGCCTCCAGCAAAAAAACTCCTATCAGCATTAAGGCTGCATTCACATGTCAGCGTATGATCGCGGGCAGAACCGCCGCGGTTCCGCCCGCGATTCGGAGATTTATTGCAATAGCCCCCCAAACGCCGAGCGATGTTGCCGCGATTTACGCCCGCCGAATCGCGGCAACATCGCGCAAACAAAATCGCGGGACGCAATACGCTCCAAAGAAGCTCTTGTACTTTTTGTCTCCCAGTAACTATAAACAAAATGATTACATTGTATCTTTTCCTTCCCTCTGCCAGGGAGAAAGGAAGTTTAACCTCTTAAAGACTAGACCTTTTTCTGACACTTGTTGCTTGCAAGTTAAAAACGAAATTTTTGTAAAATCTTACCTGTAAAATTCCTTTCTCTGAGTCCTCCGACAGTCGCCGCCTCTTCATATTCGTCACATATGGGGTATTAGACTTTGCTCCGAAGGAGTAGCTAGGCAACAGAATATGTTAACAATAAAGCTTTAACATATCCCACCCTCAAGGGGTGGTCCCCTCAGTCAATACCCTCCTACTTCCTGCAACCATATCTCAGTTTTAGTGGAATAGCAGTAGAGTATACATTCAAACCCCAAAAGAGGGGCGGGGGCGGCGACTGTCGGAGGACTCAGAGAAAGGAATTTTACAGGTAAGATTTTACAAAAATTCCGTTTTCTCTTACGTCCTCCGACAGTCGCCGCCTCTTCATATTCGTCACATATGGGGACGTCCCAAAGCAGTGCAAACATGAGGGGTGGGAAATGCATCCGCGCCGAAAGGCAACGCAGTCTCCACATCAAAGAAAGGAACCTTACCAAAGGAAGGAAACCAGCTGGGCAACAGCAAAAATAAGTGCTCAACAGGAGCAACAACCCAGGAAAAGACAAAAAACCAGGGGATACAAAACTTATCCCAACAGCCAGGAGTCCCCAACAAGGGACCCTAGGGAACAGCCGCACTAAGAACCTTGCGGCCAAAGGAAGCATCCGCCGATGCCTGAACATCTACTTTGTAGAATTTTGTGAAAGTGTGTACGGTCGACCAAGTCGCCGCCTTACACACCTGGGCTACAGAAGCCCCATGACGACAGGCCCAAGACGTACTCAGAGATCTAGTAGAGTGCGCCTTCACAGGCACAGGGGGAACCTTCCCCTGCAAGGCATAGGCCTGTTCAATGGTCTGCCTGATCCATTTGGCAATGGTAGAGGCGGAAGCCGCCATGCCCTTCCGAGGACCCTCTGGAAGAACAAACAAGGAGTCCGTCTTTCGAAAAGACTCAGTCGATTTAAGGTAAACCCTAATCGCCCGAACAACATCCAGAGAATGCAATCTCACCTCCTTTGGATGTTTAGGCTTCGTGCACAACGAAGGCAAAACAATATCCTCGTTAAGATGGAATTCCGAAACTCGTTTCGGCAGAAAAGAAGGATTAGGTCGCAAGACCACCTTATCCAAATGAACAACCAGGTACGGAGACTTGCAGGACAAAGCCGCCAGTTCCGACACTCTGCGAGCCGAAGTGATCGCCACCAAAAAGGCGACCTTTTTGGACAACATAGACAACGAGATCTCCCTGATCTGTTCAAAAGGAGCACGTTGTAACACAGATAGGACTAGATTCAAGTCCCAAGGGGGCAAAGGATCCCTCCTAGGAGGAACCAGATGCCGCACACCCTGAATAAAAGTGCCAACCAAGGAGTTGGAAGCCACGGGACGTTGAAACAGAACGGCCAGCGCAGACACCTGACCCTTTATCGTAGCCAGCGCCAAACGCTGATCGACACCCGTCTGAAGGAAAGACAGCACACGGGAAACCGAGTACGTGCGGGGTGAAAACCCCCTGGACTCACACCAGGCAAAATAGGCCTTCCAAGTACGGTAATAAACCTTTCCCGAGGAAGACTTCCTCGCGTTGATCAAGGTATGAACAACCTCTGGAGAGAGACCCTTCTCCTTCAGGACCTCGGTCTCAACAGCCAGGCCGTCAAAGCCAGCGACTGTAAAGCAGGATGGTAAATCGGTCCTTGAGACAGTAGATCGTCCCGAAGAGGCAGACGCCAGGGGGCGTCGACCGCCAGATTCACGAGGTCTGCGTACCAGGACCGGCGAGGCCAGTCCGGTGCCACAAGAATCACCGTGCTGCGTTCCGAGTGTAACCTGCGAAGGAACCGGGACAGCAACTGAATCGGTGGAAACGCGTACATCAGCCTGTACTGATGCCACGGGGCCACTAACGCGTCCGACGCGTCTGCCCGAGGGTCGCGCGTCCTTGCCACGAACCTCTTCACCTTGTAGTTGAGGCGAGACGCGAACAGGTCCACATCTGGAAGACCCCACTTCGCGCACAACATCTGGAAGACAGCCGGATGGAGAGACCATTCCCCCTGATCCAGGGTCTGGCGACTCAGAAAGTCCGCCTGCCAGTTCTCCACTCCCGGAATGTGAACCGCCGTTATCGCCGGGACATGAGTCTCGGCCCAAGACAGAATGTCGGCCACTTCTCGAGCCGCTCGGGCACTCCTGGTGCCCCCTTGGTGGTTGATGTAGGCCACCGCCGTGGCATTGTCCGTCTGCACCCGAACCGGGCAGCCCTGCAGCCGGTCCGTCCAGCGATGAAGACAGAGCCTTATCGCACGCAATTCCAGAATGTTGATCGGGAGGGAAGACTCCCCCTCCGACCAGGTCCCCTGGGCGGACAGAACGCCCAGAACACCACCCCAGCCCGACAGGCTGGCATCCGTGGTGATTATCGTCCACGAGATCGGACGAAACGACTTGCCCCCGGACACCAACGGGGACTGGAGCCACCACAGAAGGTTTTCCCTGGTGCGATGACTCAACGAGATCTGAAGATCCAGAGATTGAGGTCGCCCGTCCCACTTGGACAAGATCTCCGCCTGGAGACCCCGCGTGTGAAACTGCGCGAAAGGAATCGCCTCGAAAGCCGAGACCATCAATCCCAGACATCTCATACACGTCCGCAGAGACGAGTTCGGAACGTCCCTGAGGGACCTGACTTCCTCCTGAAGAGTCCTGAGTTTGTCTTCCGGCAGGAAGACCTTCGCCTGCACCGAGTCCAGTATCATTCCCAGATAGGGAAGGCGAACCGACGGACTCAGTGTCGACTTTGGAACATTTATCGTCCAACCGAACTCCTGCAGAGTTTGCATCGTGACATACAGGTCCTTCTCCAGACCCTGACTGGTCGCAGACCGAATCAGAATGTCGTCCAGATACCCCAGGACAGAAATGCCCTGGGCCCTCAATAATGCCAGAACCGGTGCAAGCACCTTGGTGAAGACCCGCGGAGCCGAGGCGAGCCCAAAGGGCAACGCCACGAACTGGTAGTGATCCTCCGCAATGGCAAATCGAAGGTATCTCTGATGACCCTCGAATATGGGGATGTGAAGATACGCATCCTTCAAAATCGATGGAGGCCATGAATTCCCCCGGAACCAGGGCAGCCACCACCGAGCGCAGGGATTCCATGCGGAACTTGCGAACCCGCACAGAGCGGTTCAGAGCTTTCAAGTCCAGAATTGGACGAACCTTGCCCTCCTTTCTGGGCACGGTGAACAGATTGGAATAAAACCCCCGAAATCTGTCCCGATGAGGCACCGGAACCACCACTCCCTGAGCCCTCAGGTCCCGCACCGCCAGGTGCAGATCCCGCAGGCGCTCTGGAGACAGTTGTAGATTTGAGGGAAAAAATCTGCTCTCTGGCCGAGAGAGAAACTCGATCTTGTAACCAGATCGAACGATTTCCAGAACCCATCTGTCCCGCACACGGGCCAACCAGGGCTGAAGAAAACCGAGCAAGCGTCCCCCCACCCCAAAACTGGGTGAGGGCGCCCCTTCAGGCCGAACTGTTATGGGCCGCAGGTCCGGATTGGCCGGACTTCTGTTTCCCAGACCAGGGTTTCTTCTGAGAGCCCTGGCCCTTGAACGGTTTGCCCTTGTAGTGCGGCCGAAAGGCACGAAAGGACCCCTGAGGGGGCCGAAAATTCGCATGCTTCTTCCCAGAAGCCCCCTTAGCCTTGGGGAAATGGGGCAAGAGAGTGCTCTTACCCCCGGTGATCCCCTTAATCAACACATCCAGGGACTCCCCAAAAAGGCGAGACCCATCATAAGGCAGATTGGCTAAGGTTTTACGTGAAGATTGGTCCACCGACCAACATTTCAACCAAACCAGGCGGCGAGACAACACCGCCACGCTGTGCACACGTGCAGCCAACGGAATCAGGTCCAGGTCCGCATCACACAGATACATGACACCCTGGTGGATCTGATCCACCATGTCCAGGGTCGCCGCCGAGGCCGAATCGGCCACTAGGACGCGCCTAAGCATCTGCGTCCAACTTGCGATCGCCTGGGCCGCCATGAGAGAAGCAAATAGAGCTTTAAGCATAGAACCCGTAACAGAATAAGTATGACGGGCAAGAGACTCCAGTCTCCTATCCGTGGCATCACGGAAAACAGGGGATCCCTCTGCAGGAATCGCAGTGGCTTTGTTCAAAACCGCAATTGCATGATCCACTGGTGGAGGCACACACCACCGTTCATCAGTGGCAGGGGAGAAAGGATAACGCAGCTTGAATTTACTTGGTACCGCAAAAGGTTTGCGCAGATCGCGCCATTGATCCTTTACCGCGCGCTGAAAATCAGCATTGCAGGGAAAAACCTGCGGCGTCCTGCGTTTTCTCTGCGTCCCATAAGCCGCCAAGGCAGCGGGGGGACACACTTCGTCCTGCAAACGTAGCGTTTGCTTAATGGAAGCAATCAACTCATCCATGATTGCAAGCTCTTCAGGCGAGCCAGGGGGAGAATTATCAACCCCCTCAACCTCAGCCTCTACCTCAGACCCCACTAGATCAAGAGAGGAGCGGGACCCCGATAGGGAGGTCCCTGCCAGAACAGCCCCATCACCTTCACCCTCAGAATCGGAGGACAGAGCAACTCTGGGCCGTTTAGTAGAATGAGCAGCCACCAGCATTTGCACCTGGGCAGCAAGGCCAGCCACAATAGTGGCTAAATCCCCCCCTGGGGGGGAAACAGCGGTCCCCTGGCTTTCCACCAATACTGTGGGAAACTTGCCCTCCTGAGAATCCATTGCCCCTGTACGCCAGACAACCAAGGGTTAACTGCCCCCTTTCAGCAAGCGCGGTAAGCGCAGCCCACCGCACACACTCAGGCACAATGAGACCCCCACAGGGAATATACAGACTGAATACAGGCAATGGACAACAGGAATAGAAGGATAAAACCTGAGGAGACCCCGCTGCTGCTGCTGCCTCGACCGGTGTTCCAGGAAAAAGGAAGTGATGCTGCCAGGGCGCTCCATGTAAGCCTATGGAGGCTACAAGAAAATGGCCGCCGTGCATGTAAACCATGCGGCCGGAGCGGGCGCCGGTAAAATGGCGTCGTTTGGCGCCGAAACCGCCGCTCCACAGTGCATAAAAACACACACAATTTCATCCCACTATATGGATACATGTTAGATCGCCGCAGCGATCGCTGTATATGCCCCAACATGCCATTAAAAACATGCCCCACAGCACACAGCTTCCCACACTGCCCAGCCTGACACACACAGTGTCATACAGCTCCCCCCCCCCCCCCCCTTGCAGCCCACAGCATGCAGCCGAGAGATAGGGAGACAAGCAGTGTGATTTAAAGGCAGGTTACACAGTCCCAGACTGAGACCCCCCCCCAGACAGACAGGTCCCCACATAGACACACTTACCTCATATGGCGTGGGGAACCCGCACAGGCGAACAAGCCGCTGCACATGAGGCAGGGAGAGTCGCAATTCAAGACGCACACAATGGCGGTTAAGAAACCGTACAGCGTCCGGTGAGGTAGCCACCTCACCAAACATCCCTGCACCGAACAGGGATGGGTCGTTCACCGTGCCAGGAGCGTTACCTGGCTGAACGCTCGATGGCAGACTGGGAAGCCACTGACCCACGACCTGCGATCAGGGGGATCAGCCCGAGACCCAGTCCGCATGATCCTCTTCGTCCGAAGAACTAACTAATGCTGACAAAAACAACAGCTAAGTAAAGGTAGAGAAAAAACTCAAATAAAATATTAAAAAGAAGAAAGAGTCTGGGACAAAAAGTCCCAGCACAGAGAGAGCCAGCCACTCCTGACAAGCTAGACATTAAAACTGAGATATGGTTGCAGGAAGTAGGAGGGTATTGACTGAGGGGACCACCCCTTGAGGGTGGGATATGTTAAAGCTTTATTGTTAACATATTCTGTTGCCTAGCTACTCCTTCGGAGCAAAGTCTAATACCCCATATGTGACGAATATGAAGAGGCGGCGACTGTCGGAGGACGTAAGAGAAATCAGTTTTTTTTTTGCTAGAAAAGTACTTAGAACCCCCAAACATTTTATATATTTTTTTAGCAGAGACCCTACAGAATAAAACGGCGATTGTTGTAATATTTTATGTCACACTGTATTTGCGCAGCAGTCTTTCAAACGCAATTAATAGACTTTAATGAATAAAAAAAAAAAAAAACGTAACAGTAAAGTTATCCCAATTTTTTTTTTGTTACACAGAGAATCGTGAGAGAATCGCGATCTTTATTCCAAGCTAAAAAATCGTGATTCTCATTTTGGCCAGAATCGTGCAGCTCTACTCTGAGTGACATCAACTCCTGCATTCTCCCCAGTGAGGCAGCTGTGCTGGTTAACTGGAGGTGAATAGCATATTCAAAGTAACCAAGAGCTACATGAACTGGAAGGAGAGGGGCCTGAGGAGCTGATCGGTACAGAGGGGGGGCTTGGTTCTGGCGGGAGGGCTTTGCCTAGAAACATCTCAACACTCAACCGCCACTCTGCTACTCAGCCAAGTTCTTCCTGTGATAGCACCTGCATGTTGTAAGGCCCAGGAGTAGTATATATGTTCTTCACTCCAGGTCAGGATCTGCAAGAAACCCCACTTTCCGGATCTCTCTCTTTCAGAGGGCAATGGACAGGCAGTGAGGTGGTGTTACATATTACCTCCTCACCGACTGATTTACTCAATAATGTCACACTACCTCCCTGCAATGGTTGGCGTGCCCCATTGGACTCAATAGGAGTTTGACAAGCGATGCAGAGTTAAAAATGCCACATAATATTGACATTGGGGCAGGGGGGTTATATTATATATATATATATATATATATATATATATATATATATATATATATATATATATATATATATATTTTATATTTTTCAATAGTAGGCAGAAGTTGTGATTTTTTAGTGAACATGTCAGGCTTCAGGAAATGTTTCTGGTCCTAACTATATTCAAAACAATATTGCAAAACTGGAATAAATGTATAAATCACCTATAACCCAAAACCCTCGCTTTCAGGCATTTTACTTTTACCACAATAGCAAATTTCTGAATTTCTGACAGAGCATCTTTTTTAAATTAAAAAAAAAAAAAATTACAATGAAAATGTAACGATCATGTGGTGCTAGAGGTTGCCAAAGTAAAGTCAGATTAAAATGAGGACATCTACAAAATCAGAAAGTTAAAACCACAGCAGGAACTTGTTAAACTCTACACTTCTCAGAAAAGAGTGACACTGGGGGTTCTGATTGAACAAGGCTCTTCACACAATGTGCAATGTACGGTTTGGTATTGCTTTTAAAGCATAGACCCACCTCATTGAGAAGGCATGCCATGAGAAGAACAGCTTTTTGTTGTCATCCACCAGCTATTATACAAACTGAATAACCAATCAAACATTTCCACATTATCTACTGCAGCTGCATGTCAGAAGAATAACAAAATCAACTTATTTAGCACCAACATCCTTAACAGTGATGTGCACTGTCGAGAAACTGACTGAACAGCAGCATTGAAATACACAAACATTTAGACTGTTATAACGGCTGTGGTCGGATTTTGATCCGACTTTCAGTGTGATGTAGTGCTACTTGAATGCTTAGCAAAGGTCTGCATATTCTATAGAGCCAAAATTTACACTGGAATTGCACCTTTTCTAAAATCACTTAGTACTGATTTGCATCAACGTGAACGGACGCCATGGAAAACAATGTGATTTCCATTATCCTGCAGTTCTGTGGGACTCAAGTCTCATCTGAAATTGCACTAGTGTGAACCAGGTCTTATGCCTCGTACACACGCAACGATTATCGGCCGACCAATCGTCCGACTTTTGTCCAGAGTGGTGTTTTGTTGGTTGGAATGTGCCTAGACTGCACACGAATTTTCTCAGCCAACAAAAATCTACTTCAGAAGTGATGTCATGTGCTGGTTTACTTTCCGTGTGTTTTTTCCTCTGAGCATGCCCAGTCTTGCTCATCAGATTTTTGTCTGCCGAAATCTGTACTGACTGACGGAAAATCGGCCGTTGTGTTGACGGCCAACAAAAATTTTATAGCCTGCACACCAGATTTTTTTCGGCCGAAAAGTCGGAGTCGGTTGTCGGAAGCATCATACTAACAAGCCGAAAATCGGCCAATCGGACGTTGGCCGAAAATTCCCGGCCAATAACCGATACGAGTGTACGAGGCATTAGACTGGGTGGACAGGACCCCTATTTCTAACATTCCATTGGTAAAATGATTAGATTAAATTATGCACCGATATGAAAAGTGTATTTCAGACAGTTCTTTTAATCATCTAAAGACTCTAAACCTAATTTAGTAAAATTCTAACAAAATGCTTTTAATCTCACTTTTTCTCACGTTTTTTAAATTAATTTACAGTGTGGTTAATCAGCATGGTGAATAATGCAGCATGCAGAGCTAGCAAATGCACCATCGAAATGTAAGTCATGATGATAGCCACCCACTTCCTTCCTGCAGAGAAGCAATGTGAAAGATCTGGAAGCCATGCAGATAAAACCACATTGCCAACTCTATGAAACGACATGCAAGGGCACGGAGAGAGGATTAGAACATTTTGTATAGGTATTCATGCTCACAAACTATTCCCTATGCTGTACCATCACAAACTAAAAATAAAGTGGATTTAAATTTTTAAAAGTAGAACTTTTATTTTGAATAGGGAGGGTTATAACCCTGATTATATTTATTTATTTTGTGTGTCCCATTATGGAGATTTCCCTTCACTTCTTGTCCCATAGCCAAATAGGAAGTGAGAGGAAATCACTGCAAAAAGTAAAGGAAATTCCTTGGAGACCCCCAAGTCACCAAAGTGTCCCTTATTGGATGATTTCTTCTCCTTTTCTGGGGACAACCTAAAATCTGTGATTTTCTTTTACTTTTAATGATAACGGCAAACATGATAAATAAAGGGGATGAGTCTCCTTCATGGGGGCACAGACCGCAATAAAAAAAACTGACAGGGGCTCTAATCCCTCTAAACTCGATCCAAGATTAAAAATAAAAAAAAATTGCCTTTAGTTGTACTTTTGACCAAATTTATGCAATCACATTTGCATTATCCATGGTCTTCATTTTGAGAACTGTCTCATCTTTCCTGCACTGGATGGATAAAGAGACAGAACATTTTTTTTATCTTGATGCATTCTCTGCATTAAGGTAAAAACTCTCCCCCTCCCCCTCGTTCTACTTACCTGAGCCCTATCCAGCGATGTGCACGGGAGCAGCGACTCCCCCTGCTCTCTCCCTCCTCATTGGCTCAGACGCAGTAACAGGAGCCATTGGCATTGTTCTTCACAACCAGTGAGGAGGAAGCAGGGGGTGGGGTTGAGTCCCAGTCTGTGTGTGTTATGGACCCAAACCATTGCACAGAGCAGGCAAGTATAACCAGAACAAAAGTAAACCTTTAGGCTGGGTTCACATTGTGTACAGACGCAGCTCACAGCAGAGGTCCAATGCGTTCCTGTTCTCCGTTTCAGGGACGAATCAGGCCTGAATTTTTGCCTGAATTCGGAAATGAAACAGAGCCAAAAACACACAGGACACTTGTGCAATGTGTTCTGTGGCTGCCCTGGAGATGTGTGAGCCGGCTCCATTAAGAGCCAGTCACCATCTCCTGTCATGCGAATTGAATGTGGGGAAACCCTTGAATCAGTGTGAACCCGGCCTCACAATTACTTTAAATCCTATCAATCACTAGTAGACTATGGAACCACTACAGCCCACATTTCCCCCATTGGGACTACAAAGCAGTGTACAGCCACATGGTGGGCCAACAGTCAGCATACAGGCTGGAGACCAGAGAAAATTGTGATCCACCCATTTACCCATGATGTGCCCATCATGGGCAAGCAGGCCAATCACAACTTTCCAATATCTGCAGCCCCCTGTTAAAGCATTGCACATGTGCATTACCATATGTGCACAAGTGATCATGTGACTAACAGTCTTGCTGGTGGCAAAGGAGAGTGGATGCATGTTCCACAAACAAAAGCAAAGGGGGAAGCGTTGCACCCAATGAATGGAGCTGTGTTACTATATTTAGGGCCCCATTCACACTGAGGCGCTTCTAAACTGCTCATAAAACACTAAGCTCTTTTCAGGCATTTGCGGTGTGTTTTTTAAAGGAGATGTTACTCAAAAACTTCTCCAAAAACCATAATGAGGCGCTCTTCAGGTGCTTTCTATTTATTTCAATGGAGAGGGGCGTTTTCAAGGCACTTTTCTTTTTTAGCTCTCCAAACATGCTCCAAAGATGCTGCATGCCTGATTTTTTTTTTCACCACACTGCCAAGACACCGCTCCAGTGTGAAAGCATTCATTGATTTTAATGTTTAATGGGAGGCAGTTTATGTGAGCCCTTCAGGGGCTTTTTTTTTTTTTTTTTAACGCCAAAGCATATGAAAAACTCCTCAGTGTGAAAGGTCTCTGTATTATGAATGATCACAGTGATCACAAATATAAACAGTGCAGTGTATGCATCCCGTCTCTCCCCCTTACAACAGAGAAGAGTAAGAAGAAGAACTATTTAATCATTCATTAGTTCCAGATTAGGGTATTCGTGAATTCCAAGGTTGCGGGATAGTCTTTCACACGCGCACCCCCCAAAGCCCTGTCCTCTTATCTTAATCTATTCATCTCCCTTATCCAGAACATCTGTAGAATAACCCCTTCACCTCCGTGTGATCTGTACAAAAAACTCTTCACCACCCCTCCCCCCGTGTAATGACCTGTATTGCGCTAGGGCAGTGTTTCTCAACCTTTTTTCAGTTAAGGCACCCTTTAAAATTATACAGAATCTTAAAGGCACCCTTTATAATTATCGACAGTCTCAAGGCATCCTAAAATGTAAAAAAAAATATTTTAATAGCTTTACATGCAGCAACATCCACACATAAGACAACCAACGTTAGAGGATTTATTCTTCCAAATCAAATATACTTTTGCACACTGGTGGTGTCAATGAACATCAGAGAAATGGATTTTACGATAAGCCAAAGCAGTGTCAGACATGAGGGGTGGGAACAGTAAGAAAATTTCATTAGGATGTTTAGGCCTGGGATATAGGGAGGGCAACACTAAGTCTTCATTCAAATGGAAATCAGACAACCTTTGGAAGGAACGACGAACCGGGATGAAGAACCACCTTATCTCTGTGAACCACCAGGTAAGGTGAACGACAAGACAAAACCAGGCCACCAGCTCTGACACCCTGCGCGCAGAAGTAATAGCCACCAAAAAGGCCACCTTCTGGGACAACGTAAGCAGGGGAACCTCCCGAAGTCTTTCAAAAGGAGAGTTCTGAAGAACAGACAACACCAAATTGAGGTACCACGACAGCAATGGAGACCGCACTTGAGGAGACAAGTGTCAAACTCCCTGGATAAAAAGGTACGCACCAAGGAATGTGTGGCCAACAAATGTTAAAAAAAAAAAAAAAATGCTATGGTGGAAACCTGGCCCTTGATGGTACTCAAGGCCAGGCGGTGCTAATCCCCCAAACCCCCCCCCCCCCCCCCGCTTGGAGGAAAGCCAATATCCGAGCAACCGAAAATGGGCGAGGGTGAACCCCAAGAGAGACTCACACCACGCAATGTACGTCTTCAAAAGTACAATAGTAGATCATCCTAGAGGTAGGTTTTCTAGCCTTTAACAGCGTAGGATTTAGCGATTCAGACAAAGCTCTATCCTTCAGCACCTGGCTTTCAACAGCCAAGCCGTTAAAGCCAGCGACTGTAAAGCAGGATGGAAGATTAGCCCTTGGGACAGCAGATCTTCCCTGAGAGGAAGTCTCCAAGGAGCATCGGCGATCAGCCGTACCAGATCGGCGTACCAAGAGCGGTGAGGCCAGTCTGGAGCCACTAGAATGATCGTAATCCCTTCTGCCTCGATCCTACACAGAAGTCTTCACAGAGGTTTGAGAGGGAGGAAGGCGTAAATCAGACAATACTCACTCCAAGGAGCCACTAAGGCGTATGTGGCATTGGCTAGAGGATCCCGAGGCCGTGGTGTACCTTCCTGTTGAGAGAGGCTAACAGGTCCACCTCAGGAGTACCCCACCGGAGACACAAATGATGAAACATTCCCGGAAGAAGCGACCATTCCCCTGGTCCAACGCCTGTCGACTGAGGTAATCCGCTTGCCAATTTTCCACCCCTGAAATGTGAACATTAGAGAGGGCTGGAAAGAATCATTCTGCCCCCCTTATTATACCATCTACTTTCCAGAGCCACCAGGACACTTCTTGTGCCCCCTTGGTGATTGACATAGGCCACGGCATTGTCCGAATCATCGCTCGGAGAGAGATCCAGTACATTAATCATCAGTTTGGACTCTGGAAGAGTCCAGATCCACTGAGCAAATTCTGTGCCGAGGACGCCTGCCCACCAGGACAGGCTGGCATCCGTGGTGACAACCGTCCAGTACAGGGGGAGAAAGGATTTTCCCTGTCGAAGTGCAGGAGAACAAAGCCACCAGATCAGGGACCCTCTTGTACCCCGGCTCAACAGGATCAGATTGTTTAGAGACTAAGGATTCTTGTCCAATTTTACCAGGATCTCTTTTTGCAGAGATTTAGTGTGGAACTGTGCAAATGGAACCGCGTTAAAAAGGTAGACACCATCCGGCCCAGCACCCGCATGTAAGCCCGGAGGGATGACCGTCTGCTGGACAGCAGAAGCTGAATTGCCTCCTGCAATTTCCTGAGTTTTTCCAGAGGAAGAAACAAGGAAGAGTCCAGAGTCAGACCCAGATAGTCCAGTCTTGTGGGTGGAACCAGAGCCAACTTCTGAAGGTTCAGAACCCAAGCAAACTCCCTCAGATTTCGCAGAGTAATCTCCAAGTTGTCCATCAGAGCAGTAAGAGATTCCGCTCGCAGAAGATGATCGTCCAGGTACCCCAGTACTGCGATCCCACGCTGACGCAGCAACGCCAGTAACGGGGGCCAACACTTTTGTGAAGAGCCGAGGCGAGACCAAAGGGTAATGCACAAACTGAGAATGCTCCTCACCCACGGCAAAGCGGAGGAAGCCCTGTTAAACCGCACATTGGAATGTGAAGGTAGGCGTCCTTGATGTCGATCGAGAAAATCCCACCAGATGTAGGGAACATCACTACCGTGCAAATGGACTCCGTTTGGAAACTTCTGTACCCGCACAAAGCAGTTTAGCGCCTTGAGGTCCAGAATAGGACATTACTTTCTTTCCTGGCAACTGTAAACAGGTGTGAGTATAACCACTGAAAACGTTCCAAAGTCAGAATCGGGACAAAAAAGAGACCGGCGCCTCTGACGCAGCATCAGCCACATACGCCATCTTTAAAGTTACACACACTAACACAATCCGCGCATCCACCAGCGCCTTTTCATGCACGGCTAGAGGAGCAGAGAACTTATCCTCATTATCTGAGCCTGCAGGGTGCGTGGACGCAGACCCAGAAGGGTAACCGATATAGATTCAGGATCTGATGAGACACATGAAGTAGGGGCAAGGCAGGGGGACGCTTTTGCTAGCCTGTTTTCCCAGGACCAAATCCACCTTGGACCACCAAAACCCTCCAGGGGTAGAGGGGGGACAACTACTTACCATACTAGGAACAGAGTGGTCCCCGCTCCATCGGAATGGGGGGCCGTCGGCCAGCAGGAACACTGCAACTCAGACCGAGGCCAGGTCGTATGCGCCCTCGCGAGACGTTTAACTCGCAGGCCAGCCCCCGTCCAGTGGGGCTATGTCGTAGCCGACCTAGCGCGGAGCTGAGGCCTGCGCGCGCTCGCTGGACAGATTTGGGGGGGGGACCCTCTGGATCTAGATTATCCGTCAGCCAGTGCAGCAGTCAATTGGAGATTGTTACAGGAACAAAACAACAAAGATAGGAAAAAGTTACATTTAAAATGAAAAAGGAAAAAAATTGCCAGGACCAGAGATCCCAGCAAGGAACTATGTCCTTACTCCTGACTAGGCAGTGAATCCTCACTGCTCACAGATTTCTCAAGTTAAGGGAGGTAAAAAGCGCTTGTTAGCAGAAGGATCCCATGAAATGCTTGGTCAAGAGGCACCTGTCAGCACTCCTTCAACTGTCTCAGCTGACCTACACAAAGATCACCTTATTTCCTTTTAGATCAGGTCAGTTTTATTTTCAACTATTACAAGTGGTATCCATAAAAATGAATTCTCCCGATAATGACGTATAAGAATACCGCTATGTACAGCGCTCCTCCGCCCAAACCTCTCCTCTACAGTGTAATGATGTCAAAGATAGGGGCGGGCCAATATACATACAGCTAAGAAAGCCCTGCCCCCATCTGTGACATCATCACACTGTAGAGGAGAGATTCGGCCAGAGGAATGCTTTCTATAGCATTTTTTTATATACCATTATCAAGAGTTTATGTTTGCGAGTATGTTTTTAAAGGGAGGGTAAATAAAGCATTTATTTTTATGGATACCACTGCACTCTTACTTTAGGTCTCTGGGAGGAATTACAAGGTCTTGGATTCACAGAAATATGAACTGTGCAAAATGTGCACATTTTGCTTAAAAGGGAAATGCAGGTTTTCAAAAAACAAACATACATTCATACTCACCAAGGCAGATGCAGCATCGGTCTAATGTGGCATCGGATCTGTGCCACCTCTAAGACCGAGAACTGAGAGATTAAAGACCACTGATCGCTCAGTTTTCAGTCTTTAGTGAGCAGAGAGGGGTGACTGTAAGGTCACCGGCTCTCTGGTCTGCCCTTCCAGTGCTCACTGGGGCAGGGGGCTGTGGAGGGGGTGGGAGCAGCTGGCTCATGTTCTCAGCGGCCCACTGAGAGGCTGAGCCAGCAGCCGGTCAGGGATCTGGGCAGATCTCGACATTGTCAGGATCCCTGTAGAGTCTGGACTGGCTCTGTAACATTTGCCGACAGCTGACTTTATCCCATCTGAATCTGGGCCACAGGAGTGTAGAACTAAGTGCCCTCCTGTGATCCACGGGAGAAGTATGGCCAAAAGAGCTTTGACCATACTACTTCTTTAATGGGATTCATTTAAAATAAATATATAACTGTCATTCCAATCTATATACACATGGCAGCAAAAAAAAAAAAAAAAAAACACAATAGAAAATTTCCTGGTGTTTTAGAAGCACAAAGAGCATAGTCGGAGAACTGAAAGAAAAAAACACCCATCTGTTGTCTGTAACTCTCAACTGTTTTGTAATTAACTGTCTTTGAGAAAACTTAATACAGGTTAAAAGTTAACGTCTACTGTGCTACCATATCAAAACTTCACATGCCAAACAGGATGAAGCGTACAGTAAACTGTCAATGCCATTCTGAAACTTTAGTAACTGTCCAAAAGCCTGATCTGACCCGTACAGCATAAAGTGGATTTCTGCCAAAGTCAACAAGGTTTTCACTGTTTTTGGGTGGGTGGTTTGGGGTCTGCACTCTCTTATGCTTCTATGCTGTAAACATATAAAACACAGTTGTTGGAACCAGGGAACACTAGGCTCCAAAATTGGGACTATGAAATACTCAGTAAACATGGCTATCAGCGAGCAAGGTAGTCATGTATAGGAGGCAAATGCCAAAATGATAATTAAATCCTCTGAAGCTGAAGATCCCTCAACACAGATCCAGACAACAAACAAATCCGACAGGTGTTCCAAACTTTATCTGTTCTGAGAAAAAAAAGAGGCAAGAATTCTAATTTGTTTTTACTTTTTTCTTTTTAGCAATAACTAATTCTACTTTAACATTGTTCTAGGAGGACTTGTAGCAGTTATCTGGCTGATTTATGACTAGGTGCCTTTGTCCTGCAGGCCGGATGTGTATCAGAAATACAGCTTGTGCAATCTTTGTAGGTTAAAGGTTTGATGCCTGGTACACACAATGAGATTATTTTTTTTGCATGCTAATTTTATATTGACAAGGAAGAGGTTACAAAAGTTACAAAAATACTCGTATGACCGATAAAAAAATTCTGAAATGATGCAGCGTATTTGTATTGTATTTACAAATGACAAATATACTGAATGAATAAAAATCATAGGATCAGGTATCGTGCAAGAAACCTTTCTGTGCTTGTCTGATCAGATAAGTTCGCATGACTAGTCGTGATCGGCTCTCAAAAGCTCTGTACTAACAATCAGATGATTGTACGATTGCTTCCAAAGCGGTATTTTTCATATGATTTTCTAATTGTGTGTACAGGCCCTTAGGGATTGTGTGCAGAGTCTTCTAATTAACAGTTACTGCTGACTTCATCACTGAGTGCCTGTGCAACCCAGTAAAAAGAGAAAGAAGGGGTACAGAATAGCTGACAAACTCTGAAATGGTGATTAAACGCTACACCTGCAAAATGTACTATACGAAAGACAGCTAGCCTGAGATCCTATACAGAACACATTGCAGGTGGAGAAAACATGGTGTTAGAGCACATGCAGTCTTTAGCCCCCGTTCACACCGGAGCGACTTGTCACGCGATTTGACCTGTCGCACCCTAGTGTCAGCAATGCAACTGTTCAAATCAGTGTAATGACAACTTTGCGGTTCCGCATCAATATGAAAAAGTAGTTTCTGTACCATTTTTGGTGATTTCAGGTGTGACCTGCATAGACATCTGTGTCAATGGACACACAGAGCCCAGCTCTGAATTGAGCCTGCACAAGTGCCCCCCATAGCAAGTAGTTTGCTATGGGGGTATTCATGAGGTGCTAGGAGCCTGGAGCGCCAGTGGTAGGCCCCAGAAAGGGAGGATTGGGGGCTGCTCTGCGCAAAACTACTGTACAGAGCAGGTAAGTATAACATGTTTGTTATTAAAAAAAAAAAAATATATATATATATATATATATATATATATATATATATATATATATATATATATATATATATATATATATATATATATATATATATATATATATATATATACACACACACACATACACACACAATCACTAAGTCCTAACTCAAGATTTGCATACCTGTTCTGTGCTTGTAAATAACAATTTTAAAGCCACTGGACCAGCATGACAACCAGGAAAACAGCATTTTCAGAAGCTGCCAGAAAAGGCCACTCATTTTTTTCCTAGCAATATAAAATTACTTACAGAGTACCCTTTATTTAGAGGGCTTTTTGCATCAGACCAAAAAAAGGCACAAGACTGCTTAGATATAGTAGTAGTACAGAAGTATGTAGAAGTAGTGATTTAGCATACATACATGTGTATATATATTATATATAGCTGAAACATTGTTTCACTATTGGCATTCCTGTTTACACTGCGCATACAGAGAAAGCAGACAACTGTTAAAGCAATACTAAATATAGCAATCAGCGTTAAATGGGCATGCAGGAAATCGCCATCAGCCAGTCATCATATAAAGAAATTTGTGGCCTATACAAATGCTTTGAAAGCCAACATGAAGCCTTAGGCCACTTTCACACAGGGAGTCCGTCGGTGGACTCAGTTTTTCTCAGCGGGGGATCGATCCGCCAATCCCCCGCTGAGCAGGATGGCAGCTGTGTCTCCACACTGTGTGCAGAGACACAGCTGTCAGGTCCCCGCTGTTCTCTATGGGGGGGGGGGGGAAACGGATGAGAACGGACCGTCTGTTCGTTCTCATCCGTCCAGATTTGACGGACAGGATCGGATGTCAACAGACATCCGATGCCCCTTAGAGATGCATGGGGCATCCGTTCAGATCCGCCTGAAAAACTGACAGGCGGATCTGAACGGTCCACTAGTGTGAAAGGGGCCTAAAGTGTACCTCTAGAGATACCGGTTCTTTGTAGTTTTGGGAAGCACAGGGAATGGAGGGAACCCCTGCCAGGTATCTACTGGTACTTGGTGTACAAGGAGAAAACCAAAAAGTATAAAGTCCGTATTTATTTGCATTTAGATTCTTAAGCTATAAAAAATCAAAATCCCATCAGGTCCAAAAAAAAAAAAAGAAGTTTTGGCATGAGTTCAGATAAGACATAAGACAATGGTTGGTGTATATGGCCGGATAAATGACCTGGTATTAACCAATATGAAGAGGGATAGAATAGTGAGAAAGAAGCCAGACACCAGCAGCAAATAACCAAAATAATCCAGCGTAACTCATCATCAAGCAATACCAAAATTAAGTGTGAATACCCCACGGTGTACTTGGCAAACAATGGCTTAGTGAAAACTGAACATAATTTATTTAAACAGAGAAATTCTCCTTTGGATGGTAAATGATTTCAGTAACACATACTTGAAAGTAAAATTTGATGCGGCTTTCACATTTTGCCTGCTCGATGCTTCGTATCTGCATGATTACATTTCAGAGAATTTAAAATGAAATAGGAGATAGTCAGCTTACACTTAAAGCAGAACTAAAAACATAACCAAAAAAAAAAAACCACGAGCAGACGGCTCTTTATTGCAGAGGAGACACTGGAGGCTATTTACTAAAATTGTTTACACCCGCTAGTTCATAGGAATAAATGGACCGTCCAATCAAGCCAACCTGAAAAACTGACAGGTGGTCCTGGTCAGATCCTTTGTCTGAAAGGGGCTTTAATGTATTAAGGCTACACATGGGTCGAATACCAATACGATCAGTCGATTGAAAATAGAACGTTTTGTGCGTTTTGTAATCTGATGGTGCCACCATTGATTTAAAATTCGGCCAACCAAGCCTTCAATTTCACCTCATGTTACAGAAAAGAAAATTTGTGGCCGAGAACTTTCTTTCCAGGTCACAGCTCATGTGCATTTCTTTTTTGATTATATTTCTGGCACTATTCTCTCGTCATCATTGATTAGAAATTTGTTTTCCAAAGTTTCCAACATGCCAGATCACTCAAATTCGATGGCTGCATGAAAATCAGCAATTGCTGCAGCCCCGCTAATGGTTAAAAAACGAATAATAATTCAAAAGGTGTGAGTTTCGAAGGAAAAAATTGCATGGAATTCGGCATGTGTATGGTTGGCAATAGGCTCAAAGTTAAAGAGAAACCAGTTGTATAGTATGTGTCCTGTTCACAGCATAACACTGCCTTGAGGTGCGCTGCATAAAAATGCAGTCCGTCTCAAGTTTTACGCAGAGCATTGCACGGTACTTAAAGAGGAAGTAAACCCTCCTCTAAAACTTTTACCTATAGATAAGCCTATGATAACCTATAGGTACTGTAAATATCTCCTAAACATGTACCGTTTAGGAGATATTTACCTTACATGCAGCCAGTGACATCACTGGCGCATGCGCTCTAAAGGAACGCCCGCTGGTGCCGTTCCTTCAGAGCCCCGTGCCGTGTGCGCGGGAGTGACGTCACCGCGGCTCCGGCCAATCCGATGGCCGGATGCCGCGATCCCGATGCGTTGCATACTAGCTCATTATGCATTTCTCTTTCAGGTAAAAAAAAAAAAAAAAGTTTGGGTTTACAACCTCTTTAATGTCCCCCCACCATGCTGCAAAGGACTTAAAATAAATATTATGTTGTGAATATAAATAAATAAGAAAAAGTAAACAGTGTGATCGCAGATGGGTTGTACGCAGCATAATGTATGCAGGCCGGTGTGAAATACCCCTACTTGTCTTATATACCTACATGTATAATCTGTCATAAAAGAGATTACTACACCCTACTTTGTACAGAGCTCTGTAAGGCCCCTTTCACACTTGTGCGACTTGTCCTGCAATTTAGAACTGCAAAGTAGCATGACAAGTCGTACTCCATGATTTCCAATGAGTACCATTCATATCTGTGCGACTTCAAGTCACAACGACTTCAAAGTAGTCCCTGCACTACTTTGGTCAATTTTAATGCGTTTTGAGGTCCATAGACATAGGCATTGCTTTAAGTCCACTCAAAACTGCAGCAAAAAAATTGGGGCAAAATCTCGTGACTTAGGTCGCATAGGTGTGAAAGGGGCCTAAGATTGGTTTTATCTGAATAAATAATACAATGTAATTCAATGCATACTACAGAGTGATATATTTTTCAGTATATTAAAGTCTAACTTCGGGCAAAACGTTTTTTTGTTATGGATAGAGTGGAAAGGGATTGGAACACCTGTGGAGGTTTTTATTGCTGTCTGTGCTCCGGTTAAAGAGAAACTACAGCCTGCTCACATAATTTGTAAAAAAAAAAAAAAAAAACAAACAAACAAACAATCTTTCCCATTCTGAAGCTTCCCTTCAACCACTTTGCATATTATTTTATATATGCTGTGATTCTGCACTTGTCAAATATGCTGCAGAAATCTCCCTCCACTAAGTCTGGCTGCAGCCATTTTAACTGTGGGCAGCTGAAGCTGCTGACTGTTCACTTCCTGGATTTACACAGGCACATAAACATACATACATACATACACACACATACACTCTGCTCAAAAAAATTAAAGGAACACTTTGAAAACACATCGGATCTCAATTGGGAAAAATCTCATGCTGGAGATCTGTACTAATATGGACTGGTTAATGTGTTAGGAAGGAAAGGATGCCAAATCATTTGATGGAAATGAAAATTATCAACCTACAGAGGGCTGAACACAAAGACACTGAAAATCAAAGTGAAAAAAATGATGCAGCAGGCTAGTCCATTTTACAGAAATTTCATTGCAGCCACTCAAAATGGTACTCAGTAGTTTGTATGGCCGCGACGTACTTGTATGCATGCCTGACAAATCTGGACCAGGCCATCACTGAGCTCCTGAACAGGTGGAGGTGCAACCTGGCAGCGTCAGATGGACTGAAATATAATGTCCCAGAGGTGTTCTATCGGATTTAGGACAGGCAAGCGTGGGGGCCATTCAATAGTATCAATCCCTTCTTCCTCCAGGAACTGGCTGTGTACTCTCGCCACATGAGGCCAGGCATTGTTGTGCACCAGGAGGAACCCAGGAACCACTGCACCAGCGTCAGGTCTGACAATGGGTCCAAGGATTTCATCCCGATACCTAATGGCAGTCAGGGTGCCACTGTCTAGCCTGTAGAGGTCTGTGAGTCCCTCCATGGATATGCCTCCCCAGACCATCACTGACCCACCACCAAACCTGGTCATGCTGAACGATGTTCCAGGCAGCATAACATTCTCCACGGCTTCTCCAGACTCTTTCACATCTGTCACATGTACTCAGGGTGAACCTGCTATCATCTGTGAAAAGCACAGTGCGCAAGTGGCGCACCTGCCAATTATGGTGTTCAATGACAAATGCCAATCGAGCTCTAGGGTGGTGGGCAGTGAGCACAGAGCCCACTAGTTTGTCGGGCCCTCAGGCCACCCACATGAAGCCTGTTTCTGATTGTTTGGTCAGAGACATTCACACCAGTGGCCTGCTGGGGTAATTTTGTAGGGCTCTGGCAGTGCTCATCATGTTCCTCCTTACACAAAGGAACTGATAACATTCCTGCTGATGGGTTAAGGTCCTTCTACGGCCCTGTCCAGCTCTCCTAGAATAACTGCCTGTCTCCTGGAATCTCCTCCATGCTCTTGAGACTGTGCTGGGAGACACGGCAAACCTTCTGCAAATGGCACGTATGGATATGCCATCCTGGAAGAGTTGGACTGCCGGTGCAACCTCTATAGCGTCCAGGCATTGCCTCATGCTACCAGTAGTGACACTGACCCTAGCCAAAAACTAGTGAAAAACAGTCAAAAAAGAGTAGGGAGTAAAAATGTCAGTGGCCTCCACCTGTAAAACCATTCCTGTTTTGGAGGTTGTGCCATTGTTGCCCATCTAGTGCACCTGCTTATGTCAATAACACCAAAGTATCTGAAACTGATTAACAACTCTCTCTGCTACTGAACTGACCAAAATCAATATCCCAGGAGTTTAACTGACTTGATGCTAGTAACTCCGATTAAAAAGTGTTCCTTAAATTTTTTTGAGCAGTGTATACACACACACACACACACACACACACACACACACACACACACATAGTATACATACACACAGACTCACACTACTGCTTGCCTGCACATTTCTCCTCTCAAATACTCATGGATCGCTGCAGTCTCTTGTTATCTAAGCCCTCACCCAGCCCCCTTCAGCTCTGCAGCTCTCATTGGCTTTCCTATGACTCCCCCCTCCTCCCTTGCTGGCAAACTCTCACAAGAGTGAGAGAGAGAGCTGTGAATGATGTCATTAGCCTCATTAGCCTAGGATTAGGCGAATTGCCAGACAGAGAGGACGTGGGTTGTAGAAGGTATTTCTGGCAGAAAATAAAAGTTTTACTATCCATATTTAAAAGGGCAGAAGATATAATAGATGGAAAGATGAAAAAATGACTGAAAAGCCGCTTTAGATTCACCCTATTTGTCCAGTTTACCATCAACATTGAAAGTGAAAGTAAAAGAAATCCTAAATTTTGGGTTGTCCAAAAAAAATAATTTGGGGGGAAATCTTCCAATGGGGACACTAGTACTGGGGATCTGGGGGTTCCCAAGGAATTCCCTTAATTTGCAGGGATTTCCCCTGACTTTTTGTTTGGCTATGGGACAGGAAGTGAAGGAAAACCTCCACAATAAGACACGGCTGGTGAAAATAAAAGATCTGACAGGGGTTATAACCTTCCCTTGCTCTATCCAAAATAAAAAAAGGTTTTGCCTATAGTTCTACTTTAATCCTGGTCCTAAACACATCAATGGTGATGACTGATTTTGTTTTGTTTAGCCAGTGGGTTGAAAAAAAAGAAAGACTCAATTCCCTCATATACACAATCAATGTGGATGAGAGAATTCTCCTCGCTGAGCTTTTGTATTCTGACAGCAGGGAGATTTCCTTGCCATCATAATACACTGATCAGCATTGTCCCTGCTGAACCAGCTAAATTTCAATCCATGGTTGGCCGGCTTAAGGTCCCGCAAACCAGTCAGACCTTGCTTCTGTGGCAACAAACATCCCGGACTTGGTTTTTAAAGGGAAACATAAATATTAAAACTCCTGCAGTCTTGTGAAAGAAGAGAGTGTATGCTCGCCTTTCCCGATGCCCATGTCGCCATACGCCACTCCGCTTAGTAGAAATGATCCCCTGAAGTACAGGAAACTGAAGTGACATGGAGTTCAGCAGAAGGCACCAAGGAGAGCTGCAGGGGACTCAGGAGATCAACAGCACCAGAAATGTTGGTTTATCAGCAGATTTTGGTGGATCATTTCTACTGAACAAAATTCAGCGGTGCAGGCACCAGGAAAGGAATTTACACTCTTCTTTCACAAGTAATGGGAACTTTAACCAGTAACTTCACTTTAAAAAAAAAAAAAAAAAAAAACACAACATTCCCCCCTGGGTGATCTATGTACATTGCAGGGATTTTACAAAACTTTGCTGCAGATTCCGACCTTTCGTTATTTTTAAGAAACAGCTGTTTTGTGTCCATGTGCATAGTGAATCTGTATAGGAGTGATTTTATAATTCTCAATCAGCTGCTGCACCTGCAGAGCTCTAATGAGGAATGTTGCGTGAACTATATCTCTTTAAACAGGGCTCGACAAACCACGGGCGCCAGGTCGCATTGGCGACTATAATTAGCGACCTGGCGCCTGGGGTGCCCTACAGGAGGTGTCCTGTCCCTTTTGCGCCCCCCACCCCGAGTGCACGGACTTCCGCGCCATCCGAAAATTGAGGCCCCGGCTTTTCGGCCTTCTTCTGTGAGATGAGGCTTCCAATGGGGAACTGGCGCCCTCTTGTGGTGGCCAGGAGTTTCACAAGCAGTCTCTAATGACTGTTTCCACTGCCTGCCCATCTCCTTCGGGCAAAGAGGGAATGGAGATGGAAGTTTTGCAGGCTTCAGCTCCCTGTCTACTTAAATTTGCTTAAAAGGTAAGTGGACAGGGAGTGTGGATATTTATTTTTTTAAATTATTTAAAAAATAATAATTCTTTTTTTTTTTCAATTATAAAAAAAAAAAAAAATTATATATATATATATATATATATATATATATATATATATATATATATATATATATATATTTTATATATATATTTTATATATATATATATATATTTTTTTTTTTATCATCTCCCTGCCATGCCACAGCCACACAGCCGAAGACCCCTTTCACACAGGCTGTCTGATCAGGTACGCCTGTCAGTTTCTCAGGCAGACCTGATCGGACCCTTCAGTCTCCTCTATGGAGCGGTAATCTGCCGCCATCTGATCCTGTCCGCCAAAAACAGACGGATGGTGGTTCTATTTTCTATCCATCCATGGATCGGATCAGATGGCATCGGATGGAAACAGACAGACGGTCTGTTTCCATCCGATTGCCCTATAGAGAAGAGTGGGGTTCTAGTCATATTTATGTGTAAATTATCAGTTTTTTTTTTTTTTTTTAAATAAAGCTTGGTTGTTAGTTTAAAAAAAAAAAAAAAAACTGGCTCCTAACTTTTTTAGCTGGCTCCTAGATTTCAGGCAAATTTGTCAAGCCCCGCCTTTAAACATGATTTCCATTTGAGAGAATCTCACCAAAAAATACATTTTTGTTGCTGGGGATGCTCAAATCTGAATTGTATCTTCGTGCAGACTTCTGGGAAAATCAGTAAGCCAATCACACAAGCAGGAAATGAAATTTCTGAGGGGCGTTCTGTACACCATCTGTGTACAGAACCCCTCCAGGCAGCCATATTGCATTTTTCAGAAAATTACAGCGGCTGCAGATTGAAAATGAAAGGTAATTTTAAAGAACGTTCAATTACACTATGACTTGTGTCACATATGTATATGCTATATTATTTTTTTTGATCGGTTAATTTTTTTTCCCCACAAAAGTGGAGTTATCCTTTAATGCTAATTTTTCACAGTAGAGTCACTTTATATTGCAGGCTAATTGACAATCATTTTGGTTCTCTCTTAAAACTAGAGGCCAATAAAGGGAGAATCTGCAAGCCTTTGTATGAGGACCCAATAAAAATACACTGCGCACACACAGAGTTCCGGACACATCGAAACCTAATCATTATGTGGACGCTCTCAGAAAGATTTACAATGAGTCCCATAATATCTGGAAAAGTAAAATATGTATTATTACAGTAGCTACTCAATTGTTATTGTACATGAGGCCCATTACAGAAAGAGGGCAGCTGTAACATTTCCTGAATTTTCCAGAGGGCACAGCACAGGAATAGTGATAAAACAGCCATGTGTTCCGCTGACAATACACCATGATACCGCTGTATAGGAAAGATGTCATAAAAGGAAAATGTAGGCTGCCTTTGTTGACCTCTCTCCAGAAATGCCAACTGCCTGTCAAGCGGATCCATTGCCTGCAATTCTTCCAATACGTGCCCTGAGAGAATATTGGAGGCTTCCATTCCTTCTGAAAATGCTAAATACCTGGCTGTCATACACTGGCTTCAGTGCATCCTCACTGACCTTGAACAAGTATAGATCTAAGTAATTTCAATACTTTAGAGCACTGACACCAAGAAGGAGGCACTATTCTTTCATCTGACACCAACAATTGGGTGGTGTTATTCCAATGATCACAACAATGGGACACTATTCCTCCCACTGACACCAACAATGGGGCACTATTCCTCCCACTGACCAACAATAGGGCACTACTCCTCCCACTGACCCCAACAATGGGGCACTATTCCTCCCACTGACACCAACAATGGGGCACTATTCCTCCCACTGACACCAACAATGGGGCACTATTCCTCCCACTGACCAACAATAGGGCACTACTCCTCCCACTGACCCCAACAATGGGGCACTATTCCTCCCACTGACCCCAACAATGGGGCACTATTCCTCCCACTGACCCCAACAATGGGGCACTATTCCTCCCACTGACACCAACAATGGGACACTATTCCTCCCACTGACCCCAACAATGGGGCACTATTCCTCCCACTGACTCCAACGATGGGGCACTATTCCTCCCACTGATGCCAACAATGGGACACTATTCCTCCCACTGATACCAACAATGGGGCACTATTCCTCCCACTGATACCAACAATGGGGCACTATTCCTCCCACTGATGCCAACAATGGGACACTATTCCTCCCACTGATACCAACAATGGGGCACTATTCCTCCCACTGACCCCCAACAATGGGGCACTATTCCTCCCACTGATCCCAACAATGGGGCACTATTACTCCTACTGATACCAACAATGGGGCACTATTACTCCTACTGATACCAACAATGGGGCACTATTCCTTCCACTGATCCCAACAATGGGGCACTATTCCTCCCACTGACGCCAACAATGGGGCACTATTCCTCCCACCGATACCAACAATGGGGCACTATTCCTCCCACTGACACCAACAATGGGGCACTATTCCTTTAAACTGACACCAACAATGGGGCACTATTCCTCCCACTGACACCAACAATGGGGCACTATTCCTTTAAACTGACACCAACAATGGGGTACTATTCCTCCCACTGATATCACAACATTTTTTACTTCAGTTGGCCACACTCCAGCACCCCTATAAAGTCTGAAGGACAGTAAACTTAGCCCTTTGTTGAGAAAGTTTGAAGGCCCCTTATTTAGAGCATGCATGTTCCGGGTCTGACCTAAAACACTGAAACACAGCCATACAACAAACACTTTTTTTTTTTTTTTTTTTTTAGGAGACCAGCAAAGGTAGTCTACTCTTCTCTCTCTGTCAGGGTCACTTAAAGGTTTTCAATATTTCCAATAATACAGAGACTGTATGCAAATTCAAGTTTTGACTTCACATACTACAAGCTAAGCAACAAAAAGTATCCAATATTAGTACCTGCTTTAGGTGATCATTTCCCAACCTCTCCCAACATTTAGCACACCAATTCTCTTGAAGCTAAGAATGGTCAGTAGAGCATGACGTATTACATGCCTCGTGCCACAGGTTTGTTATAAGCACCTAATGCAGGGATCCTCAAACTACGGCCCTTCAGCTGTTGCGGAACTACACGTCCCATGAGGCATTGTAAAACTGACATTCACAGACATGATGGGAATTTTAGTTCCTGAACAACTGGAGGGCCATAGTTTGAAGACACCTGACCTAATGCAATAACAATCTGCATTTTCTGTAAAAAAAAAAAAAATCTGCCTCTAGTGACAGGTATACTTCAATGCCACATTCCTAATGCAAAAACTGTCTGCATTTTCTGCTCCAAGAAAATGTTGCCTCTGGTGACATGTATACTTTATTGGCACATTTTTAATGCAACAAATGTCTGCATTTTCTGCTCCAAGAAAGCGTCTGCCTCTGGCGACAGGTACACTTTAAATGCCACATTCGAAGTAAAGCACTTCTTTGCAATTTTTAGTTTTATTAGTTTGAGGTGAAACTTGCTATCGCCTAAATTCTAGAAAGGAGTGAGAAATATAAGCCTATAAAAAATGATCAGCATTAGCCCTGACCTACGAAGTCTCCTGAGCTATATATACCTATGCCCTCTGGGGTGCAGCCATGACAGAACGCATACGTTACCATTGCAGAGGTTCCCCAGCGCTGAGGAAAGCCCCACAGACGTGAGGTCAGGCAAGCTGGCTTCCATCCTAGCACCTATTTCACACGTCCTAAAGTCGAATTTGTCAACGTTTCCTCGCAACCTCCAGAGCTTTCACAGCAAATCCCAGAGCACTGAGACACACGTCATGCTTTGAATTGCGAGGAAATCCTCCCGGCCCAGATGGCCAACCACAAAGCACTTCTGTATTGGCACAAAGAAATCCTCAAGAAGACACACACACACCGCCTGCCCTGCCTGCCTCCCCTGTGCACGGCTCCAGCATAGAGGGGAGGAGACAGCAGTCAAATCTCAGTTTGGTGCTAGTAATGAGAGTCAAATGTCAGCAGTTCAGAGCACACAGTCATCTTGACAAGCAAATGCCTTTCCCTTACTACACAGCCTATCGGTTACATGAAAACACTTCAGGTTGGTCCCCCCACCATTCTCCAGCATTGCCATTTGTAAAATGCAGCTGGTCCTCATTTCCCTTACACCTGAAACATGGAGGAACCAACACACTGTGTGCTACATTCAGGGAAAACTATAAAGTTTTCTTTTTTCTTTCATGGTTAGATATTTCTGTAAAATGAATTCGCTTTAAAGCCGTATTAAACCCAAAATCAAAAATGTAATATATTGTAGCTTACCAATCATTAGATGTGATGGCCGAAGCATTGTGTGTATAAGGCAGCAGTGTGATCCAGGGGGAGGGGGGGGGGCAAAACTCAGGAGCATTGTGTGTATAAAGGTAGCAGTTTGATCCATAGGGAGGGGGGCAAATCTCAGGAGCATTGTGTGTATAAGGCAGCAGTGTGATCAAGGGGGGGGGGGTAAATCTCAGGAGCATTGTGTGTGTGTAAGGCAGCAGTGTCATCCATGGGGAGGGGGGCAAATCTTGGGAGCATTGTGTGTATAAGGCAGCAGTGTCATTCATGGGGAGGGGAGCAAATCTTGGGAGCATTGTGTGTATAAGGCAGCAGTGTGATCCAGGGGGAGGGGGACAACACTCAGGAGCACTGTGTGTATAAGGCAGCAGTGTAATCCATGGGGAGGGGGGCAAATCTCAGGAGCATTGTGTGTATAAGGCAGCAGTGTGATCCATGGGCAGGGGGGCAAATCTTGGGAGCATTGTGTGTATAAGGCAGCAGTGTGATCCAGGGGGAGGGGGACAACACTCAGGAGCACTGTGTGTATAAGGCAGCAGTGTAATTCATGGGGAGGGGGGCAAATCTCAGGAGCATTGTGTGTAGAAGGCATGTCAGTAGTCCGTGTGAATTTAAAGTTGTGAGTTTAGTGGTCCGTGAGGGCCGAAAGGTTGATGACCAGTGTACTAGCAGATTTAGATACACTAACAAATTGAAGCTAAACTCCAGCCAACACTGTACAAGCAGCTACAGCAAACCTTTTTTTCTACTTTTGGGATAAAGGTTTTAAATAAAGTAAAAGCTGGTCATTGTAAGAACCCTTTCCAGTGTTAAACAGTTTGTCTCATCCCTGTAACTAATACAATCTGCAAGAGAGCATGTTCTTTTGAAAAAAAGCTGAATTGCCGGCCAGATCACCTAAAAAAGAAAACAAATACAGCCACCACTTCCAAGAATTGATAGGCTGCCATTTAATAAAGGTTTGCTTTTTGGTTTAATACTGCTTTAGGTGGAGCTCCCACTAAAATAAAATGTTGCTAAAGTGGAACTCCTGGCACAACTTTTTTTTTCCTTTTATGTATTTTTTTTTTTTTTTCCAATATTTTATTTATTCATTCAAGAAAGAGAAAAACAAAAACAAAAAGAAACTGACATTTCACATCAAAGTAATTACATCAATACATAGTCATCAACAATCAGTCATGTCTCTCTCAGAAACAAAAACAGAAGATAGGCATATAAACGCTCAATAACAGTATATCTATATCAGCAGGATACTAAGATATTGTCCTTCATTATGCAATCTGACATACCAAATTTTCAAAAATAATAAAAAAAAGCTATACAATTCCTGCATTGATAATATTGTTCATTATGCCTTCCTTTTTCTCTCCTCTCTCTTTCTCCCTTTTTTTTTTCTTCCCTCCCTTCCCCCCCCCCCCCCCCATCCTCCCCTCCCCTTTATAATAGAAAGAAAGAAAAAAAAAAAAAAAAGGTGCAAGAAAAGAAAGATAGAAAAAAAAAAAAAAAAAGGAGACACCCCGAACCCCATTTAATGGGGAAGGGGGTTATAGATATGCAAATTGTTATTCTCCCATGCACCCGCCTGTAGATTTCAAACTTGAGCCTTCCCCTGACTAAGCATGTTTCGTCCTCTCTCTGAGAGGATGAAGGAGTTCCAAGAGCCCCAAGTCTTCTCATACATTCCTTTTTTATGTAGTCTTGTGAATCGTAAATCTTCCATTTTGTTAGTATCTTCAATTTTACATATACAGTCCCTAATAGTAGGTGGTGACTGAGATCTCCATCTCAGTGGAATGCATGATTTGGCTGCATTTAATATATGATATACAACTGACGTTTTATATCCTCTCATAGGGGTATCCGAAACATGCAATAGAAACAGAGCTGGGTCCATTGGAATCTCAAAGTCCGTAAATTCCTGTGCCAGTTCTCGGACAGCCTCCCAAAATTCTCTTAGTTTGGGGCAAGTCCAAAAAATATGTAGGAGTGTTCCCGACTCTTCTCCACATCTCCAGCAGCTATCTGAGACATGTGAGTAGTATATGTATTTTTTTTTATTCCTTTTAAAGTGTTTGTTTAGCCACTATGTTATATTTATATCATCCCATCTGTTATAGAACGATATGTGTCCCAGTGTCTGTGCAGTATAAAAAAAGAAAAATGCAAATTTCGACCTTGTTTTAGAGCGTCTCCCGGCACACACTTGACTCCTCACCTCTCTCCTCTCCCTGGCTGACAGCTATAGTTGGAGGGGGCCAAGAACATCAGCCGGGAGAATGGGAGGAGAAGAGCCGAAGAGTCACGTGAGTGCCGGAAGACGCTCTGAGATCAGGTAGAAATCTGCATTTTTTTTTTTATACAGCACAGACACTGGGACACATTATATAACAGATAGGATGATATTAAATATTATATTTTTTTATAGCTGCAAGAGTGAAGGGGCGGGCAGTGTCTCGAGCCAACAGGCAGGGAGGGGGGGGGGGAGAGAGGACAGGGGAGAGCAGGGCTGCATGAAAGAAAAGAGAAAGGAGGCGCAAACACCTAGTGCATGCATTACCCATGGTCACCTTTTATAAAAAAATTTAATAAAATGCCAAATGCATACTGACAGACATGAAGATTGTTAAAATCATGTTACAAGAATTCACCAGACATGAACTGGAACATGTCCTTGTAGATAGGACAGCTAACGCGTTTTGGGAGTCAAGATCCCTTCGGAGTGAGCGCTTGGCTGAATTGTTTGTTTGGAAGAGAGCAGAGCTGCAGATGACGAAGGCATGTAAACTGACCACGGTGTCAGGGCTCAGCAGCCATGATAAACTGTGGTCAGATTACAGGGGGAGGGCAGAACCAAGCAGGATCAGCCAGGTATTTCAGGTTAAACGACACAGCACAAGCACTGTGCGGTTATTTATGCTTTAAGGAAACCGGATCTATTTTTTTTTTTTTTTTTTTTAGGGTAACACTTAGTGCAGAATGTATCATGATGGCAACAGTACCCAGGACAGGAGTTAGTGGAAGCAATACAATCCATCAACATCCTAAAGCTTAAAGTGACCCTTTCACCATTTATTAACATTAAAACAGGATTTATATAGCGCCAACATTTTGCACAGCGCTTTACAAAATAAAGAGAGACAGTACATTTACACTATAACTCAGTATAAGAGGGGGGCCCTACTTGTGAAAGCTCGCAATCCTGAAGATGTTTACTTTCACCAAATAGGTTACCTATATAAGAATTGTTCATATGCTTACCTCGTATCTCTCCTTCCCAGCCGTTGTTGCAAATATGGTGTAATATAAATATATATATATATATAAATATATATATATATAGGCCTCTGCACTGAGGACCGAGAGATCGAACACTGCCGATCACTCGGTTCTGACAGCTCCCTAAGCAGAGAGCCATTGACCGTCAGTCAGCAACTCTCCGCTCTGCCCCCTCCTCGCTCATAGGAACGCTGGTTTGTGGAGCGGTGGGGAGCGGCCGGTTCAGGCTCTCAGGGGCTCGCTAAGAGGCTGAGCCAGGTGTCAGTCCAGGCACCTTGGGGATCCCGACTTCCATTGTCACAAAGGTGCGGTGCCTGGACTGATTTCTGTGAAGTCAGCAGAATGCAGACTTCAGCTTGCTCTCTGCTGAAAACGGATCACAGGAGGGCAAAACAAAATACACTCCTGTGATTCACAGGAGATGTACGGCCAAACGAGCTTCGACTGTACATCTCCTTTAATACAAGCTTGTCCATTTTATGCCATACACCGACACATGGACATAAAAGTTTCTTCTAATACCAATATTCTGGAAGTGGGCTCTATTCTAGAAAGAATCTCTCCTGTCTGTGCCGTCCTTGTCCTTCCCTCAATCTATACGGTGAATAACAGCTTGTATTCTGAGAATTCAAGACTAGCGTACATTTGTCTCCGTCCATGCACATAATTTATTACATGGACGGCTGCCATCATTACTGTACCACAGGCTATGTTTATTCCTGCTTTCCACTGACTCAGCACTATGCTCTGTAGGAAGGTATACATGTTGCAAGGAACCAATAACATTACATGAGCAGCAAGACTATACAACATATTAACGGGATTAACTCCTTGGCCTCTGGAAAACCCCACAAAAATGTGTGACATCACGTAGGCTCCAGACCTACCTTGTTCTTGAAAACTGCAACAATTGATGCCCTTTTATTGCTGTATAATATATAGAATACTTGCAATTTTTATATACTAATGCCCAGGTTTTTTACATAACAAAAAAGGTCAGTCAAGGTGTAACTCAAGTAAACAGCTCGAGCAAACAGCTACATGCTTGAAATAAGATTTATTGCTAACCTCACAAAATTTTGGGCAGCTATACTTGTGATAAACACACCTCTGCCAGTTTAGGACTGGACCATAAATATGACAAAATATGAACAAAGCATATCCCGCTATGGTGTGTACTTGTCTCAGATAAGAGCACCAAGGTTCATTTTTGCCTGCTGCTTCATTCCTCTATCTGCATGAATCACTTCTGACAAGTTTTCCTGACGCCAAGAGAAAAATGGTAATAGGGAGGGAGCCCCAGCATTCAGCCATAATTGACAACCTCAGCTCTGTTCCTGTGTGCTGTGCAAAGGGGGGGTCCCTTCCCTCCAAACAGCTGTCAGTGAGTTCTCCTCCAAATCAGCTGTCAGTGAGGGTTTACAACCACTTTAAAGTAGTGAACTCTGCAGAGTGCAATTTTAGCTCTTTTTCGCAAACTAAAGACAAACCTTATAATTTCTGCACTTTGAATGAATGTAGCGAAAAGAAGAGGGCAGATAAACGGGTACAACTTAAGTATGAGGATTTGGTTCATCTATGTGTATCACCTGAGGCCAGCTACTTCACTGGATATACAACCACTTTAAAGCAGAATTCCAGAGAAAACAAAAGATAATCCTTGCAGTGTGCTCCCCTTTGCACTACAAGGGTTAAATGGTCATTCGTTCTAGGAGGAAAGGAAAAAGCAGAAATACCTAAATTACAAAAAGCCAAATTTGTAATCAGATTTTTCTATGGACAAAAAATATCAAAATACTCTCAACTTAGAGGTTCACAAGATGTAAAGATTCCAAACATAATTCACACGTAGACTCTACGCGTTTCAGGAATCCTTCAGGAGCACACGTGAGATACATTGGAACCCGCACAGTCTTTTTAGAAAGGGGACAAATGGTATAACTGGAATTTACATCATGAAAGTATTTCCCATAAAGATACATCTAAAGAAAACAGGATGGAGCCACCGCCTCTCAGGTAAGGCAACCTATGTGGCCAACAAGCATTAAATAAACTTGTGCAATTGTGGTTTTGATCCCCGTTCTTTAAGACTTTGATTACAACTGTAGTATTCCATCACAAGAGGGTCATTCATGTAACAAGATCGTATATAGGACATATCTTATAACCACAGGGCTTCCAGGCCCTACCCATCAAGAAAATAGAATCTCAGGACCCTACATAGTTCAAATTCCAGCGTACAGCGAATCCTGAGGCTCCATCCTGATTTCTTCAGATGCATCTTCACAGAAAATTCTTTCATGTTGAAAATTCCAGCCATTTGGAACCTTTCTATAAAGACCAAGTGTGGGTTCCGAAGCATTCTCTCACGTGCTCCTGAAGAAGGATTCCCGAAACGCGTTGAGTCTACATGTGTATAACGTTTGAAATCTATACATGTTGTGAACCTCTAAGCGAAGATTTTAATGTGCTTTGTAAATGTTTTTAATGGAATTCTATAAAATAGTTTTTAAAATACTCAGTTCTATATACAGTATATGTCCTATATACAGTATATGTCCACAGAAAATACACGACTATAGATTTGGCTTTTTGCAATTATACAAATTATAAGGATGTGGACATATAGCACACACTATCTCGGTTTTTCAATCGCTTACAGAAATACTTACCTTACTACTAACTCCACAAGCTTCCCCCCATCACTTAGCCGGTCCCCAAAGCTGCTTTTAGATTGGTCACTGCCTCATTGGTGCACTCCTATAAAATGCAAGACCAATGACAGTTGAGGCCCCCGCCCACATTCCAGAGTGTTGGAGAGAAAGCAGAGCGCCAGCTGCCAGGGGAGCAAACAACAAGGTTAATATTTCTGCTTATTTCTCTATCCCTAGACACAATAAGCATTTAACCCTTGCCATATAGAGGAGGAACTAATGTTAAGGGTTCATTTCCACTAAAGTTGTGCTTTAATTGGTCAAAACTGGTAAAGGTAAACTGGTTCAGCTATATGCCAGCCCTACGCTGTAAGAAAGGAAAACGTGGGAGTGTGGGACTCTAGGGCCTGCACAATAGCAAGGAACAAGTCGTTCTCAGGTAATTTGGTTACCAGAAAGCAGGAGGATTTAAAGAGAAGGTCAAAGGTAAAAATCAGAGGCCCAATGCAGACCGCCTGTCTATTTAAAGAACACCTTTCATGAATCATGTAAGCTATCATTTTTGATCCCTTTCTGGAGATGCTATATTCGCCTGACAGCCTTCAACTTCACCATTTGCTGAATAACCAAACCAGTACAAGAATGCAGTCAGTGAAATCTGAATTTCTGAAATTATTACTCGTTGTGGGCCATTGATTCAGACACTACTTAAAGCTGAATTCCGGGGGAAAAGAAAAATCCCCTGCACTTGAAAGGGTTAAATAGTCATTTATGCATAGGGTATCTGTAAAGGGACTTTTACTTACCTTATTCCTCACTCCTCCAGCAGCCAGCCCTCAACTCTCTCCCTGGTGCTACAGCTTTGACAATCCCTACATTGTAGGTGTGCGTTAGTTGGAACACCCTAGAAAAGAGGCTGCATATGCCAAATGCATAGCTTAAAAAGAGTCTGCAGGAGCAGAAGGTAAGGCATACTAAAGCCTACACCCTTATGAAGGGCTGTGTTTGCCCGCACAGAATGCACAGTTTTGTGCATTTGCAGCCAGGCAATCCCATTTATGTTAATTAAGAAACAGCTGCTGCACGGACACACCCGCTGCTCCCAATTTTACATCCGTGTGGGTGCGTATCCCCAAACTCAATGTCTGTGACCGGGGACACCCATGGTGATGTTAAATTAGGAGCTGCAGCTGTGTCCGTGCTGCATCCCAACTGACATCAAAAGGACTGCCAGAAAATGGATGGAGAGAACATGGATGCCCTAGTGCGCCCATGTGAACAAGGCCTAAAAGCCATTATTACTGATACCATAGGCATAAACAAGCAGATAACCCTTGCAGCCACTGCAAGGGAGGATTTTTTTTGTCCCAGGAGTTAAATCCCAACTCCGGGCAGCAAAAAAATAAAAAATAAATAAATAGTGGGGCTGTGTCTGTGTGTGCACTGCATGATTTATTTGCTCATTCTGGTCTAGAACAAGACAGACCATTTGTGTACCCGATCCCCTGCTTCTCCCCGCAGCTAGACCATTCCCACAGTTTTCCCTCATACTCCAGCAGTCCAGGGTCTATCGCCCTGAATTGGATGTGATGACACCAAGGGAGGGACAGTCCACTGCCGGAGCATAGGCAAGTACCATCTGCTGGGGAAGGAGGGTGGGGGAGAATATCAGGTAAGAAATTGTTTGTCTTCTCACCTAAAAAAACAAGCTAAAAATAATTTAGTTGCCCAGAGTTGGCATTTAGGCTTTCAAATCTGAACCTTGGGATTGTGTATTTCTTCCAGATAGGTGCAGTAATCCAGTGTGAGACTTTGCCGCTATGCAGGAGCTTCCTGTAATAAAGACCGCTTAGTCCCCGTTCACACTAAGGCGACCTGTGAGGCGACCTGGTCGCCTCACAGGTTGCCGTAGGTCGCCTTCCATAGGGAAGCTGCGGACCCATTCTAATAGGAGCGACACAAGTCGCTCCGACTTAGAAAAAGGGTCCGGAGCTTCTTTGGGGTGACCGCCATAGACTTCAATGTTATGAAGTCCGTGGCGGCCGCTCCGAGGTCGCGGCGCGATGCTCGCACCGCGACCTCGGAGGTCGCGGTGCGAAGTAGCGTCGCTTGTATGTGAACGGGGCCTTACTGCTGCTCTCTTCCTGTGGCAGGGTGACAAGTCTCGACTCCACCCCATGCTGTAGTTTTCTGCTAGCAGCCTGAATTAGGTGAGGCCTTCTGGATCTTTCCCACAGATTCGCTCTACAAACCATGTACAGCACAGTGATGTCACTGATATTTTTACAATGCAATATCTGTGTTTTAAAAGGCATTCGGTGTGCAAAAAGTAGATTTATATTATTCTTTGTGGCTACTCCACATGGGTACTACGAGTATCTAGACATATAGGAACATTGTCATTGACAGGCTCTCCCGGATACAGACATATAGGAACACCGTCATTGACAGGCTCTCCCGGATCCATCTCTTCATGGGTGGAAACACCCATTTCATGCTGGTTTAGACTTCCTGTAATGGGGGTCAATACCGTCTGGTGAGTGTGATGCACATATGAATGTTGGTGGAGAGGAGACACAACATACCACATGTGATTCGTCAGCTTCAGGTGTCTGGAGGATAACAATCACATATAGGACTGTTTTTTTCATGAATTGATTCAAATTGGGACTTTATGCACTTTATTTCACTTTGTCACTTTATTCATTTGCACTGAAAGCGTGGTCAATTTTTTGTTTCCAGTTTTCATATTTGCCTGGGACATATTGTTGACCTCCCTGCTTCTCCTAGCAGAATGAGGTGCACTTTAATGTCTGATGAATGCAACATGTGTTCTCTGTTTGGTATCTGATTTTTAGGACCAGCTGGCAGAAGGAATTCAACTGGATGTCAAAACAAACCCTGAGCAATTGGAGGTTATATACTGCGTTATTTATGCATTCCGGAATACCTCCTCCGATCACTCGTTTCTCTCTGCATCCAATGAATGAGCAGCTATTCTGTATCTAGGATAGGGCAAGTCACCAAACGAGCCAACAACAACATTATGCCCTGGTGTTTTAAAAATGACAGCTCATAAGTCACATATTTCTCATACCAGATGACTTATGGTTCATGTATTATTCTGATCCACAGGGCTTTTGTACAAACCTAGGTGTCCTAATGCCCAACTGAACTTTCAGTTTTAATCAGCTAAATATATCCCTGGTAGATCAAAATAAAAAAAGGTGTGTAAAATTACAGTTGGTTGAGCAGAAAAGTCTGTCCCCCGACACCATGCTGCAAAAGAAAACTCTCTCGCTATCTCTCTGTGTATGGAAGCAGTGGTCTCTCTACAGAGGTCCGAATTCCCCCTGCTGATTCAGGCTTTAAAGTGGTTCTAAAGGCATGAGGTGTTTTTTTTATTTTTATGCGTTAAGATAAAAAACCTACTGTGTGCAGCAGTCCCCCTAATACTTACCTGAGCCCCATCTCAATCCAGCAATTTGCAAAAGTGCCTCGGCTGTTCAAAACTCTCCTGATTGGCTGACACACAGCAGCAGCGCCACCGGCTCCCACTGCTGTCAAAGTCAGTTATCGAATAAGGAGAGAAGGAGGGAGTGGAGCGGGGCCGAACCGCGGCGCCATGTCTATATGGACACACAGAGCTGCGGCTCGGCTGCCCCATAGCAACCTGTTTGCTGTGGGGGCACTTGGCAGGAGAGAGGGGCCAGGAGTCCGGGGCGAGGTACCCGAGAAAAGAAAGATCCAGGCTGCTTTGTGCAAAAACACTGCACATAGCAGGTAAGTAGAACGTTTGTTACTTTTAAAGACAAAAAAAAAAAAAAAAAACCACAAGACTTTAGTATCACTTTAAGATCAGCTTAGCGAATGCTCCTTGGTGATCAAAAACTCTGGCTCTGATTCAACAGGCAATTCCACACAGTAAGCAGGGGTCCTCCTCTATAGCATGCTGGCAGGGGACAGACTTTTCTACTTAAACTGTGGCTGCTTTTTTAGTCCCCATTCACACTAGCATGACTTGTCATGCCTCCAGGTCGCCCGCCATTGATTAGCACAGGACCCGTTCTAATAGGAGCGACACAAGTCGCTCCGACTTAGAAAAAGGGTCCTGTACTACTTTGGGGCGACCTGGAGGCAACCTGCATTGACTTCAATGATATGAAGTCTGTGCCTCACAGGTCGCCCCAGCAAGTAGAGTCGCCCCTGTCTGAACGGGGTCTAAAGGAAACAAACAAAAAATAACTAAATACTTTGCATTCGTTTTGATGGATTTAGAATGTATTTTTATATATTTAGAGTATTTAAACTGAAAGTTCATTTGGGCTTTTACTAAATGAAGGGGGTGACAATGGGAGGCAACACTGGGCTCACTGACCTTGCAGGTAGCATGCCATTTGTTAGCTAGGGCTTCTGACGCATACAGGACAGGACTGTTCGCTCCATTTGTATACAGGAAGAATGCTGCCAGCAGTGAAATGAAAATTAACCTGCAGAGGGCTGAATTCAAAGACACCCTGAAAATCAAAGTGAAAAAATCATGCAGCAGGTTAGTCCTTTTTGCTGAGATTTCAATGCAGCAACTCATAATGGTCCTCAGTAGCTCATATACATGCCTGACTCATTAGGAGCATACCTCCAATGTGACTATGGGTGGTGTCCTAGGCTATTTACTCCCAGATCTGGTCCAGGGCATTACTGAGCTCCTGAACAGACTGAGGTGAAACCTGACGTTATCTGATGGACCAAAAACAATGTCCCAGAGGTAATCTACTGGATTTTTGATCAGGCGAACATGGGGGTCATTCATCCTTCATCCTCCAGGAACTGGCTGCATACTCTCGCCACATGAGGCAAGGCATTGTTGTGCATCAAGAACAACAGGACCCACTGCACCAGCTTAGGGTCTGACAATGGGTCGAAGGTTTTAATCCCAATACTTAATGGCAGTCAGGGTGCCATTGTCTAGCCTGTAGAGGTCTGTGCATCCCTCCATGGATATGCCTCCCCAGACCATCACTGACCCACCGCCAAACTGGTCATGCTGAACGATATTACAGGCAGCATAACATTCTCCACGGCTTCTCCAGACCCTTTCACATCTGTCATGTTTGCCAGGGTGAACCAGGGTCCAGGTATCGCCTCATGCTATCAGTAGTGACGCTGACCCTAGCCAGATGCAAAAGTAGTAAAACAGTCAGAAACAATGAGTAGGGAAAAACAATATCAATAGCCTCCACCGGTAAAAACATTCTGGTTTTGGAGGTTGTCTCGTTGTTGCCCATCTAGTGCACCTGCAATTTCATTAAACCAAAGCAGCTTAAACTGATTAACAACCCCCGCGGCTACCTAACTGACCAGATCAATATCCCAGGAGTTTGACTTGATGCTATACTCAAATAAATAAAACTATATATATATATATTTTTTTTTTTATATATAAACAGGAACTCACTTCCCTTGTAAACAGAGCACCTGAGAGCCGGTTCACACTGAGACGGCACGACTTTTTGGGGCGACCTGTGAAGTCTCGTGCACCGCGACTTCGGCGCGACTTGCAGGGACTTTACATAATGGAAGTCTATGCAAGTCACTCCGAGGTCGCCCCAAAGTAGTACAGGACCCTTTTTCTAAGTTGGAGCGACCTGCGTCCTGCACGACCGACCGCGACTTGTCAGGCTGACAAGTTGCGGCAATGTGAATGGGCTCTCAATCTCTGTGTCATATCTATGTCCATATCTGTTGCAACTTCCTTGCCATTAGCCTACCTCTGTGCAAGCTATCACCCTTCAGTCCATCATGAATGCTGCCGCCAGACTCATCCACCTTGACAATCACTCGGTGTCCACTACTTCTCTGCCCCTCTGCCAATCCCTCCTCTGGCTTCCAATTGTCAAATAAAATTGAAAATACTATCATCATACAAACCCATTCAAAACTCTTCCTTGAGCTACATCACCAATCTTTCCTCAGTGTATCACCCAAACTGTCCCCTCTACTCTTCCCAAAATCTTCTGTTCTCCTCCTTTCATGCTCATCTCCAGACCCTCTCCTATTCTCTGGAACACCTTACCCCAATCTGTCCAGCTATCTCCTGCCCTTTCCATTTTTAGGCAATCTCTAATAACTCATCTCTTCATGGAAGCAGATCCTGCCTTCAACTAACAACTGAATCTTTTTTTTCCTCCCATCAGCTCATCCCTCACAGTTATTACCTTTTGCTCCACTTGCCCCTTTCTTTTAGATTGTAAGCTCTCAGGAGCACTGTATTGAATTGTATTGTAACTGTACTGTCTCCCTTTATATTGTAAAGCACTGCACAAACTGTTGGCACTATATACATCCTGTATATTATATGGCAAAGATAATTGAGGTGGCCTTGCCTGACATCAATAAATCTGGGCCACAAAAACTGCATTCACTTGCTGCACTTCTTCCACATCACTATACACCTTAGAGACAGCACAGCGGATTGCCATAGTAAAAGTATTACGGTAGTTATCCAATCAAAAGCACACATGCGTTCATCTGCAGCAGAGACCTCTGAATCCGCCTGTATTGAATTGTACCTGTATTGTTTGGCCTATAGTTGTAAAGTGCTGCCCAAACTGTGGACTCTATATAAATCCTATATAACAGGGGTCTCCAAACTGCAGCCCGAGGGCCAGATGTGGCCCTTTGCTAGTCTTCATCTGGCCCTCCGGGCACTATTCCTCCCACTGATATGAAGCACTATTCTTATAATTCTTTCACCGATACCAATGATGGGATACTATTCCCCCCTACTAATAGGGGCACTGCTCCTTCCTCCTATTTACCACCAAACCTGAGGCCATATTTATTCTCATTAATGCAGAGCCCCGGACATTTACTGCCCCTGCGGGCCACAATCCGGCCCTCCTAAAGTCTGAAGGATAATAAACTGGCCCTTTGTTTAAAATATTTGGAGACCCCTGCTATATAACAGTCAGTCAGGTCCATTGACATGGGCCATCTCAGGACTTTGAAGACCAATGCATAATAGTCTAGAACAGAGCAGTCCCTGACGTTTTGGTCCATAGGCAATCCATTAAACATACCATATACAGGCAGAACGCAATAAATAGATGGACAACTTTCTAAAAGCCTTTGTTAAAATTCTAGGCACGTTTTGAGATTTTTATTTTATGTTTTTTTGAATCCAAATATAGCTTGTTTTCTTAGCTTAGTAACAAAATAGCCACTAAAAAAAGAATAGAAAACAGAACAAGCACGATGACAAATATTAGGATGGCGGAACGCCTGGTCACAGGCTGCAATGTACACAAGACGCATCTGGAAGTGTAAACAGTCATTGTGTGTTTTATAATTTCACACCTCGTCCTTCTCCAATCCCAATGACTCTCCTTTCCGGGCACATGTACACAGTTCTAGTCTTTCCAGCTTCACGCCTTTTAGCACAACACTTCTAGCGTGGTTTTGTAACAGGATGACTTTTTCATAATCCTGTCCATGCCAGTCTAATGGAGAAAGGCCCAAAAAATGACATCTTCTATTATCATCAGGCAACTTTCTATCTAATGCTACAAGACAAATTATTTCACCATTTCATTTATCCCTAAGAGACAAAGCCATAATGATAGTTTTAGATTTTAAAGAAGTTGTAAACCTCAGAAAAAAAAAAAGAAAAGAAAATTAAAAAAGAAGAAAAACCTGAAAGAAAGGCATAATGAGCTAGCATGCATCGCATACTAGCTCATTATGAAATCCTTACCTTAGAAGGAAGCCCTCGCAGTGCCGCCCGCTCACCTGTAACACCACAGACATTTTCAGCCGTCCTACTTCCTGGTTCCCGTCGCTGGAGGCGCGATGACATCACATGCGCGCGGGAGCCGCCGTTCACGGCACAAGGCTCTGAAGGAACGGCACAGGTGGCCGTACCTACAGAGTGCATGCGCCGATGACGTCATTGGCTGCATGCAATGTAAATATCTCCTAAACGGTGCAATTTAGGAGATATTTACACTACCTATAAGTAAGCCTCATTATTATAGGCTTACCTATAGGCTCAAGTCATTAAGTGGGGTTTAAAACCTCTTTAAGAGCCATTTCCCACCAGGAATAGCACAGTATTACACGGTGCGTTCTCGTACGATTCACAAGCAGTGGTGTGTGGTGCAATTTCAGCCCATTCATTTTGAAAGTGCTGAAATCGCACCAAACGTAAAACATGCACTACTTCTGGAAACTCACTGCAACCAGATAGCATAGTACTTCTGTACCATGCGATCCACTGTAGGGTAACGCGCTGCATTTGCGACCTGCGTTTGGAGTGTCATTAACTTAATATTGACATTGCTGCAGATCGCAACTGGAGTGCGAGAAACGCACACAAAATGCAAGTTTCCCGCACCGTGTTCTGGCCCTAAATTTACCCCGTCATGAAAGAAACATGGAGGCTAACTATTGCTCTGTCTGGAAATGTTAGTTTAGTGGCTGTTATGTTGACAATCTGACTTTTCTACTTTAAAAACGGTAATAAAGTCCCCATAAAGGTGCTAAAGAATAGTCCCCCTGCAGATTTAAGTCATAATGTACTAGTATGCACCGCGTACTAGCACATTATGACAGACTTCCCTACAAACAAAGCCCTCCGGCGCTTCCATCTTTGCCCGGTCTTCCTTCCGGGTTTCATTTGTATGGGAATCACATCGCCATGGCTCAGGAAGCGGGCCGTAAATGTGGTCTGAGCTGTGCATGCGCCAGTTTAGATCACATTACCGCTGACAGGAAAGGGGGAGATTTAGGACAGAAGAGACCTCTAGAGTCTCTTTTGGTATATAAACCCTGCCCGTCAGCAAATTTTTACATTTTGACTTTACTTCAACTTTAAAGTGGATGTAAACCCTTACATATAACCCAGTGAAGGGACTGGCCTCAGGTGATACATGGAGATGAAACAAGTTCTCCTACAAAAGTTGTACCTGTTTATCTAGTGCAGGCTTTCCCCTACATTTATTCATTCAATGTGCAGAATCTACACAGGACCTTTCAGCTCTAAAAAAGTAGGGGGCAGGGCGCTGAAGTCAGATCAGTGAGAACTCTGAAAGCAGACGGGAGGGGAGGAAAGGGGAGGACAGGGAAGTGTGGGGAAGGAGAGGTGGGGAAGGAGAGGTGGGGAAGGAGAGGTGGGGAAGAAGAGGTGGGGAAGAAGAGGTGGGGAAGAAGAGGTGGGGAAGAAGAGGTGGGGAAGAAGAGGTGGGGAAGGAGAGGTGGGGAAGGAAGGAAAGTCAAGGGGGGAAGGAAGGAAAGTCAAGGGGGGGAGGGAGGGAAGTGAAGGAGGGAGGGAAGTGAAGGGGGGGGGGGAGTGGAGGGAAGTGAAGGGGGGGGGGGAGTGGAAGGAAGTGAAGGGGGGGGGGGGTGGAGGGAAGTGAAGGGGGGGGGGAGTGGAGGGAAGTGAAGGGGGGGGAGTGGAGGGAAGTGAAGGGGGGGGGGAGTGGAGGGAAGTCAAGGGGGGGGGGGAGTGGAGGGAAGTCAAGGGGGGGGGGGAGTGGAGGGAAGTCAAGGGGGGGGGGGGGAGTGGAGGGAAGTCAAGGGGGGGGGGAGTGGAGGGAAGTCAAGGGGGGGGGAAGTGGAGGGAAGTCAAGGGGGGGGAGTGGGGGGAGTGGAGGGAAGGGGGGAGTGGAGGGAAGGGGGGAGTGGAGGGAAGGGGGGAGTGGAGGGAAGGGGGGGAGTGGAGGGAAGGGGGGAGTGGAGTGGAGGGAAGGGGGGAGTGGAGTGGAGGGAAGGGGGGAGTGGAGTGGAGGGAAGGGGGGGAGTGGAGGGAAGGGGGGGAGTGGAGTGGAGGGAAGGGGGGGAGTGGAGTGGAGGGAAGGGGGGGAGTGGAGTGGAGGGAAGGGGGGGAGTGGAGTGGAGGGAAGGGGGGGAGTGGAGTGGAGGGAAGGGGGGGAGTGGAGTGGAGTGAAGGGGGGGAGTGGAGTGGAGTGAAGGGGGGGAGTGGAGTGGAGGGAAGGGGGGGAGTGGAGGGAAGTAGAGGGAGGGAAGTGGGGGAAAGGGGCCCCCCTTTTACACAGCATACAGGAACAGAGCTAAGGTTGTCAATCACAGACTGTGCCTTACCCTGCAGAATATTAGCATGCATAAAGAAAGGGATGTATTCCAGAGATAAGACTATAATCCTTCCACTTTATAAAACTCTGGTCCGACCACATCTGGAGTATTCTGTCCAGTTCTGGTCGCCAGTCCTCAGGAGGGATGTGTTGAAACTGGAGAGAGTCCAGAGAAGGGCAACTAAACTAATTAGGGGATTGGAGGACCTTGACTATGAAGAGCGTCTACAATCGCTCGATTTATTCTCCCTGGAGAAGAGACGTCTGAGGGGGGACATGATCGCAATTTATAAATATCTTAATGGGGATCCCAGCTTAGAAAAAAAGCTGTTCATTCGAAGGGATTGCATGAGGACTCGAGGGCATACAATGCAATTAGAGGAGAAGCGTTTTAACCTCAGGCAACGTGGGGGGTTCTTTACTGTTAGGGCTACAAGATTGTGGAATTCTCTACCACAAGAGGTGGTTTCTGCGGGTAGTATGGTGGCTTTCAAAAGACTCTAATGCCCCATACACACGTGCAGATTATCTGCAGACTTTTGTCTGCAGACTTACCAAAACCATATAATATGAGGTCAAACCTAAACACTTTCAATTTGTATGCAATCCGGCAGGCTCTTGCACTACATAGAAAAGGTAAATCTGAAGACAAAAGTCTTCAGATAATCTGCACGTGTGTACGGGGCATTAGACTTACATCTCAAGGATCAGAACATTCAGGGGTATTTGAGATGATTACAGCCACACACACCTACACAGGTTGAACTGGATGGACTATTGTCTTTATTCAACCTCACCTACTATGTAACTATGTAACTTTTTTCTCTTAGTGTCAGAAAATCTCATCAGAAATTACTCTGCAGAAAGCAGAGGAAAGCAGAAGCAGGCAGAAATGACACTTGGAAATGCTCTGGATTGAGAAGAGTACACTCTATATAGGAATATGCTTTGTTCATATTTCATATCTGAGGTCTGTGCTGATCTGTATCATTGTTCCAGCACTTAATACAGTGAAGCTGGTAAGGGACAGCCAGGCAACTAGAATAAGGTGGTCAGTAAAAAGTGCTAGAATTTCACTTAAGATGGAGGGATCCTAAAGGCTTAGGTATTCACCCTTGTAATGGTGCTACACTGCAGGAACTATAGTCCTGCATTGGATATAAGGAGGACACTGAAGGACAGTCCACTGTTGGGAGTAGAGGAGCACCGTTTGTCCGGGTATGCTTTTTTTAAATTCATGGTAAATCAGTTTTTCTTTAATCTATATATATTTTTGGTGTTGGAGAAAGACTACTACTGAAAGCAATACATCTACAGTACATTGATTCATGGAACAACAAATCAGCCATCTGCTCCTTCCAGGATTAAACATCACCGAGTGCCTTGGAACATGCTTGGGGAGTCAAGTTTTGGAAAGAAAGCACTACAACGACTAGGATGTGACCTTCTCAAACCATCATTTTCCAGCACCCAGTTTACAAATATGTCAATGGAGCAGCTGTGATTTCTATAAATTAACAACTCTCTGGATACCACACTGTGCTCTACTAAGGCAGCAGAGAATTCAAGCTTTGTTCTGAGCCGCACTGACAATGAGAGAAAAACAGTGTGAGCTGCGATAATATAATGGTATTCATTTATACATACTATTACAGGATGAACGTGCTTAACCACTGAAAGTGATTGAAAAGTCTCATTTTGTTTCCTATAACATTAACATATTATACTTACCTGCTCTGTGCAGTTAGTTTTGCATACAGCAGCCCGGATCCTCCTCTTCTCGGGTCCCTCTTCTTTACTCCTGGCCCCTCCCTCCTGTTCAGTGCCCCCACAGCAAGCAGCTTGCTATGGGGACACCTGAGCCGAGTCACAGCTCCCTGTGTCCATTCAGACATGGAGCACCGACCCAGCCTTGCCCCCTGCTGCCATAACCCCGGTATTTAACATCAAAGTAGCAACCTAAATGCACGGTGGCCGGTCCAGAAGTGATTAAAAGTAAAATGTATTCTCCCACCTATTTTGCTTACTTTCCCAGATCTAACCCAACCCAGGGTGAGTTAAGGGGAAAATTAAGTATACTTCCCTTGATCTGATGGTCACAGTCCTCACTGTCATGGGTGCACCTGTATATTCCAGCCCTATAGACATCTGTGGGTCTGTGTCCCGAGGCTAGAGATACTTGGAAACAGTCCCACAGAATTCGATCAGGCTGTAATATGCAGACATGGCCAGGACATTGAAGACCTGTGGTGAGGCAGTAAAAAGGGCAGAGAGAAGAGATGTTAAAGAGGATCTCCAGGCTCCCCCCAAAAAATTCAAAGTCAGCAGCTACAAAGACTGTAGCTGCTGACTTAATATAAGGACATTTGACTGTCCAGGGATCCAGCGATCTCCTTACTGAGCCGATTCTTCAATCGGCTTCGGGTGCAGGCACGGGCATCTCAAGTATGGGAAACCGGAAGCGAATCCTTGTGGCTTCACAGCCGGATTCTAATTGCGCATGCACAAGAAATGCTGCACCTTGGGAATGGTCCCATAGGCTTCTGAGACCTGTGATGGGTCTCTGAAGATTACGGAGGAAGGCGAACTTCCAGCTTAGATCATCTGACCGGAAGTGGAAGCAGGTAACAATCCTTAGATCGCCGCAGCACGTCTGACCGGAAGTGGGAGCGGTCCAAAATCGCGGGACAAGTCGCACTAGTGTGAAAGGGGCCTTGGAGATTAAACTGCCCTCCCTTAGGCTACGTTCACATGTTGGCGTAGCGGATCGCGGGCAGAATCACCGCTATTTTTCCCACGATCATTCCCGGAAATCATTGCAAATCGCGGGACGCCTGTGCGTTGCCGTTGATTTGCAATGGCACCCCAAACGCTGTGCGATGTTGCCGCGATTTCCGCCTGCCGGACGCCCAAAAAAGGTACAAGAGCTTCTTTGGGGCGTCATGCGACCTGCTATTTTGTTTGCGCGATGTTACGGCGATTCAGCAGGCGGAAAACGCGGGAACTTGGCACAGCGTTTGGGGTGCCATTGCAAATCACGGGCAACGCACAGGCGTCCCGCGATTTGCAATGATTCCGGATCGCGGACAGAATAGCAGTGATTCTGCCCGCGATCCGCTACGCCAACAAGTGAACGTAGCCTTACAGATGGAAGTTCATTCCTTTGATCTAAAATAATGAAATGATACATTGTAAAACATTGTGTTTATAGTTATCTAGCAGCTTTAGCAATGTTGATAAACATTTGCTGGAGGTTTTTTTTTTCTTGACAGCTGTGAGCGAGCAGAGAACAGCTCAGTAAGAATTGAGGACATGCCGTTTTTAAGATCGTGAGGGGGGAGTGAATCAAGATCGCGATTTTCTAACGATAAATCGTGCAGCTCTGAACTTACGAGAATTGTTGTAGCTTTAGTATCCGCTTCACTTTCGATATAGACACCAGCATACGAAAAAAAATAAAAAATAAAACGGATTCTCATTGTGTGTACGAGGCCAGTGGTGGACCAGGAATCGGACACTGCTAGAAGGATTTGGAATGAAGGGATTCTCCGGGCACCAATGGTCTTGAAGAGAGCAAAGACCCGCAGCGCGGGAAGCAAAGAAGGTAAGTGTAACATCTTTGTGCCGGTTCACACTAGTGCGGCTGCGGAGATCGCATTTAATTCGGAGCGCACTGCTCCTTTATTACATGCGATCTCATGTGCGGTGCGAATTTCAGCCATACACTTTGTATGGCTGAATTCGCACTGCATCCGCACCAAAGACGCACAGGAGGCATTTTTTGAGCCGCATCAAAATCGAATTGCAGTGGTTCACACTTGTGCGATCCGATTCTGTGCGTACTTGCAGATCGCACTGCGATATGCAATCAAACTGGGGGTGTCGTTAACTTTTAATTGACACCCCCTGCGTATCGCATATGGCAGTATGAACTGCCAGATGTGTGGATGTGATGCGGTAACACGCTGCATATTCGCAGCGTTCCCGCATCGCACAAGTGTGAACCAAGCCTTTCTCACAAGGTAGCCTTAAAGTAGAACCCAAACCAAAACATTTTTTTTTTTATTATTATTTTGGATAGAGTAAGGCTCGGTTTCCACTAGTGCGACTTGCTGTGCGACTTGACACATGCCCGTTTCCACTGCCGCGACTTGAGTTGCGGCGACTTCAAAAGTAGTTAGTGCACTACTTTTGAGCCGGCTTCAGTGCGACTTCCCTCTATGAGGGACAAGTCTCACTGAAAGCCGCAAACAACTTTAGCTACGAAGTCGCGCTAGAAGTAGCACGACTTCGTAGCCGCGGTAGTGGAAACCGAGCCTTAGGGAGAGTGGATTTTTTTGCCAGCTTTATCCCACTGGAGAGATTTCCTCTCACTTCCTGTTCTGGCTGTGGTACAGGAAGCAAAGAGAAATCTCCAAAGTGATGGAATCCCTAATTGTCACCAGATCTGCTGTCCCTATTGGAAGAGCTCCCCTTTATTTCTGTTCTGATGACAACCTGAAATTTGTGATTTCCTTTTACTTTACAGTGATAATGGTAAACGTGACAAATAGAGAGTGAATTTCCTTAACGGGGGCATAGACAGCAATAGAAACCTAACAGGTGTTTTAATCCTTCACTATTCAAAACTAAGAAAGTTTTGCCTTTAATTATACTTAAATTGCGCTTTATTATTTTGCAACAGCGTGATTAAACATCCAACTGTGCTACTGTGGACATAATGCAATTGCCTACAAATACAGTTATATGGCAGCAAAACAAAATAATTAAATCAATCACTGCTAATGTTGTAAAAGGGAAATCTAAAACTTTGTCACAGTTCACTTTTGAGAAAATCCAATACAGGCAGATTATGAAGGCATTTCACACAGTCTCTGTTCATGGATACAAGGTCCTGTGCAATCGACTTCATGAGACACTACAGGGAGCCAGCCTACAGGGGGCAGTACTGGGATTACCCAGTCTGAACATTCACAGGCTCATGAATAGATGGAAAACAAATGTAAGGATTTATGAAAAAAGAAAAAAAATGTATTTATTTTTTTTTTAACTTTGCCTGCAGCCAGCACTATGCAATAGCAGTATTGATGATTGTAATTTCTCATCCATTTGGGATAGACAGAAATATTTATCTACCTACCTCTGAGCACAATTCCTTGGTTCCACTCCCTACCCACCTCCCAGTACCGCCCTTTTAGAAAATACAGAACCAAGTAACATTTTGTAGTGTGAAAAGAATATACAAGGTATATGCCCCACGCCAAAAGATAGGGTTTATGGTGGATATATAAATAAATAGAGGAATCTGATAAATGTGAGATACAAACGGCCATGTACTATTGATTCTGTAGCATGGGGACACCTATGTTCCCCTCTTCCTTCCGGCTGCGTAGTATTACGGGTGGAGATAGAGGCGGAGCTTTCACTATATTAAGGCACACTATGCTATGCAGTCCAAACTCTGAAGAAGTCACCGGATGTGACGAAACGCGTCAGTTTGGACCGCATAGCGTCATCACGCTACCCTGGGTGGAACGCAAGCCGGAAGCAAATCCGCTGATTCCGCGAGGAGGACGCGCAGCCCGCACCGCTGACCACCAGGTGTTTTACTTTGCTTTCATTGTTCGGAACCACATGTATGGGCAATAAACTTTATATCTGACTTTATTACGCTATTTGGAGCTTTCTTTTCTCTCCTTCCCAATCAACTGGGTTGTTACACCCCGGAGTCCAGAGGAGCTTTTTATCAGTCCAAAGGACCGCTTAAAGGGGAACCTTTTGGCCCAGGAGGCCACCAAAGCTCGAATGGTCTTAATGTCATATGACATATAAGACCCACTACATCTGGTAAGTGACCCAATTCATTCATTCACTTGGGACAAGCAATTGAGACTAGAGCCAATCAAGTCACAGTACTTGCACCTTCCAATTGTTAAGAATCACTTTCACTAAGGACATTATCTTGAGCACAAAGTCACCGCTTAATATTGGACTGTTTTTTGTTATTGAATTTTAATACAATAACGTATATTGCTGATTGCAAAATTATTTATTGTTTGATATTTCTACCTGAATTTTATGTCACAGCCACTCATACACAAAGGACTACAATGTGAGCACAAAATCACTTTTCACTTTTTATTCTTTTATTGTGGATTTTACATATTTATATGTCAAATCATTCATGCATTTTATAATATAGGTCTAACTAATATTGGGAATCTCCATACATATAATTTATTTAAATTTATTTTAAAGATCGGCATTTGATGATGCCATATAACTAGTTATCCAGCTAGCAAGCGCTGTATTTGGCCTTTTTTTAAAGACCATTCTTTCACACATTTTGTAGTGCAAAGTAATTTGTAATTTGGTAATAACAAGTAAAGCAATACAATAGATCCCATGCTGCCAGTAACAATAGAGCCCCTGTCAGCAACAATAGATCCCCACCAACAACAATGGACATCACCCAAACAATGGATCACTCTCAACACAATCCCTCCGCAGCAACAATAGACTCCAGCCAGCATAAACAGACCATCCAGCAGCCAGTAACAATAGACACCTCCCTCAACAGTAGATCTCTCCCAGCAACAACTGACCCCCAAGCATCATAAGACCCATGCCCAGCAACAATAGACCTCCATGAAAAAAATAGATCCCCACCAACTAGAATAGATCCCCCAGCAGCCAGCATCAATAGACCCTGCAGTACACCCCAGCACACCCAACATTACATACAGTCAGTGCTGGAACTACATTCCCCCACGATCACGCTGAAAAAAAAGGTGTGTATGTATATATATATATATATATATATATATATGTATATATATATATATATATATATATATATATGAGAGCGAGAGCGCGCGAGAGAGAGAGCGAGAGCGAGAGAGCGAGAGCGAGCACGAGAGAGAACGAGCGAGAGAGAGCGAGAGAGAACGAGCCAGAGAGCGAGAGCGAGCGAGAGAGGTGAGTATCCTAGTGCATTGCTCTATATCATTCATTTCTTCCCATTCCTATGATATAAAAACTAGTGCTGCGAGTCAGCACAGCCAAAACAGCATTTTAATAATAATGGTATTAGTAGCACAAACTAAACACATGCCAAACAACCACAAATTTGCAAAACCCTAAAAGGTTTATCACTGCACAAGTTCAATAAAAATGGACTGCACCACTTATATTGACTCCGTCTCATAAATTCACAATAACAAGACAAGTTAATCCAGCAGGCTCAAGTTCTTAACTCCATATTTCTGCACCATGACACTCAATACTGTAGAATCTCTGTGTCCAGGTCATCTATCCCAAAAATAAATAAATACAAATAATATTATAAAAAATGTCTGATGAACAGCATATATGTGGCCGGCATTGGTATAACAAGATTTGTACTGAAAAGATTATTAGAAGTAATTATTTAGTAAATATTCATCTGCGCACACTCCAACTATACAATTCCCACCCAACTGCAGCTCTTCAATAATACCAAAACTAAAATTCAATATAAATAATAAAAATAATATCACAAGCTGTGCTATTAAACATTCCAATAAAGTCTATATAACCCCTCTGTTTAAATGCGCAGACAAAATGACAAATCAATAAATTATATATACGAGGTGCTACAGATATCTCCTGTCTAACAAACAATATACTAATGTCCATTCATCAATATCCACTTCTCTATTTCCTTTGTTTTTTAGTGTTTAAAGAAATCACCCCAGAAGGGTTTTATTTCCTTGTCCCCCAGGGGCCATCATACATGTAGCTCTGTATAATATGGATAGGTGCCTTGGATGGAGAGCTAGCAAGGTTGAAAGAACAGCCCCCCCCTCCCACCCACTGCTACTGCTCACCAAACAAACCTCAACCGAGATCTGAGTCACAGAGAGAAGAGGGGGCAGTGACTGCCAGAGACGGCACTCGTCTCTGGCATTTAGACACATGCTGGAGACCAGCGCTGTCATTCACAACACAGAACACCAGCCAGTCTCAGTACAATCTCTATGCACAGATCACATTCTCCGCACATGCCTCATGAATAGGGAGAAGAAGAGGGCAGTGCCTAGTGCAGTGCTAGCTCAGGAATGGAGAGAAGGAAGAAAGGGTGGTGCCTAGTGGTTTGCTGGGCCATGAATGGGAGAAAAGGAAAAGGGGGCAGTGCCTAGCGCAGTGTTGGTTCATTAAAGTGGAGTTCCACCCTAAAATTATACTTACCTCCATCTTCTTTCTCCGGGTCACCTGAAAAACAAATGGATAAATCGCAATTTTTTTTTTTTTTTTTACTTACCTGTTTTAGAAGAAAATATACTTGCCTTACTTCCTCTTCCTCCCCTCGGCGGCCACGGCGATTCGTCACTTACTGGCTTGCAATGATTCCTGGGAGCTGAACGTCATCGCTCCCAGGAATCAATGCGCCTGCACCGGCCCCGACGTCAGTTCCGGTGCAGGCGCCGTCATACCTTGCAAAATAGCTTCTGGGCATGCCCAGAAGCTGTGCAGGGATGACGCTGCGGCACCGGAAGTGACGGCGGGGCCGGCGCAGTGCATTGTGGGACGGAAGAAGACGGAAGAGGACGCAGAAGAGGATGCGCTGGCTTCAAGCTGCCCACACCTGAGATGGCAGCGCTAGACAATACATTTTCAAGGTAAGTATTTCTTCTAAAAGGTAAGTGCAACCTGGGACAGATCAGAGGCTATCCATTGTGGAATGCACTAGTCCTGACTGTCCCGGGGGGTATTTTTAAAAAAAACTTTCCCAGGGTGGAACTCCGCTTTAATAGGGAGAAAGAAGTCAGGTCTGTACCTAATGCTCTGCTGTCATCTCACCCATGGGGGCGCCCATAAATTGGGACTTTAGTCAGGGATGGAGTGGTCAGCCGATAGAAAAAGAAAGAGCGATTTTGTTTTCTAATGACAGCAAAATATTACATACACTGAGTGCCGTTTCACATTGGCACGATGCGGGAACCCTGCAAATCCACTGCGGGTTCCCGCATCACACCTGACATGCAGGCCATATGCAAACTGCTGGTAGTGTCAATAAAAAGTTACACCCCCAGATTAGTTTGCATATCATATTGCAGTGTGAACTGTCAGTTTGGACAGGAATCGACTCGAATAGGTATGAACCCCCATCCGATCCTGGTGCGGACCAAAAAAAAGGGTCCTGTGCAACTTTGGTCAAAATGTAATGCAAATTCAGCCATACAATCTGTATGGCTGAATTTGCATTGTACAGACATCGCATGTGATTTGCACAGCAGTGTGAATCACATGCAATATCTCACATGCGGGGCCGGATTAAGAGCATCATGGGCTTGGTGCTGAGGATTTTGAAGGGCCTTAAGGGCCGTGCCTTGGCATGCACCCAGAGGAGGAAGGGTGCAGCCATGCATGCCTAATTCAACATGGGATGCTGTCTCTGAAGCCCATAAACACATCCATGCATCGGCAACTGTCCCTCCTTGTCCGGCCTTCGTGCTGTGTGGGGAGGTTCTGAGGGAGCTGCCTGGGGAAGCGAGCATAGAAGCCAGACTTCTGTGTTTACAAGTGACAGAAGAGTGGTAACAGTGAATATGGCCAACCCGGGGCCTATATTAAGGTAGGGGCCTGGAGCTGAAGCTCCAATAGCCCCTATGTTAATCTGGCCCTGCTCACATGGCATATGTGTGAACCCGCACCGAGTCCCCTGGTGGGCAGGAGAAACAAACAAGCGTTGCTGGTGAAAGGACTTCATTCATATGCAGTGTAGCACCCTTCCAAATTATGTGCAATGATATCTCTCCACCATCCACTCCTTATGAACAAAACCTTACTTTTTGCTTACCTTCTATGGTAAGGTAACCACACCTATCATTTCTTCAAATCCAATTACATTTCAAGAGTGACTTCTGACTGAAGTGAAGTGCTAACAACATTCATTCGAAATTGAAAATATCCCTA